>NC_134854.1:157436473-157772723 GCF_049852395.1 Peromyscus maniculatus bairdii | reverse complement strand
AACAACACAATCCCTAACTATCCCCAATGTTCTCCCCTTCCTGTGTGTCTAAGAACACAATCCCTAACTATCCCCAATGCTCTCCCCTTTCCCTGTGTCTAAGAACACAATAACAATCCCCGATGCTCCACCTTCCCGTGTGTCTAACAGGACAACCCCTGACTATCAGCGATGCTCTCCCTGTCTGGAGAGGTGATGGAAACCTTAGGGCCGGGGTCTAGTGAGAGGAAGGAGGTGACTGGGGATTTGACCTGGAAGCATATGCTTTGCGCCAGGTCTCTTCCTCTTGCTCTGTCCGTTTTTCTTTCCAGATGCTGTGAGGTGAGCGGCTTTACTGCTCCAGACTGCTTCACACCGTGGTGTCCTGCCTCATTATATACCAAAACTCTAGACACCATGAGTTAAAAGAAAATTTTCCTTCTTGTAAGTTTGTTGTCTTGGGATATTCTGTCATAGTAATGTTAAGACAAAAATGCCCGCCTCATATTCCATAATAATCTAATGCAGAGATATGCCTATGACTTCTTGATAGCCTCTTAATATATTCCAACACACTTCATCATCTGTAGATACCTGTAAATTGCTTGTTCAAAGGTTTTTTCCTTATAATCTGATTTTGGTGAGGGCAAGAAATACTCAAAACGATCAACCTAGGTGTATGTACCTGCTCCTCCTCACAAGACTGTGCCTTCAGATTTGGTACTTGTTGCTTTAAAATTTTGCATATTGCCAAAGGCCACAAGATGTCACTAGCTGTTTATTAATTGTTATTTGGTATAGTAACATAATTACTATGAATTTGGCTTTCAGACAAGTTGCCTAACCCAGATAGTAGATTGAGGTCCGAATAAGTCATTTTTTATTTAAATGCTCTGTTTTTATTTCTTTTGGCAAGGGGAGTACTGAGGACTGAACCACTGAACTCAGAGCTTCCTGCAACCTGGCAAGGGCTCTAACACTGGATCAGGCTGACTTTGACTTCACCCTGTAGGCCAGGCTGGCCTTGAACGTGTGATCTTCTTGTTCTACTTTCCCAAGTAGCTGGGATTACTGACCTGCACCTCTCGGCCCAGTTTGCTAGTTTCCTTTCACACCATACAATCTGATAATTTGGATTAAAATTCAAAACAAAGAAAAGCAGTGCATAAGAATCTCATTTTTAAAAAAATAAGATTCTTGTCTGAAATGGGAAATGAGTCAGGCAAAGAACTAAAGGGCTAGAATTTCAACTGGTTTAATATATAAATATACACATATATGTATATGTGTGTGTACAAATGTGTATGTGTGTGTGTATAAATTAAATTTTTGTAGATCTGTGGTGTTTGTGAGGGGTGCGTGTGGGTGCGTGCGGGTGCGTGCGTGCGTGTGTGGTGTGTGTGTGTGTGTGTGTGTGTGTGTGTGTGTGTGTAAGTGGGCTTGCTCATGCATATGCATGCAGGGGCCAGAGGTAGAAAGGGATATCTTGTTATATTGTTCCCCACCCCCTTTTCTTTCAATGATTAAAATCCTTCTGCTCCTGGAGCTCACCATATCAGCCAGACTGGCTGGCCAGTGAGCCCTGAGATCTACCAGGCTCCCCAATGTTGGGATCATAGACACATCCAGCTTAGGTCCTATGGGTCTGAACTCAGATCTTTGTCTGTGTTCAGCAAACACTTCACCCTCTGAGCTACCTCCTCAGCCATGCTAATATATTTTAATGATTTTTATGATATGGTTTAATTCTTACACTGTGCTATTACTAGACCCATTTTTCAGATGTGAGACTTGAAAACAGTTGTGATAAAACTATAGACTTAATGTCAATTTGACTAAACTATTCATTAGAAAAAAGTAAATTTTCAAAGATCATATTGTTGGAGATAATAAATTGGTCACCAAGGCAGATAGCTCATGGAGACAGATTATGTATTTAAACTTGACATATCCCATCTAAACTGTTGTAGACTTTGCTCAAACCCAGGCATGTCCTAATTTTATTTATCTAAAAGTTTTTTTTTTTTTTTTTTGGTTTTTCAAGACAGGGTTTCTCTGTGTAGCTTTGCGCCTTTCCTGGAACTCACTTGGTAGCCCAGGCTGGCCTCAAACTCACAGAGATCCGCCTGGCTCTGCCTCCCGAGGGCTGGGATTAAAGGCGTGCGCCACCACCGCCCGGCATGTTCTTATTTTTAATGATGTGTGTGTGTGTGTGTGTGTGTGTGTGTGTGTGTGTGTGTGTGTGTGTGTGTGTGTGTGTACATGGGGAGGGAGGTTGTGCATGTTAGTGCAGTGTCCAAAGAGACCAGAAGAGGGCGCCAGGTCCCTCGGCACTATAGCTATAGGTGATTATGAGTCACCTGACAGGGATGATGGGAACTAAACCCAGGTCCCCAGCAAGAGCAGCAAGCATTCTTAACTGTGGAACCATCTCTTCAGCTCCAGGTCATCATTTTAAAAGGTACACTGTGCTACTGCAGACAGAACCCCAACTCTTGTTAATTCACTATTACTGCTGCCAAGACTCTGTGAAGGGGATAGTCTAATCCATGAACTTTTTGCTCTATGGGCTTGTGGACAGGATCTTGGATAGTTCTGCTGCTGAGAAAAAGTTCAAAATCATTAAGATGATTCACCCAAGTGTGTGCAACCAGAGATGAGCAGAGCAAGGTCAAAGCCATGTAGCAGGAATCTTAAAAGTTCTTATTAATAAAATCAAGCCTGAGGCCAGTTATTGGGGTGGATTCTGGGAGATCAGAGAGACAGAGCAAGCCACAGCTACCTCACCTCACCAACTTCTCAGACTGGATGCCTCTGAGTCCTCATCCAGAATTGGCCTCAGCTGAACTGTTGCTCGAAAGCCTGAATGCTTAACCAGCCAAATGCTTTTAGTTTCTGGTCCTCATGCCTTATATACCTTTCTGCTTTCTACCATCACTCCCTGGGATTAAAGGCTCGCTTTCTGGGATTAAAGGCATGAGTCACCATGCTTGTCTGTATCCTTGAACAGATGGATTTCTGCCTCTGGAATGCTAGGATTAAAGGCGTGTGCTACCACTACCTATCCTAAGTATCTAGTGGCTTTTCTGTTCTCTGACCCCAGATAAGTTTATTAGGGTACACAATATTTTGGGGAACATAATACCACCACAAAGCCAAGTCTTTTTAAAGGTCATTGTCCCATCTAGGGAGAAAAGGGCACTCATTCTCTGAAAGCAAATGTCCATAAAGCTAACCTATAAGAATTAGTTCTATAGTGAATTTAATGATAGTTAAACATGAGCTTATTGATAGAGTTTGAGAGCTGACCATAGAGTTTACCTAGTGATTGGTACTGCTTCCTCTGCCAGGATTGTCTCACTCACCCCTTCTAATATGTCTGTTGGCATGTGGGTCAGAAAGTGCACTGGATAGTGGCATGCCATAATTCATCACCTCCACTGTTTGTCCAATAGAGCTCTACGTCCAGAGAAAGTTCTTGAACAATGTTAGTCCAAACAAGGGTCTAGTGCTTTTTTATTTTTAAGATTTACTTTATTTTTGATTCTGTGTATGTATGTATCTGTGTAAGGTTATGTGCATGTGAGTACAGGTATCCATGGAGGTCAGAAGAGGGCATTTAGTCTACAGAGCTGGAGTTCCAGGTGGTTGTGAGCCACCTGGCTTGGGTGTAGAGACCTGAACTCAGTTTCTCTGGAAGAGCAGCAAGTGTTCTTAACCACTGGGCCACTTCTCCAGCCCCAAGGTTAGTGCTTCCTTAAGTGAATTTTCCATTTTCATTGTTTTCTAAAATTGTTGATGTAACTACACAATTTAAGGCTTTGGAGGGACTAAGACTGACTTAATTTAAGCACCTAAACTTTGTGCCATTATATTCTGCTTAGTAGTTTCTTCAATAGAGAAGTCGCCATTGGTTGCAATGGTAGGCATTCCACATCATCCTCTTCTGTGTCTTGCACAGACCTGAGGCGTGGGGAAGTTAGCTTGCTCATGTTCACAGTGACCCGAGGCAATGTCCCAGTGATATGAATGCCTCTTAGACGCCTGTAGCGGACTCTAGGACCATCAGTCGGTGAGTGCAGAAATGGAGTAAGAACAAGGAGATGAAGCACTCTCACAGATGTGATGACCTAATGTGTAACATCCATCAAGTGGGCAGGGGAGGCTGAAAGCTCCGTTTGCAGCTGCCAGCTCTGTTCTGATCGATTCTGGCTGGAGAGCCCATGTCAAGGGCAGTGACTGCAAATGAATAAAAGTCAAAGGCAGGAACTGTGGATTTTAAAATCATACTTTCAGTTTTAACACTGACCAACTAAATCATGAAAGACCAGAATCAAGGATGTCTCTTTCATGAAGATGCCAAGTCAGTGATGAATGACTGGTCCCTTCTGGTCATGTGATCCTTTGATTCCTGCTCAAGATGGCATTCTGTCATGAGACCCTTTCCTCCAGTACTCACCTGTTATGAAGCTGATGGTGGAACTGTCACAACAGCTCATTTCTGGATCTCCCCATGTCACCATGGTTACCCGGAAGTTGTAGTACCACGCTGGCAATAGATTTGCTATTCTCTGGATAAGGATGGGGGAAAATCAGGAGACAATTGACTAGGAGGAAAACAGTATTTATGGAGTTGATTTACATTCCTTGGGTCGCGATAAACATTAACAAACAATTTTTTTGTTTTCTTTTTCTACATCTTTAGAATTACTTTTGAAGTGAAATGAGCCATAAATGAAATGAAATGAGATATATATAATTTTAAAAGATGATTCAGAGACAGATAAATATGGGTATTACTTCACCATTTCCAAGGTTATACTGCACAATGAAGTTCCACTTATTTATAAGTGTCTATACACATTTATTTCCCTGCTTCCAGGATAACAGAATAGTATTCTAGCGTGATGACAAGCAGCAATTGTATGCTTCATGTGCTATGTGTAGGTAGCCAACACTTTGCAAAATGAATCTGGTCTCAGAAAGAGCAGTTATTACCTAAGCTTTGAAAGCTGTTTCCAAAGGGTTAGCAATATAGGTATTTAACAATCTGTATATGCCAAGAGGAGTCACAGCTAGAGACTGACAGTGTCAGTCAACTGCTGAAGAGCAGAGGGAAACCTCTTGTGTTGATCAGAAAGTCAGTATGGGGTGGTTCTGCTCTGATTTGAAAAAATTCATTAAGAGAAAAATACCAGCAGGGGTGAAAGGTAGCTGCATAATTCTCCCCCCCCCCCCGTGTGTGTGTGTGTGTGTGTGTGTGTGTGTGTGTGTGTGTGTGTGTGTGTGTGTGTGTTTGTATGTGTGTGTGTCTCTCCCTCTCTCTCCCTCTCTCCCTCTCCAAAGACAAAGACAGAATCTAAACCTAAGAGAAAAGTAAAGCCTTGGACTAGCAACCAAACAAAAAGCAAGAGTGGCCCAAGTGCTTGCCTTCACGCCATCCCAGCACTTTCAAGGAAGTTCATGGTCATCCTTGAATATATGAGGCTGTCTCAGAAACAATAACACAGGACAAAACTAAATTAAACTTCTTTGGCTATTTGAGGCTGTCTCAAAAACAATAACACAGAACAAAATTAAATTAAACTAAATAAAAAACAACAACAATTAAAAATAAACAATAACCCCGGGCCTTGAAAACAGCTAGTTATCTATGCTTACTTCCAAAATGACCTAATTTACAGATGACTTTCTCTGACATACTTGTGACACAGGCATGACCATTTACACGGGAGTGTACCAGCTGGCTAGGGAGGATTACCACGGATGCTGTTAAGGAGACAGTCGCTGCTATTTCGTAGTAGGTTGTCCACTCTGAGGTCATGGTGGTCGGGTTGAAATAAAACATTTCAACCACATATTTTCTGAAGACTCCCAAGTAAGGTCGGGTCCAGCTCAGCACTACTGCCGTGGGACCCAAGGGGTAGAGCATCAAATCCTTTATCCCAGTGGGAACTAAAGGAGGAAGGGGTAGAGAGTAAAGAGAGAAAATGAGGAGGGGACATTAGTGTCTTCACAATGGCTTCAAAACTGAACAATCAGGACTATCATTTTCTTAACACCATCCTGAAAAATCAAAGTAAATATATTTACCTCCGACTCTTTCTCCTATGTAGTAAACACAGGGATGTCTTCCAAATATACAATTCTGCTTATTTGATGTAGTCAGTCCTTCACATCAGCAGGTACTAGGATCCATTGATTTAATTCAATGAACAATGGGCGTAGCCTTTGTGGATGGATTTAATATGCCCTATGGACTGCCCTCTAAGCCTTACTGTTGAGTGTGTGTGTAATCACACACACTAGATCCACATCCTCAATCTCCCACAAAATTGTATCTAAAAATGAGGTCTTCTAAAAGTTACCTCTTTCTAAACAGCATAATAAACGTTGTGTAGTATTTGTACTGTACTAGATGTTATAAAAGATTAACTCAGCCATGGCTGAAGTGTCAGGGAAGGCAGCAAGAACTGCAGCATCTGCCTCTGGGCTTCAGCCCTGTGTGTGGGAGGCATTCCCTGGAAGTTATCTCCCATAAATATTGAAAAGCTTAAGAATAAAGAAAAAGAAAAGCCTATAGTCTAACGCAGGGATATTGAGCACACCCTCATGACCCTCCCACATGTAATGAATTCAGCCTGAAGACCGCATCTTTTCCTCCAGTAGTCTGGTAAAGATAGATCATTATTTCTGTGGCTAACAACTTACCAATGGCAAATGTCACTGGATCAGAAGGTGGCCCAATCAAAGGGCCTTTCCTTAGGTACATCACAACCTGGTACTGGGCACCGGGAACCAGATTTTCAATAACAGGTTTGCTTGAGTTCACCTTAAATCAAACACCCAAAAAGATTTATGTAGAGCTAGGCTTTCAGAGCATGACACAAAAGCCACACGAAGTTGCTAGAGTGTGACAGCTGACTTGAAATTCAGTATCTTTTCCTCATGCTGAGGAAGGTTAGATTTCAAAATTAGGAAGATTTATAGTTTATGTGAGTTCGGAAGGAGACCCAGGACATTCAAATTCCGTGACTGGATTTAATATGTCCCATGGGCTGCCCTCTATGCATCACTGTCAATTGTAACCACACACACTAGAGCCACATCCCCCCAGAACCATAATCAAATCAGGAATATCATGAGGGCAGGCTGACATCCTAAATTGTAGTGTCAGCTGATGACATGCCAAGATCAGTGCAGAATTGTCTTTAGTCTCTCATCACTTAGAAGCATATAATATCTAATTATAGAGATGGAAATGACCTAAGAGATTATCTGTTCCGATTTCTGATTTAATAGATAGAAAAGCAAAGCCAGAGAATGGCCAAGGTCAGATTCACCATTGGGAGAAGAAGTCCAGTGCTGTGACCTCTCATCTGCACTCGGGGCAGGTCAAGGTACAGCCGTGAGCACTCTGCAAGTCTATTGCAACCTTGTAAAATGATGTCATAGAGAGCAGTGTCTCAGTTATTTTGTATTGGTTATGTGACCAGTGTGATTCAGAGAGAAATAGTATCAGCATACACTGAACAAAGTGGATTTATTAAAAATGAATGTGGGCATATACAGGGTTGATGCTTCAATTCAAGGTTAAGAAGTGAGTGGGTTTAATGTGAATGTGTGTACATTGTGTGTGTGTGCATGCACATTTGTATGAAGTGTATGTGTGTGCCTGTGCACCCATGTTTTGTATGTGTGGAGGCCAGAGCTATTTTCAGGTGTCTTTCTCTATCACTGCACATTATCTTTGAGACAAGGTCTCTCACAGAACCAGGTACTCACCATTGCCTAAACTGGCTGGCCAGCCTCTGCCTCCCAGAGCTGGGATTACAGGGCTCTGTTACCTTGTCTGGCTTTTTGGGAAGGATCTGCCTCTGTCCGTGCACTTTTGTGTCAGGTACTTTACCCTCAGAGTCACCTGTCTAGTCCCAGCTTTGATGTTAGTGCTTCTAATATTCAAGACACTTTAACTTTGGAAGACAAACTAATTCTCTTCAGATTGCTTGAAATACAATTCCAATTCTATTAGTATAAACACAAGGCTTTATTTATACTTTACTTACAATTGTCATCTTTGTTTCCTCATTATTCTAATATAAGTGATAACACATCTTAGAGTTGTGGGACGCTTAGACCAGACCATAAGACACATTAACTCTTAGGATCAATTGTTTTGGCTTCTGGGGTATGTAAAATGGAAAACTTCTACAGGAATGAACTAAATTGATGGATAATGATTTCATTGGCAATTTGAGCTGTGTTTTTTAAGTCTCATTAAAATTTTAAGGATAAACAGTACTTGTGACATGAATTTCAATGTTGTGTTTCAGAAGCTGGTATGTGTATTAGATGTATCATAATTTGATTAGAGTACAGCCTACCCAATGGGTGTGGCAATTAGAGAGGATTACACTTGACTAGTTAATTAGTCCCTTCCCCTTCTTTGCCTATTTACACCCTTTTATGGTAGTATTTTACCCATATCTAGATTTATTTTCCAGAAGACTTATAGTCAAAGTTACCCAGCATGACTCTCATCTAAAGAGACAAACTTGTGAACAAAATTATATGCTGGACATGGTGGCACATTGCAGAATCCTAATACTTTGGGAGGTAGAGTCAAGGAACATTAGGAGTTCAAGGCCATCTTAAACTATATAGTATGTTAGAGACCAGCATGGGCTATGTGAAATTCTGGCCTCTGAAAATAAAGTAAAAATAAAGAGAGACAGTGCATGTTGTGCATGACAGAACAATACTGTTTTATTAAAATTGCATTCTATGTGACAGAACTAATGTTTACTCAGTGGATCAGTTGTTCATTCAACACGAGAGCAAATGCAACAGACTGGCATCTTTCTTCTCCTTTCCCACAAGTCTCAGCATTCTAGATTACTCTCTTACATATGCATAACAACCTGCTGTTGAACCACATGTGTGGGGGATGTTAGCCACACTGCCAAAGAGTTCTATTTTTGCTATGACAGAGCATTTTAGACATGTGAGACACTTGTAAATGCTCAGTTGGCTCTTTAATCACTCGTGTTGCTATTTAGAATATTCAGACCAACGTAAGACACAAACTGTGCAGGTTGTTCCAGGATGATGTTGTCACTCTTCCGATTTGACAATATTTGAGGCAGCACTTTTCTAACTGTTCATGAACACTCGAGTCACAGCCACTTAAATACACAGCAGTCATAAACCCACCCTAGGGACATGATGCCTTTTAAATGGAGTAGAAACACGGGAAAAAAGTCATATTGCTTTACAAAAACGACAGGAGGACAATGTCATTGCAAACTACCTGTCTTTATAGAAAATATTAGAAACATCAATCCACCCACCCCTTGGATCCGTAAATATCTGTTGAGGTGTAAACCTGTATTTACACCTTAATTCTCTGTTGTGGAATGTTCCTTCACACTGTGTGAAGATGTGTCACTGTGATTGGAGCTGAATGGCCAATAGCTGGGTAGGAAGAGGTTAGTCAGGACTTCCAGGGACAGAGAGGTCTCGGGGAAGAAGAAAGGCAGGGTTGCCAACTGGATACAGATGAAGTAAAACATGCAGGAGTGGAGGTAAAAGCCATGAGCCACGTGACAGCACATAGATTAATAGAAATGCGTTAATTTAAGTTATAAGAGCTAGTTAGAAACAAGCCTAAGCTAACTAAGGCTGAGCTTTCATAGTTAGTAATAAATCTATTGTTGCTTTTTTTGAGCTGGCAGGCTAAAGATAAATCTGTCTACAACACTCCTGTGCCATTTTTTCTAATTAATTAATCACTAGCCAACAAACCACTTAATATTGAATTGATGAATATAATATAAATTAATATATTAATAAATATAATATGATATGTGATGTGTGATTAATATAATAACAAATATAATAGTTAACAAATCTTTCCACTTAATTCACATCCATTCTATAATTATTTTTATCCCTTGCTGGCTTACTCTTTAATCTCAGTGACTCCACTCCATTCAATATGTCTCCCCCAGGGCACTGGCTCTGCCTGTCCCTAATGAGCTAAACGCACAAGAGCAAAAACAGTAAGGAGAGCAGTTGGAAGAAACACAGCAGTCTGTTAAGCAGTGGGCAGGATGCTATGAGCATGAAGGTCTCCCCAAGTCTGGGGTGGTCCTACTTCACCCTTATGATGCTTTCCTTGTTAGCTCTTTAGTGTACATTCATTCCAGTCAGTGGGCTTTTCTGTTCCAAACCCAGAGAGACACTTCATCACTCTCCCCTGAACTGAAGGACACCCAGCTAAGCCCAGAGAGCAACACAAGTTGATCCTTCTTTCCCTTTTCTTTAGTATCCTTCAGACACTATCTTAGACTCAGCATTGTTTACCCTTATTAAAACCCTCTGAGGTAGGATTGATTTCTCCCAATATCACGGACGATGACATCAAGAAATACATGAGGGGTTATAATAGTTAAGGGTATACTTCTGTCCCTCTCAGAGGACCTTGGTTCAATTCCTCACATTTAGGTGATGCTGTAGTTGGTGCTCTAGACTCTCAAATTGGCTCTCTCTACCCCATTCTTATCCCACAAGGCAGCACAAACTGTCCACAGGACTACCTGTGAAGACAGAGCATCCTGGGGAGTGAGTCCTGCTTTGTCACCGGCAGCTCTGTGGCTTCCAAGAGGTTCCCTTACATATTCTGCCTCCCAGGCCCATCCTTTCTTCCTTCATACAGTTGAAAGGCTGATATGTCCATCCATCTGCTTTTGTTTTGTTATTATGCACTCGAGCAAACAGTTAAACAGCATTCATGAACCAAGGCAGATCCAATATAAGAATGAATATGGATGCATATATCTCCTGTGGCACTCATATCCCTATTTTGACATCAGCGATAGTGTGCTAAGTCTTTTGAGAAGATGCTCAGGGCACATTTACTTTGGATAATTAAGAAGATTTCTTATAGAACACAGATTAAATAGTGATTTCATGTTCAGCATCTCTATGAATGAATAGCTCCAGAATGGTTGTAAGTGGGATTCATTTCCATGCAAGCTCATATGAAGAATATGTGCTTCTGATCAGGACAAATGGAAATCATTGTAAGCAGTCTATTGAGGAGGGAGACCAGGCTTTACCCTTTATGAAATAAGGACTCAGGTCTAATTTGTTCATCTCCAGCACTCCACACAGGCAGCACTTTACATACAGAGTCACACAGATATCAGTGGATGCTCATGGACAAAGGACAGACTGTAGCAGAGTATCTCAGGGAATGTCCTGGCAACATGAGGAGCAATCCTTCACAGACTGTAATGATGATGATTAGACACAGCTTCAGCAAACCCAATCTCAAAATGCAAAATCCAAAATGATCCAAGATCTGAAACCTTTTGAGCCAGCATAGCGAACTTCACATCATAAATGTTTATGTCATGAGCAAACTTATTAAGATATCGCTTAAAGCTGTCTTCTGATTATGTGTCGGGTTATATATGAAACACAGATGAATGTTTTGTTTATACTACGGTTGAACCCCAACATAGCTCATTATGTATACACAAATATTCCAACCCCCACCACAGCTCCGTGTCTGAAATACTTCTGAGCCCAAGCATTTTGGATAAGTAATTTTATCCTGTATTTGACTCGGGACCACTTTTATTTTAGAGCTACAGGCAAATCAATGTTCTGTGTCTGGATTTACATGACACAGAGGACTTCATGTTTGTAGCACATGCTTTGTCAACTGCGCCATCTACCCAGCTTCTGTTGAGACTGAAAAGAAAGCATTCACTAATTTACTTATTTATGATTTATTTATGCATGTACCCATGTCTGTGTGAGTGTAGTAGGTGCACATATTTTTGGGGGGGAGCACCATGCATACCTGTGCCCATGCCAGCTAGAAGATGTCATGGGAGCTCTCAGAGTGGGCATTACTGGTAATTTCTTGATGCCTGGCTTGTTATGCGGATCCTAGGTTCTGAACTCAGGCCCTCATGATTGCACAGGCAGTGAGTGCTTTTACCTGATGAGCCATCTCTGCAGTCCTCTGGAGACATTTTGAGTTCAGTTTTCCCATCTGAAAATTACGTGTAAGTGCATATATGGTGTGTGTGTGTGTGTGTGTGTGTGTGTGTGTATGTGTGTGTGTTGGGACCATGGGTCATGGATACTGAGGTTACAACACTATGACAATCCCCAGAAAGTCTTGTGTTAATTGAGAGGACACCTGGAATGCTGGGCCGTTTCTCACACTCTTAAACATCAGCCTCCTTGTCCATCCATAATCCTAACGGGCTTAATGTTATGTTTCGAGAGAATGGTGTGAGGATCCAGTTGGACAGGTCTTTTCTGGATTATTTATAACTTACAGCATCTATGAGAACCTTTGCTTTGGGCTCCCAGGAGAAAGATTCATAATCTGTTATATTAGAAGGGACAAGAAGGAAATGTACCAAATGTACCTTGGACAGTTGAGTTCCAGGTCACTGTCTGTGAAGGAGATGTGTTTTCCCACCCGGGTAAAGTCAGTTATGTTGGGTACGTTCAGGGAAGGAAACTAATGAACTGAAAAAGGAGCCGCGATTGCTAGCTAATCGGTTTAGCATATTTTCTCCTTAATTTGATGGAGTCAAAGGGGTGGGTTCAGCCTCTGGGAATGGCTTATCTCAGCATTCTGAAGCTTTTAGTTCTCCAAAGTCCATGGCACAAATCAATCTTATCAACTTAAAATTTCTCACTCTTTGAATTTCACAGATGCCTAACTTTCCCAAGAGGAATGGATATGTCTCAGATGGTCAACACAGAAATAGATGTCACCCCCACCACCTCTAGGGAAGAAAACAAAATCTAGATTTTAGGGAACTAGCACAGGGCCCCCGCACTAATGATTGGCTGTAGGTGTCCGTGTCTAGCCAATCACGAGGCCACTAATTTGCATATCCTTTCTGCCTGCCCTTCTCCTCCCTGTGGCTGTTTGGGTCCCTTTTATCCTTCAGAACTCTTAGTTGGGGTTGGTGAAGAGAAGACTGTTAGAGTTTATAAACTTTAGCTTTTAAACGTGTTTTATTGAGTCCACGTTACTTTCAAAGTTACAACAGAAGTGGGAAAATGCTTCTGCTCGGCTGTCTCCTCCCTAGGCAAGGATTTCTTGGACCACTTTTGATACTTCTGCCTCACAATCCATATTAGGATACGGCGAGGCCCTCCTTTTGTGAACTCGGAAGCATCATCAACTGCTAGTCTGGGCTTCTGAAATGAGGCTCAGTCATTCTGCACTCGTTTTTGGTTATTCTCACTAGGTCGTGACAGCACTGTTCTGCAAGACTGGGATGCTTCAAACTGACCTCCGGCTCCAGCATCTCTCTAAGCTCTTGACCCATAGTAGGCACTCAGCAAAGTCTCTTGAGTAGGAAATGGAAGGGATGGGAATGTGTTCCCTGACAAAGGGGAAGAAGAGAAGTGAACTAACCAGCCCTGCCCACTCATTTCCTGACTCCTGGGGTGGCTCCTGCTGATGTCACTCCCCACACACCCGAGGAGAACTTTGCAAGGCTTGGGGGAAGTGTCCATCTTGCATCACTCCAGGCTGAGTTTCAAGCGGCCTTCAGGGACTTGGTGGTGTGTTTGTCCTTGTGCGTCTTACCTGGGTACAATACTGCTTCTCCAGCCGCTGGCTCTCCTTCTGTTTCTGGCAGGTCAGTGACACCACAGACACAATGGTGCTGTTGTAGTTCTCCTGGGAAGATGTCCACGACATCAAGGCTGTAGTTGAGCTTAAGACATGGACACTCACGTGCTGTGGCTTCTCAGTCAGCTCTTCAATCCACTCTCCTGTGGGGCCTGGACATTGCAAATCACAATAAAAGGGAGTTGTATACTGAGCTGGTTGAAACAGAAGATTCTAGATTTAATGGTCATTATGTGTTGTTGTTGTTGGTGGTGGTGGTAGTGTGTGTGTGTGTGTGTGTGTGTGTGTGTGTGTGTGTGTGTGTGTGTGTGTGACCGTCCTTACAAAGAGACTCAGAGGAAGACTAGCACTAGCTTGATTGCTCTGTCCACCTTCTGGCAGCTATAGATCCCTCAATTCTACTCCCCCACCCCCACCCCCGGCCCAAGCAATCATAGTGTCAGCAGCAACACTAATAAAAACAAGCTCAATTTCAGTTGTCAGGAACATCTGAGAATATTCCAGTGAAGTCTTTATCAGAGAGAGGGTGTGACACTGTGGCATTTCATCAGTGTTCATAATTGCTCTGCTAGGGGGATCTTGTATAACCCAGGAGCACCAGCCCAGGGATAGCACAACCCTCCGTGGGCTGGGCCCTCCCACTAATTGAGAAAATGTCTTGCAGCTGGATCTCATGGGGTCATTTCCTCAACTGAGGTTCCTTCCTCTCTGATGGCTCTAGCTTGTGTCAAGTTGACACACAAAACCAGCGAGTACAGATATCCAGCATCCCATAAACTGGGTGTGGTGGTGCACACCTGTAATCCCAGTACTTCAGCTCCATAGTGGGTTTGATGGTAGCCTGAGTTAGCTACATGAGACTCTTCTCAAAAGCGAAATATATGCATTGATAAATATAAGTAAACAAAAAAATAAGAGATCCATCACCTTAACTTAATAAGGAAATTGAATCCCAGAGACTCAGATGCTCTGCCCAGTGCCATGGGGACAGTGAAGGTTTGGGTGTGGCAGCACAGCTGACCTGACGTAAGTGACACCGTGAATGCCAGGCAAACGCCACCATCAGATTACCTCCAATTCCAGTCTCGGTCTTGACACATGTGAAAGCCACAGATTTGCTCTCTATGACTCAGAACTTTTCATGTAAAAAATGGGAATGACAGACAGGTTCCTCCAAGCCAGGCACAGTGGAGAAAGCTTCTGAACCCTAGCTGCCCTGCAGGGCCAGGCAGACAGATGCCAAGATGAAGGCCCATCTGGGCTCCATCAAGAGTCCAAAGCCAGCCTGAGTGGCTTAGGGAGACCCTGTCTTAAAATTAAAATAAAAAGGAACTGAGGATGTAGCACAGTGGTAGAGTGTTCGCCCATCATACAAGGCTTTGAGTTCAGTCCCCAGCACTGAAAACAAATGTTCTCTGGATGAGACCATGGGGAGACTGAAGTAAGGATGTACCGACATTCTTATCTTTAGGAAAGACTTCAACTCTACACCAATATACATCATAATGCAGTGACATGTATATAAGTCTTGATGTTATTACTCTCATCAGAGTGGACTGAAAACACTATTTAGCTGGAGTGTAATCATCTATCCAGTAACTATGAGTATTTGTATCTACAGTCTGGTATATTTTTTAAACCAAAGGAGCATATACACTGTATTAGGCATCTATGCAATTAAATAGACTATTTTAAGCACTTAAAATATCATATATCATCCTTTCATTGGCAAAGGAAAATTTTTCATTCAAATGTTAAAATAAATCTCTGAAATAATCATGTGTATGAACAACTCTGTAATATTAACAATGGCA
The DNA here is from genome assembly GCF_049852395.1 of Peromyscus maniculatus bairdii. Taxonomy (NCBI): domain Eukaryota; kingdom Metazoa; phylum Chordata; class Mammalia; order Rodentia; family Cricetidae; genus Peromyscus; species Peromyscus maniculatus. The sequence goes on along the minus strand of NC_134854.1, from coordinate 157,757,252 downwards.
CTTTGGGTCTTGTTAAGAAGAAAGCTGTAGGCCAGAGAGGTGTTTCAGAAGGAAAGGCACTTTTTGGGAAGTCTAATGGCCTGAGTTTGGTCCTTGGTCCTACATGGTGGAAGGAGAGAACTGATTCCCATGAGTCCTCCTCTGATTCCACAAGGGAACTGTGGTATGTATGTATGCCCCACCCCACCATACACACGGAACAAGGAGTTTTATAATCTCTTTAAAAATAAGAATATATGACAGAAAAATCTAGATAAATCTCTCATACTAAGTTCTAGGTTTTTGATCTGTGCTGTGAAACCTACTTGAAGCTACAAGAAAAGGAAGGCCGCCATGGCTGCCGCCATTCACGGAGTTTCCACGGCAGCCATCAGCCCGTGCTGTATACTTGGGCAAGGTGACCTCCTGGTTAGCAAGACGTTTTAGACTCATGGGAAGGCTGAAGACTTCTTGGTATTCTGTCTCAGGTGGTCTCATACAGAAGCATTTCCTATATCTGATATGCACACCCGGTAATTCCCAATGTCCTTTGGTCCCTTTGAAGGCTCTAGAGGCCTCTCAGTGGGGGCATGCTTCGTTCCTTAAGTGTAAACGTTACGTGGGAAGATTTTTAGTGTGTTTAAGGTGCTAAGTGAGCTGATCTCCTGCCTCTGCCTACCTACCTTTTGTAGTTTATTTGAAGTAAGGTAGTATTTGGCCCTTAGGGAAGAGGGCAGACTTGTTTGGGGACAGCTACCTTTAATCTATGCTTTCTAACTTTGATTTTGCTCATGTAAAGGTACATTTAACATCTGATAAGCTAGTAACTGGTTTTTAATCTGTGGACTTCCAGTAACCATAGTTTGTCTGAAGAGGAAGGGGACGCTTACATGGTTCCTGCAGTTTTACTCTTCTGTCAAAGCTCACAGAACAGTGAGAAGCCTCCCCTCAACTCAGTATTGGGCCTTGAGGACTCTGTCTCCTCCTGCCAGCTGTGTGGAGACCACGAAGGTTCAAATCAGCTGGAATTTTCTGGGCTCTCCACAAGTTCAGTACTCTAATAAGATTTTCCCCACATAATCCTATAATACTAAATTTCATTACAGCCTCAAACAAAAGTCATATTTCCCAAACTGGATGTGCACATCCTTGGAGACATGGTTATAGCTGGTGTGGAAGGTTAGTTTAATAAATGTTCAATTATCACAACAGTGGTAAAAAAAAAAAATCCTATAGTTAACTCCTGGGGCAGACTTGCTACCATTAAACATACATGTACTTCCTTTCATGCACAACGGCCTCTCCTGACCTTGAGGAATCCCCAGGACCCCTGAGGCTGGAGAATAATTGGCACTCAAGCATCATTAATCTCAGCAGTTTCATTGTTCTAGCTCCCTGTACATGCAGGATCATCCCTTGGCTACTTACTGATATAAAAGCTGAGTGACTTCGCTGACTGGCTTTTCCGAGTCTCACAGGCTCCTGAGGAACTAAAGGTTGTCACCGAGAGTTTATATTTCCCAGGTTCCTTTAGTTCTGCAACAAATTCATGGGCTTCTTCATCCACTGTCAGATAGTCAGTAAAGTTCTCTGGATCAAATGTCAAAAAAAGAGAAAAAATTAGAATACCCGTGAATTCACACCTGGGAGAGCCCAGGATATAGGCAAACTGGTTGAGTTTGTAAAATTTATTATTGCATTTCTTTCTTTTTTCAACTATACCTCCAAGATGAAGGCACTGTAGATGAGAAAAGTCAAGTCAAATTCAAATTGTATTCATAATACTTTAAAATATCAGACCTAAAATATAGTGTCCAAATCCATCACTTGAATGTGTGGTATTTGACACATACCCACCTAACAGAATCATGTACACAAGAGAAATGGACTTTGAGGGGAAGACAGCATTCACTGCCCTCTCCTTATGATTTCTGTAAAAGAAAAGAAATAACTAGTATTCACTAAATAGCTTACAAGTGTCTTGTAGCATCGAATGATTTTTTAAAAATATTGGCTTACTTCTAGTTTAAAAGACATGTCAGTTTCTCTCCCTTCATCTATTTTCTCTGGCACTGTAAAAGGTAACATTTATTCTAAGATGCCTCTATGGCTGCCTCTATGGCTGCTTAGTATTTCATTTGAAGCTGTTTCTATTATTTGACAACAACAGTCTCCAAAAAAAAAAAATCACAATATAGTCAGATAAATACATGATTTAATTGAACTTTCTTGAAAATAGGCAACAAAAAAGTATTTTGAGTTATAGGATACTCTGTTCTATAGAGTAAACAGAGAAACAGAAAAACCAAAGATTACAGGAACTTTGAACACAAATAGGTAACTAAGTTATACGAGGACTTTTGACTTAAATAGCTAAAGTGACCAACAATTCCAATTTTATGCAATGTTAGAGTGTCGCTGATTACTATGGTCTAGAATAGAGAATGAAGAGATACTTTGTCTCATTGCATTAAATAAAAATCAGCTTCCACAATAAGGTGACGTGATTCTAATGTCCCATCGTAAAATGAAGGCTGCTATTCTAACTCCAAACTTTGATGACCTGACAACTTTTGCCTTCTAAATGCTAGACAGGAAAATAGAAATAACATAAGCTCCTGCTAAACACTAACAAGCAATAAACAACTCAAACCCCTGGTGATCAATACTGGAGCCATACTATGCTGCTGTTTTCATAAATTTACAGAGTACTGGGCATGGTGGTACACACCTGTGATCATAGCACTTGGAGGTGAAGGCATGAAGGCCAGAAGCCCAGGATCATCCTCAGCTATATGTCAACTTTGAGACTAGTCTACTATATGAGACCCTGTCTCAAAAATTAGGACACACACACACACACACACACACACACACACACACACAGAGAGAGAGAGAGAGAGAGAGAGAGAGAGAGAGAGAGAGAGAGAGAGAGAGAGAGAGAGAGAGAGAGAGAGAGTTACAGGCATGCATATATTCTCTCTTTCTCATATATATATGGTGGGGATATGATCTCCTACATATTTTCCATTTACTATCAACTTGTTGGGACAAATTTGATCACCAGATCCAAAGGCCACATTTCTTCTTACTCAACCTGGCCAAGGCGTACACACATCTAGGAGAAGCAGTCACTTCACAGAAGACTCTTCATCACATGTCTCTCAAGTATGCATGTAAACAAACATTTCTTAAGAATAGTCTATAATATGTTTGATGTTGAAAATCACCCAAATATTAGAATTCTGATCTAATCGATGTGTTTTGGTGTTCTGACTTCAGGCCCTATGGAATAGTCAATTGACTATTAGATTTGACTGCATCTGTCAATCTCCCTCCCTGAGTTCAGGTTCCAAAACCACTTCCGGTCCCTTCTCTTGGTGCCCTTTGCTGCTCTAACTCCCCACTGCCTCACCTTCCCTCTCTATGAGGATATTGAATCCATCGAAGGCTGTGGGAGGTTTTGGTGGCAACCAGCTCAGTGTCATCTGCACGGGGAAGGCAGAGAAAGGGTCAGACGTGGGCTTCTCCGTCCGGCTGAGCGCAGTGTCGCTGTCATAGTCCATGGGCAGCACACTGACAAAGTCCTCCTCGTTCTCAGGGGCCGCAGAGGCGCTGTCCCACCAGGAGGGCTGAGATGTGCTCTCGTGGTCAGTGCTGTTCGGGTCAGGCCAACCCGAAGACAGGTTGCTGGGGGGCGTCTCCGGAGTTTCTTCAGGGAAGTGGAAGAGTCTGTCCCTTCCAATCGGGTTTTGCAGTTTGATGAATGAGTCCTCGGGGAAGCTCCCACTTGGCTCTTCCCAGTTGTTCTTGTTCAAATTGACAAAGTGAACAGAGATGTTTCGAGGAGGATATGGAGCTGGGGAAGAGAGTTTACATTTTCAAGTAGCTCTGAACTGAATATTCATTTACTTTTGAGTCAAACACAGACTTATCAAGTACTGTTTAACTTTACTTCTAACACACAAACAAATAAATTTAAAAACTTTTATGTAGTGTGTGTGTGTGTGTGTGTGTGTGTGTGTGTACCCATATGGAGATTGCAGGATAATTTGAAAAAGTTGGATCTGCCCGTCTACCATGTGGGGCTGGGAGATGACCCAGGTGGCTAGGCTGGGTGTCAAGTACCTGTACCAGCTGCACCTCTGGACAGCCATAGAGAAAGTATTAGGAAGGACAAATGTGGGTGTATGTAAACTTCTAACATTTTGTACATAGTATACAAATTTATTTATACCTCCTTAGCATGTTACCAGTCACATTGCAAATGTATTAACTTGTGATACTGTACATGTTGATGTAGTAACTGAACTTCTTCTCAAGCTTAGTTGTATAAGTGTTCCTTCATTTACAACAATGTGACTTTAGGAAAACATGTGTCCCTGTCCCTGGGTAACTTAAAAATCAATATAATTTATTTGTAGCTTGTAGAATATACATTCCCATCTCTGAAATGCAGCATAGGAACACACAGGAACTGTGGATTATGGAAACATGTTTTCTCTACAGATAGCAAATCATAAAGACAGCTGGTACATTCTCTGCTTGCAACAGTTTCTAACTGTCCATCAAATGGCTCCTCAGATACCTTCTCCATGAACTTTTAGGAAAAGAGCCATCTCCTGCTTCTTTACACCTTTAAATACCTTCCTAGCTCTTTTGTGACACTGATTTCATTCTGTCTTATGTCATTGCCCTTTGTGTCAGATAACACCATTTCTGGGGACAGATTACCTGTCTCATTGGCCTTTTTTCATTTTTCATAGAATTAGAATAATGTCCAGATTAAAAAAGAGTAGTCATCAATGTGTCTTTACCAGAACAGAATATGAAAAGTGCAAATAGAATTGTCAGCGTCAACATAAGGTGAATCAGTTGTTCAGTTGAGATTCTCCTGTCTTGATGAAATTAAATGGGTATCCTGACGCAGAATTCCAGACAGAAAGGGTCTTGGGTGGTCTGTCCTGATGAATCCGAATCCCCATGTGAATGGGCTCTCCAGCATTATTGAGCACATTAGGTACATTCAATACTAGTTAAGCAATGAATATTTGGTAGTCTGTGTGTAATTTATGCATTCATGGCTCTAGCCATCTATTCATATCATAAAAGTTCTTCTATGGTTTTTTTTTGTGGTTTGAGAATTTCATGCATGAACTGAGTATATTTTGATCATATCCACCCCCATTCCTTGCCTCTAATTCTTCTCATACTCCATAATAGTTTTTCATATTACTGATGCTAGTAAAATTAGTAATGACAGCTTTAAGCATACCTGAGTCTAACGTTTTCTCTCAGTAATTAATTATCTATACTAGGATGTCTGCCATTTGCTTTTCTTCTATGTGGACATTGGTCAAGGTATAGAAGAAGTAAAAATCTATCAGATCTATCCAGTTAGGTGAGTTGATTATAACTTTTAAGACTAACATCTATATTTTTTATTTGAGAATACAAAAACTAAGCTTACATTTATTTACTTTAGATTTTTTTCTGGAATATTTTGCTTAGATATCTTTAATAGGGACACAAATTTTGTTTTTGTTATAAAAATAAATTCTTCCTTAGCTCTGCAACAAAATATTTCTTAAATATATTAAGAAAAATTTCCCTTAGAAACATTAAAATTAAATGCCCAGCAACATCTAATTTAGCTCTTTTCTCTTGAAGTTTGATTCCTCTGAAGACTTACCTGTTCTGTGCTGCTTGGGTTCATGGCTCACACCACTGTACTCCACAAGTGTACTTTTATTAAAAGTTGCCTCGGATACCAGCTGGAAGGTGACGTTGCTGTAACATATTCCTGGTAGCCAGTGATTAAATACTGTTTTCCCTTTAAAGAAGTCTGTGAAGGGAAAGATCAGTTACTTTAAAATTAGGAGCTTCTTAATGTCACATACTTGGAGAAAGTCCCAGTTGATTTTAAATATCCACAGAATAACGTTTTCTTCCATGTCTGGCATCATCAGTAAAAAAGAATTGGAAGGCTAGAGATGAAAATTTGAACCTGTGCCCCTAATCCTGAAAAGTTCTTTTTTTTTCTGTCAGCATTCCACACACGATTTGACACAATTAAAATTAATTTTTTAATCCTATGAATGTCCCGAGTATGCAGGGATTATGGAGGTTAGGTTTATATTAGCTCTTTATTAGGAGAAAAAAGAAGTATTTTGCCACTTATGGCAAAAGAAACAGGAAATGTATAAGGAAGGTTTTTGTCCTGAAGAAAATGTCTTATGTAGAATGCTCCTTGGTTTACCTGATGAGTGGTCATATAGGAACCCAAAATGCCACCTTTTGCTTGTGAGAATAATCTTGGACCCTCTCCCACAGAAGAGGAGAAAAGCTGCCCACTGGCTATGAAAGCCTAGAGCTGTCCTGCCCTGCAGTGGGTGTGGTTGTCTCGAAATAGTCTTGACTGTATTTCCTGGAGCAGACATACTGCCTTTGGCAAGAATAACTTATAATTCAAACCAATTTGAGAATTTCTCATATTGTATGCATGACTTGCAATTCTCAAAGAATGGACTGGACGTGGTAAGATTTCTCACAACAAGATTTTCTTGAATCAATAACTTTTTCTTAATGGTTCACTCATAGGTCAAGTAGTGAATTACAAAGACTCTTTAGAGTAAGCAAAACCATTCAGAAAAGTCTGCACAAAATTAGGAGTCGTCATTTCTCCAGCCTCCTCTTGCCTCTTACCTTTGTACAGCATTGTTCTGAAGTCCCTCCCTTCCCAGTAGCTGATGTTTACTCTGCTGAACACGTTGTATTTTTCTGGATAATGAATTTCAAACAGTACTCCTGTTTCAGGAGAAGGTTTATAGTCATATATGGAGACACTGGTTACAGGCAAAGGTTCTACAGAAGGAAAGAGAGGTGAAATAGAGAGAGAGGGGTGGAGCCATCATTAATTCATGAATGCACAGTTGCTCTGATGCAATCTTACTCCCGATTTTACAATTACATTTCCTCCTCAAAGAACTCCTCTTAGCCTGAGCAGTAATTAACAAAGCCCATTTTAGATGACCCTTTCTGTTTTTCAAATAGCTCTTAGACTCATCTTTCAATGTCTCACTTGCAGCAGCATTGGAGGTTACGAAGCACAAATATTAACGTCTCAGTTCAATACATGAAGATACTGCACATCTGCAGTTTATATTGCCTGTCATGTGCAATTTAATAGGTTTTGTGGCAGCATCTGTCTGTACCAGCAAATGCTTCATTTTCCTTTTCCTTGCGCCAACAAAATTAGATATCAATAATAGGTAACAAAAAGTATTTTTGACTGTAGGCAATGATAAATATTTATGTGATAATTTTTTTCTTTGTGTGAATTTTGCAGTTTTCTGTTATGGATAAGAGTTCAAACCACTCAGTGTTATGTATATAATCATTTGTATTGTGTATATCAAGCCTTTTTTTCCATAGAAGTTCAAGAATATTCTTAATTTTTTTGGTTTTAATTTATTGTGAAACATTAGAATCACACAGTTTAAAAAGCCCATGATTTGTTTTTATACGTCTGATACATATCATTCTTATATAAATAAATAGTTTCTCTATACTTCCACAAGAGCTAGTAGATATATTTTATTTGAATAATTTTATAAGGAAGTATTATAAGGGCTAGAGAGATGGCTGGTAGCCTAAGAGTGCCTACTGTTCCTGAAGTGGACCTAAGTTCCATTCCCAGTACCCACTTTGGATGGCTCACAACTGTTTGTAACTCTAACTTCAGGGGATCCAATGGCCTCCTTAGGTACCTGCAGTCATGTACCTACACACACACACACACACACACACACACACACACACACACACACACTTAAAAATGAATCTTAAAAAAAGGAAAAAATGATTGGTTTGGCATCAACTACTATCATATTGTTGAGAAATAATTTTGACTCAGTTTTCAAGCTAAAAGATTCTTACCTAGAACATCTCTAGCTTAAACTAAAGCAACATCATTTGTTTAAATTCTATCCTTGCCGGGCCGGTGGTGGCGCACGCCTTTAATCCCAGCACTCGGGAGGCAGAGCCAGGTGGATCTCTGTGAGTTCGAGGCCAGCCTGGGCTACCAAGTGAGTTCCAGGAAAGGCGCAAAGCTACGCCGAGAAACCCTGTCTCGAAAAACCAAAAAAAAAAAAAAAAAAAAAAAAAATTCTATCCTTGTAACATAAATTTCTAAATGATCTTTTAATTAAAAAAAAAAAAAGACTGGAGCCAGATGTAGAGGTCAATGCTGAAAGATCAGAGAGACAAAGGAACAAGTCATTGCCACGTCTCACCTCACCAACTCAATGAGTCTTCAGACTGAATGCCCTCTGAGTCCTCACCTGAAAGGCTTCAGCCTGGAAAGGCCTTTAGTTCCTGTCTCTTCATGCCTTATATGCCTTTCTCTGCCCAGCCATCACTTCCTAGTGCTGGGATCAGTGGCGTGTATGCTTCCCAAGTACAGGCATGAGATCTCAAGTGCTGGGATTAAAGGTGTATGATTCCTAAGTACTGGGATTAAAGGTGTGTGCCATCACTGTCTGGCTCTGTTTCTCTCCTGGACTGAGTCAATCTGATGTAGTCCAGGGTGGCTTTGAACTCACAAATATCCAAGCGGATCTCTGCCTCCAGAGTGCTAGGGTTAAAGATGTGTGCCACCACTGCCTGGCCTCTGTGTTTAATCTAGTGGCTTGGTCTGTTCTCCAATCTGGCAAATTTTATTAAGGTACATAATATATCACCACTATGCTTTTCAGAATTTTACTTTCAGTGATAAAGGACTGTAAAAATCATCTTACTTAGTTCACTCAACACGTTGTTATTGCCAAGCTACTCAGTTTCATCCTGTGGTGGAACATCTAATCATAGTCCCTGAGCTCTTAATCTACTGCTCTCAAGTGAAGAAATGAAGAGAATGATGCTACATGCTATTTGTTTTTTGTTTTCTGGAAAATGAAGCCAACAATCACGAAGGAGTTCAGAAGAACATCTGGCAGCAGGGTGTTTTCTGTAGACTGTGATACACTCTCTGCCTAAAAGATTTCTATTTTATCCTCATCCTCAAACTAGCTTTCCCACATAAAGGTTGCATTTCAGAGTCAACTGAATATATCCTCTAAACCAACCAACCAAGAACCCCAAAGACTCTTGAGATTTGAGTTCAGAGCTACCCAAGAAGTTTTAAACAATTTGCAGGTGTTTCAACCCAACCCAATCACAAGTCTAGTGAGTCAAACAAAACAAAACATAATTCTAAAATATAGTCAAAACTCCCTCCATGCATTTAACAAATCTGGAATCATTCTCCCTCCACTGTGACCACAGGTAAAATATTACTTTAAATTTGGTGTTTTTCTTCTTAGTTGTGTTTTGAAATTCTTCTACATTTCTTTGTAGCCAGTATGATTTCATGTTTACTACATTAATAGCCTCATATTGAGTACTTCATTCTGCAGTTTGGTTTTATCGTTTAAAGAGATTTGAGATTTGACCAGCTTGATACAAGTACTTTTTAGAAATGTTGAGCGTTTGTTTTGTAACTATATAAATTATCCAGTTTATTTTTTTAGTTGAGGTCCTGCTTTCAGTTCCAATAATACAGTTTCGCTAACTATGTTGACTCTTCTTCTTTAGCTAGGGGATGCACACATCTTCAACTGTATGAAATATTGCTAAATGAATGCTGCTAGTTTATATAGCTAACAAAGTATGTATAAGCTCTTGGCCATATTCTCCTTAAGTATACCCTTGCATCAGCCATATGCAAAAATTTGACTCATTGTTTTAAGTTCTTGCTCATGAAGAAGGTTGATTTTTTGTTTGTTTTTGTTTTGAGATGGGATTCATTTACATAGCCCCAACTATCCTGGAACTCACTATGTAGACCTGACTGGCCTCGAACTCACCGAGATCTACTTGCCTCTGCCTCCTGAGTTCTGGGATTAAAGACATGCATCACTACACCCTGCTGAAGAAGGCTGATTTTTTAAATAATAATGATGTAGTGGGTAGCCATTCCAGCTTTGGTCTGGAAGTTCCAACCCCCATTGAGGTTTTGGTAACTATCACGCCCACAAGGCGGGGCCAGGGGAGGGCCTGAAGACCTGAGATCGGGATGTGCCGCGCTCTCTTGCTGCTGGGAGCCGGGACGCTAGAGGTGACGGAGGAGAGTTCTCCAGAGAACATCGCCCGACTACTGCTGCGTCTTTCCCAGAACCCTCAACCTACCTACTCCTTCATTTGTAAGTTACGCCATTAAATAAATCTCCTTTTAACTACATGGAGTGGCCTTAATAATTTCACCAATATAATAATAATTAAATTTTTTATTGTCAGTTAATATCCTTTCTTTATTTTCAACATACTACTATTAGTTATTTATTAGTTTATTTTAAAATTATTGCTATCATTATTGTTGTTGTTGTTACTGTGTGTATGATGTGCATAGCTAGGCACACTTGCCATGGACCCTGTGAAGGTCAGAGGACAACTTTGTTGAATCTGTTTGCTCCTCTACTTTATGCAGCCTCCTGGGATCTAACTCAGGCCATTAAGAATATGTTGCAATGTTCTGAGTCATCTCATGGGGACTTATAATTTTTGCGTTTTAAAATATATCTATGAAGAATTCTTTAGGTCAGAGTTAAGACTGTTAAATTCTCCTAGATTTTGTATATTAGACATTCCCTTTATTCTTGATGGAGCTGGCTACAGAATTTTGGGAAAGCAGATTTCTCCTCAGTGCTTTGAAGCAATGGCTTCCTTGTGTTCCTACACCAATGGCTGAGAAGCAGAGGAGTTCTCTCCAGCTCAGGATGAAGCCCCTGCATTTTCCCTCTGGTACCTTTCAAAGCTATCTACTTACTCTTGATAATCTGCTATTTCATTCTCCTGTATTATTTACATATGACCTTATTTTTAATTACCCCACTAGGTACTTAGAATGCTCTGCTAGCCTGTGGATTTATCTCTTGAAAATTCTCAGTCATCCCTTAAATATGGGTTTATCTTCCCTCAGCTCTGCCCAAATAATGGGGCATGTGCACAGTGTTATCACCCAACTGCCCTTCCATCTGCCATCAGTATACAATTTATTTTGTTTATTCAGAGTTAAAAATTAATTGAAACAATAATTTTAGCTTTAATTAGCTTCACCAATGGTCAAAGGGGTCCCAAAGACTACCCCACTCATCACAGACTACTGCCACGGCTGCTGGTTACTCTTCACAACTGATAGTAAGGCCCTGTTGTTGAAGACAAAATTTACTTATGCCGTTGAACACAAACGAGTGTCCATCTAGAAGTTCCACCCCTACTGACTAGTGCTGATGGTGCTGGGAGGTACCCTGTAGGCTACGAAGGATAAAGATCATCATCCAAATCTCTCCTGCAAACCCTGGAGCCTGTGCCTGCAACAGTGACCAAATATTATGAAAGCAAACAACCACTTTTTTATTTAAGGCCCAATACGTGAAATGAAACCCATGCCTGATACTTCTAAAGTGACCAAGAACCATGGGCCCTAGGAGAAATCCTATCATTATTATTCTGATAAGGGAGCATAGCAATAAAATGATACCTAATGATACATTACCATATGCATAGATCAATGCATCACTTTGCCCTCCTCAGAGAAGCTTTTTCTTGCAGTAAATGGGATGGGCTTGTTTCAAGGAAAATGGTCCCCAAAGGGAGTGGCACTATTAGAAGGCATGGTCTTGTTAGAGTAGGTGTGGCTTTTTGGAGGGAGTGTGTCACTGTGGGGTTGGTCTCCTTTGCTCAAGCTACACCCAATGAGACAGACTACTTCCTGTTGCCTCTGGGTCAAGATGTAGAACTCTCAGCTTCTTCTCCAGCACCATGTCTGCCTGAATGCTTCCTTGCTTCCCTCTATGACAGTAATGGATTAAACCTCTGAAATTAGTGAAAGTGAGCCATCCCAATTAAATGTTTTCCTTTATAAGAGTTGTCATGGTCATAGTGTCTTTTCACAGCCATAGAAACCATAACTAAGACAGTTCATGACACAGACACACACAACTAGACAATGCTTAGAGAGTGAGAAACTTTGGAGGACTCAGTCTTAAATGGGAAATCTTTATCTAACCCTTCCCCTCAATGCCCCAGGATCTAGGCAGAAGAGAAGGCAGGAAGATTGTAAGAGCTAGAGGTGATGGAGGACTCCAAGGAAATAGCATCTTCCAGATACAACAGGGCTGATGGACATATGCGGTCACAGAGATTGTGACAGCATGTTCAGGGCTACATAGGTTCAAGCCAGATGGGGTCCCCGCCCTAAGACAGGGAGGTGGACCGAGTCCCACCCCTAACAAGAAGCTATTTGCAAATGATACCTGCTTGCAAAGGGAAAATCAGTTTTCTCCAATGAAGTGTAATGGGGTATATCAGCCATGCTAGGGGCAGGCCCTGTACAAAGAAATAATTGGCCAACACAAAACAGTCTGTTTTTGTTTCATTTATTTTGTTTTTTTTTGTCTTATTGTTTTATTTTTGTCTGTTTCAATTTCTTTTTAGAGAGAGAAAGAAAAAAAACATGATGTTGGGTGGGTAGGGAAGTGGGAAGGATCTAGGAAAAGTTGGGGAAAAGGAAAAATCATGATCAAAATACATTGTCTGAAAAATATTTTAAATAAAAAATCAGCAAAATAAATTTTAATTTAATGTAAATAATTATGTTTTTTATTTCAAAAGGTTTTAATTCTATTATATATTCTATGTATTTCATTTATGACATGTTTTATTTGGTTATTGCTGGAAAATGAAGATTATTCTGATCTTTTTTTTTTTTTTTTTTTTTTTGGTTTTTCGAGACAGGGTTTCTCTGTGTAGCTTTGCGCCTTTCCTGGAACTCACTTGGTAGCCCAGGCTGGCCTCGAACTCACAAAGATCCGCCTGCCTCTGCCTCCCGAGTGCTGGGATTAAAGGCGTGCGCCACCACCGCCCGGCCTTATTCTGATCTTTATGTCTGTGAACATTGCAAATATACTGTCAAGTTTTGCTAAATTGCTATTTTAAATATAATCTGACCTATATTGTGTGTTTTATGTCTGTCACTGTGAGTGTAGGTTTCTTTATGTGACTTAAAACACGGGCTCTAGGCTTATTGTTGATTTTTCACCTCTGATATAGTTCTGCCATTGTTCCCTCTCAACTACCATGGCCATGAGTCGTTCTGGGGTCCTTCTTATTGCTATGTGCTTGCTATAGACCTCTACCAAGTCCAGTGGTGAGGCTTCGTCTTGGCACTGAGATTGGCTATGTGCCCTGTTCTAGGTGGAAAGTCCAACTGTGCCTGGTTTGGGGTGGCACATTCTGATTCTTTTACCAACTGGAGCCCAAACTCAGGACTATCCTTTCTGTATCTGGAGCCCAGAGGTCCAGTTCAGCAAGGCCACTTCCACTTGAGTTTCTGTTTCTTTTATGACTTGGAGACAGTGTGCACTTGAACTTGGTCCTACGTCTCTTGAGTTCTTTTGTTTTTATGGAAAGAGCAAAATGTAGATGACTGAGTGAGAATTTGCTGTCCTCTTTTGACTAGCAATCCCAATATTAGTCCATCTTTGTTTTACTTTTAATAAATAATAAAAGTGTGACACACAATAAGGTCTTGTTTTTTCCAATTAAATATTTGACATAATCTTAAATCATGTTTAGATTTAGGATATTTCATGTTCCTTAATTGTCTCTGAGCCATTCACAGCAGTAAGGAAGGAAATTGGTGTGCGGAGGTGTGCAAAAGGTATTTAGATTTTACTTTCAACATACAGCACCAGCATGTACAACTGTAGGGCTTCTCTGCAGGTCACACATTCAGAGGGAAAGTTATAGGTGCAGTGTGTATTCCCTGTAACCACACCCACTTCATAGTGTCAACGGGCATCGTTACTGTGTCCACTTGATGGAAATCTGAAAGGTCTGGCTGTGGTTATCAGAGAAGATATGAACATGTCCCATGCTTGACTGTAACTACTGACAGCAGAGGGACATCTGCCTGAGATGGCTCCGCTTTGCCAACTAAAACCTAAGGAGGCCACTGGGTAATGGTCTGGCCCTTGATGGGACAGTGCTGTGGGATGGTCTGTATGTCAAATTGCTCTGATTGGTCAATAAATAAAACACTGATTGGCCAGTGGCCAGGCAGGAAGTAGGTGGGACAAGGAGAGAGGAGAATTCTGGGAAGCGGAAGGCTAAAGCAGAGAGACACTGTGAGCCACCGCCAGGACCAGCAGCATGTGAAGACGCTGGTAAGCCACCAGCCACGTGGCAAGGTATAGATTTATGGAAATGGATTAATTTAAGCTATAAGAACAGTTAGCAAGAAGCCTGCCACGGCCATACAGTTTGTATGCAATATAAGTCTCTGTGTTTACTTGGTTGGGTCTGAGTGGCTGTGGGACTGGCGGGTGACAGAGATTTGTCCTAACTGTGGGCAAGGCAGGAAAACTCTAGCTACAGGACAGACCTAAGCACCTGTCTCTCCCGGGGCAGTTCTCTTGAGAAAGAAAGGAGACATGATTATACCCTCCTTTCTGATGGCAGAAATGGGGGAAAAGACTGATCCTGAATCCCAGGCATAAGCTACTGCTTCATGTCTAGAAGATGACTGGAGACCCGACCTGTGTGTCTCTAAATGGAATCCCAAGGTATGTTGGCCACAGTCACCTAGGATATGGGAGAGATGGCAACCATCAAGCCACTGCCTTGGTTCATGCCGGCAACACTTTTTCCTTAGGACATCTGAACAGAGTTCTGAGTTCGCTCTCCCCTCTTATCTGACTTCCAGCTTTGTTTCTTCTCAGTCCATGTAAGTCCAGAAGCCATTCGATCCTCTCTTTTTAGTCAGTGTCTCTGTCACAAACCAGGACCCCTACCTCAGCGACGGTTCCCGACTCAGTTTCAATTTTCCTTTGTTTCTGATGCCTCAAGTCATTTTCTGTCTCAAGTCATTGGTAATGTTTTTATCTATTGGTCATATGTCATATTCTGTTGATTTTGTATTATTAGCCAGAGTGAGAAAGACACATAATTTTATATATTGCAAAAACATGTACATTTTTAAAACAGTCCTTGGTAGGCACTATTATTATATAGGGTAACAAAAGAAAACAGACTTAGAGGGAATTCACATCTGCTCAAGGCTGCACCTGTGCCTTCCAGATGTCTTTGACAGTCTGCTCAACCTTTAAACTACTACTCCGGGTTGCTGCTTGGTAATTTGTCCATTGTCTGGGCAAGTCGATGTCGTTCAGCCTGGGGTTGTGCTACCAGGGGCTTCCCCAGTGAAATCCCCTCCTGCCGTTTCCTCGATCTGTCTTCATTCTTTATCATGTCAAGTCTCAACTCCCTTGCAGGGCTCTAAAACTCTCTCCCTATATTTCTGGCCACCTTTCCTGAATTATTTTGGAGTACCTGTCAGCAATTGCTGCTGAACAATCTGACGATGCCTGATTAAAGGTATTTTTATGTACCATTATTTTTCTATAACCTTGGCCATGATAGAAAATATGATCACTAAATAGAATTAAATAAATCAATTATTTATATTGATGATAGGGATAGATAACTAATACGCCCATGGGCTCTTTCCACATGTCTTCTGCAAACTTGATAGCCACCATTCTTAAGTCTTGCCTGACTCGGGAACCAATTGCATGTGTCTAGCATTTTCCCAGTTCCTAAGAAATTATTCCCAGGCATTGTATTTTCTACCAAGAAACTGCCTCTTTCTCCTAAAGTGCACACATTATATATACTCAACCATCATTATCCATTAAATATTCACTGGTGTTAGAGCCTATGGGTTGCAGGGCTCTTTTGAACTGGCCACATGAGTCTGTTGTGCCCAATTTATTCTTTGCATTCCCCCCCCCCCCCCGCCCCGCCACTTTCTCTGTGAGCTCCACACTCAGAACAACTGTACCAAGAAATCCAAGTGCTGCCCCTGGGTCACGTGCTCTGACATCATTTGGCTGATGACTGCAACAAATGTCCTTTCTATCCTCGAGAGCAGTGTGTCAGTCCTGCGAGCAGGTACCGCAAGTGATTTAGGAGTGTAAAACTTTAAAATGGGAAGATGGTGGGGTATGAATTAGGAGCTCATTAATTATTATATATTATGTTAATTATTATATATAATAATAATCCTAATATTATAGGAGCTTTATGGGTCAAAATTAGCCTTAGTCATCATGTTATTAAATTCTCTCTTTCATGATACACACCCAAATACTACTTGATGCTGCTTCAAGCCTAATGCCAAAATATTTGTACCTTTATATATAATTCTCATATTCCCATTATCATCTCTTCTGGAATCTGAGGTAGTGTACCCAAGCCTTTAAAGCAGAACACAGTACTGCTGGGGAAATGGTTCAGTCGACTGAGTTTGATCCCCAGAACCCATAGTAAAAGCCCGGAGTAGGGACTGAGAGATGGCTCAGAGGGAAAAGGCACTTGCTGCCAAGCCTGAGGACTTAGATTTAATCCCTGCAGCTCACATAAAGGTGGAAAGAGAAAATATATTCCTGCATGTTGTCCTCTGACCTCTAGATGTGTGTCCTCACATGTGCATGTCCGTACAGACACACAGACACAAACACACACAGAGAATACACACACACACACACACACACACACACACACACACACACACACACACAAGAGTAAATGGATGTAAAAATGAAACACAAAGTCAGAAGTGATAGTACATGTGTGCAATCCCAATGCTGGTGAGGTGGAGGAAGGTTGATCCCCTGGGCCTTACTCTTTAACTATTCTAATTGTTGAACAGGCAAGCTCCAAGCCAACAAGAGACCTTGTCTCAAAATGAAGTTGAATGGTGCTCCTGGGGACAACCCCAAGATAGTCCTCTGGTCTTCACGGGTACTCATGTGCACATGTAAGCAAGTGTGGTAGTTGATTGTACCTCGCTTGGTGCCTCATTTATGTTGCAGGGTATTTGTTTACACTGTGTGAAGAGTGTTGCTCGCTGTGATTGGTTTAATAAAAAACTGAATGGCCAGTAGCTAGGCAGGAGAGAATAGATGGGACTTCCCAGGAGAGAGAGGAACTCTGGGAAGAAAAGAGGTGGGGAGATATCAGAGAGATGTGAAACAAGTAGGACACACAGAGTAGGAGAGAGGTAAAAGCCACACGGCAGAATGTAGACTAATAAAAGCAGGTTAATTTAATTTATAAGAGCTAGTTGGGAACAAGCCTAAGCTAAAGGCCAGACTTTCATAATTAATAGTAAGTCTCTGTGTCGTTATTTGGGGTTGGTGGCTGAAAAGACAGTCTGACTACACACCTGTCTGTCTATGTTTCCTCCCTTCTTTCTGCTTCTTTTTTCTTTCTTTTTAAGTGACAGGGTCTCATGTAGCCCAGGTTAGCCTTGAACTTGACATATAGCAGAGGATAATGCTGAACTATTATACTCTTGCCTCACTGTCCCAAGTGTTGGGACACTGGGATTACAGGCATGACTGACCACAGGGCCTTCAAATTTTCTTAATAACTGTCAGCTGAAGGGCTATAGCTTCCAACTGTATTTCTTTGGAGTTGCTCTACACTTGCTAATAAATGTAGGGACAGAACAGGTTTTGAACTTCTACACCCTCTTTTGCACAATACTTTAATATCTGGCCCCTGACTCTCTCCTATTCATGCTGAACTACTTTGGGCTAACATATCCAGAAGAGCTATTCAGTTTCAGGCCAGGTGTTTATGAAGCCATGCAGCTGTGTAAAGCAGAATGCTGACTTCAAAGACTGGGTTGCAGTTGTGTGCCCGCAGCTATGGCCTGAGTCTCGGCCAGGTTCGTCTTTTCCTGGAACTTGAGACAAGGTTTTCCAGGTGAGATTTCCCCTTAGTTGAATTAATTTCCAGCTCTTTCCTCTAGCTCCATTAGCCTTGCAGGTAGTGGGTCTGTGCCATCATTAATTTTCAGAGCTTAATAATGACCCTGGGATTCTGCCAATGAGACTTTAATTAATTTTTGACACTCAGGTTAAAAATACGTCTCCAACTTGCTTTTGAGTTCTTTCTTCTGATTGTTTCTCCTTTCTTTCTATCCCAACAGACACTGTGGCACTGTCCTTTTCCCTAATCATGTCCACAATGGTCCCATATAACTGATAGTTTAATGGTGGCAGCCATTGAAAAGTTCGCACTGAAGCACATGAGCAAAAGGAACTTTGATGAAGCAGTCAGTTGTTCTGATGACAAATCGCTGTCTCACTGAGACTGCTCTTCCATATACTCTGTAACATGTTATCTTACGATGTGATGCTGAAGTCAGAGAGCATGGTGAAAATCACCTGCAGTTAAAACCATTGCTAAAACCTTCCCAGTGGCAGCATTAGCTCCCCATTACATTTTATCTGTCTGCATTTTTATGCCCTCACCTAAGAATGTCCAACTAAGGTCAGGTCACCTGACTATGAATATCAACTCACTATCTCAAGAACCAATTGTTTCATATAGGAGCACATGTCCTGGGATAACACAACAATCTAGATCCTTAAGTTATGTGGGAGAAATTTGTATAGTCCAGTCATTAACCTCAAATTATCATTCAGTCTCAAAATATACTGTCAATGAAGTTTACTCTTCTGGTACAAAGCATATTTTTAAAAAAGTAATAGTGAATATGATCAAATTGGGTAAGGAGCTATTTTCTTAATACAAGGGAGAGTGTTGGGCTGTCATTCAACCTCACGCTAAACAGTCTCGCCATTCTGGTGGACTCTGTTTCAGCCATAGACTCATGAGGACACACTCAGAGGAGCACAGAGAATGACATCACAGGGTACTTACTTGTCAACACGGTGATTGATCTGGAGGGTTTGGTGACCACATTCCCGTTGACCACCACCAGAGTGATTATGTAATAAAGACCATGATAAGTGGCCTTAAAGACCACAGGAGGAGGCAACGTGTTGTTAAATTCCTCAAATTCGAAGAAATAGTTTTTGGACTCTCCAGCTACCCTCACAACGTACACAGATGTTGGGCTGACGATATCGGAAGCTTCCAAAGACACAACAATGTTGTTGTCATCTTGAACAGTCACGTGGAACATTGTAACAATCTGGTCAAGAGAAAGACAAGAGGTAGAAGTCAGAGCCAGGCCATGGACCATAAAATTATGCTGAGATAATTTTTCTACAACAAACACGTATGGTAGCTGTGGATATTTTAGTCACATAGCAAAAGTCAGATTGCCCATGTCATGAAAAATGATCCCAGAGTTTTACAATGAACACTTGATATTCCACTGAAAGTCTGTCTCCAGCTCATGGAGTATTTAATGTGAAAAGCACACAATACACATCAGATGGATGAGCCAATGACAAATGATGTCACTGTCAGAGTTAATTTCCAGTGAGGCTCTGTGTGCTGATAAGTGGGAGAAGTGTTTGAGCAAACACTGTTTCAGAGGAAATCTTCTCAAGGTAATTATTTCCTCTCTTTTGCTCACCTGTCAGTTCTGAAAGTGGGGAAGATGTCAGGACAGAATCCTGGGAAGATGATTCTCTTCATTACAAATTATCCAGCCCTTAAGCAGAGAAGCCATGGTAGGAATCAACCATAATGCAGAGTCATGTGTGCCTGAAATTGTTCCTTCAAATCTTCAGATAAGTTTAGGGGCTGGGGATATAACTCGGTTGGTAGAGTGCTTAGCTGGCATTCATTAAACTAGATTCAGTTCCAAGTACCACATACAGACACATGAAGATTACTAGTCAGAGAAATAGTTTAGGAGAGATGTCTCAGGAGACAGCTCAGGAGAGAGCCTTTAAGACCATTTGCTACTCTATTGTGAGAACTGGAATTCCATTCCCAGCACTCACATAGTGCAGTTCACAACTGCCTGTAACTCCAACTCCAAAACACAGCTGCATGCACATACAGACTCTCTCTCTCTCTCTCTCTCTCTCTCTCTCTCTCACACACACACACACACACACACACAAATAAAAATAAACCTTTTAAAAATGTGTAAAGTATGTTTGAAAAATCATTTGTATTGTTGGCCTAAATGTCCATTTTGGATTCTGTGCAGACTCCAAGGGCAGAAATAACCCCCCCTGGTTGCAACCAAGACTCATGTGCTTTGTATCACATACTGCTTTGATTCTTCACACATTTGGTGACCTGTGTAAGTTATCTCACTACTGTAAGCCCCAGATTTTAGCAGGTGCACAGAACAATGGCTGCAAGTAGTTAACCATCTACCCAATGTAGGTAACATGGTCAGTGCTACATAGAGCATCTACAAATGATCTCACTGCATGCAAGATATTTGTCATGAGAGAGATATGTTACTCTCAATCTCATTTTCTAGTTGAGGATCAGAAAGGTTAGAGTCCTTTCTCAAGGTCATAAATTCAAAACCCAACCCCCCTATTTGTTCAGTCCGACTATTATTGTTCCCATCACTTATTTCCTAACACTGACTTTATCACACAGAACATAAATGAAAGGATCAAAGGCCTGCTAATTGTCTCAGTTACATGTGGACTTTCTTAAAATTAATCTATTGATTGAATTTTGAATGGCACGTTTTCAGCAACTAGATTAAACAGAGTCTATATCAATGTTCTAAAATAGTCCATAGAGAGCTAGAAGTGTACCCGTGTGTGTTTCCTTTTGAACACTTTTTATAGGCATCAGTACTGACACAAGACATCAGGCATTAGTGGGTATTTAGTTCTATCTTCACAGTAAATAGGTTAGATTGTGTTCGTGGTATTTTAACCACACTAGGTTGTTAGGTGGTGCCTGTCATCTCAGGTCAGGAGTAGTAACTTATTTATAGGTGTGTCCACAGTTCCAAGATCAGATCCTGGTGGGTGCTGGCTACCCCTGCTGTGTGTGGCCATGTTTGCAATAGAAGATGGTTTCTGTGAATGAATCCTAACTTTCTAGTTATCACATTGTCTCTCACCCTCAGACATGGGGCAGTAAACTCTTGCTTTGGGGTGTCTTAGTCCCTCTGCACACAGAAGACATTGAATCTCCAGCCTCTTGGTCCTCCCAGTGAGCACCGTCCTTGGGTGATGTTGGTCATGCTCATGTGAAGGACAGGACAGTGCAGGGCTGACCTTCCACCACTGGAGTGAGGTGAGCACAGATCATTCAACCTCTCTGTCCCCAGAGTCCACTCCCTGCTATTAGATGCTGCTGTACTAACCAGACAACTGTCCGGACAGCTGCACTCAGTGGCTACTCTCAGCCTGTCTTTTCCTTGCTGAGGAGAACCTGAGACATGTCCCTCAGTGGCCTGAAGCAGCAGGAAGGTGTACTGGGGACAGGGAAGGCTGTGAGGGAAGGAAAGGAGGATTCGAACACAGATCAGCCTCAGAACGAGATTGCACTTGACGATTTCTATGACTCTGTTCATGAAATGTCTAGTGAATTGGACACTCTGGTGATAGATAAACCTTCTAATTAGCTGATGACTGATGAGAAAAACATTTAGATTTTAAATTACTGAAAAAATGATAAAATGTGCTACCTTTTCCATAATAGTTTTTATGTAAGTCAATTACATAATTAATTTGGAATCTTGGAATTTTTGTATCTTTGTCACCTAAAATAATTATTCTTTCTAGTAAACATTATTTTCCATAGATCATATATATGGATTTACAGTGGGCATTTGGATCAACAGCTGTAAGTTTCATTTGGGGAAAAAAATAAAATTTTCTTATTTAATTTTTTATTATTCATCTCTTTCATGTGCAAATGGAAGTGTTTTTTTTTTTTTTTTTTTTTTTTTTTTTTTTTTTTTTTTTTTTTTTTTTAGCACATAACAACAATGAAAATGTCCTGTTAACATAAATATAGAAAAGCCAAGTACTGGATATTTAATAATACTCAAATCTGGCTTTTGTGTCTCATTGATTATGGAAGTTGGCTCACTAACTCAGAAAACATCAAGTTTACAAACATCAAAGTCATAATTATGAAGAATTTTTTGCATCATGTCTCAGCCAGCCAGTAGCCAGGGTGGTCTCAGCGATAAAAAGGAAAAGCCAGAGGCACATTCTGTGTTTGAGTAGATGTCTAATGTGTCATGATGCTTTACAGACAGTGGAATCTTCCAGAAAAGGGAGTAATCTTCCAAAAGCTAACGGCAGCTTTGGCGATGATTGTATCAGCTATGAAAATAAGTCTTGGCCCATGCACTCCCAGGTTGCCAAAAATAAGTCAGAGTGGCTAATCAGATTCACTGGCTGGGACTAATAAGGATGGGCAGCGGGCCAAGTGAGAGCGAGGCGCTGAGCCTAAAAGGAGCCTGGTCTCGGCTGCTGCCTTCTTCCTCATCCATGCTACCTCAGATTGTCCTGGGATCTACCTATGCTCAGGAGGAGGGTCTGGCTATGTGCTCCAGGCATGAGTTCTCTGCTAAGAGCGAGAAGGAATAGAAGTAACTCTCCTTGATTCCTGTGGTGACTGTGAAAATACCTTAAGGAAAATTTTTTGAGGCTGGGTGCACCAGGATTGCCTAACTCTGCAGTAACATTTTCTCCTGAACTTCCTTTACATAACACATTTGAGAAGGTCTGTTTGTTGTTTGAGAGTTCCATACATTTATATGATGATTTCTGGTAGTTCTCATCTCCATCCCCATCCTCAGTACTTCTTCTCACCAGCACATCTCCAGCAACTCCCTCTTCTACTCTCCTGTCTTGGGTTTGTGCAGAGCCAC
Source organism: Peromyscus maniculatus bairdii (assembly GCF_049852395.1). Lineage (NCBI taxonomy): Eukaryota > Metazoa > Chordata > Mammalia > Rodentia > Cricetidae > Peromyscus > Peromyscus maniculatus. Next base: position 157,734,538 of record NC_134854.1, on the reverse strand, counting down.
TGAGGTTAAAAAGAACTTCTGGCCGGAGCAGAGGTGGGAGGTCATTGGCTGGAGCCAGGAGAGCGCACCAACAGTTACACTACTGAAGAAAGCGATGCCCCTCCCCCAACAGCTGTTAGTTGTCAAACATCCATTTCAATGGGGGGGGGGTCTCCTGGGGTGAAATGACAGAACCAAGTCTAGACCCATATCTCCTCATACCTCTTGGGATGCATGGTTCATCAACTAAAGATCAGCTTTTGGGGGCAGCAGCTGGGGCCTGAGGTCCGGCTATAGCAAGAAGTGGGAATTCAGGAGCCTGTGATTGGTCCATAACTGTTCCTGGGGGAGGGTGGGAAACAGTACTAGAGAGGTTTTAGGGTACAGGACAGATTGACCAGAGACCAGTTGGGTTCTGGTAAGCAGTCCACTGTCCAAAATAAAAGTAGTAATAATGGCTACTATTTGACAAGCTTTTGTAATGAACATTTTTATATATGAATTTTCTTTTACTCCTTAAAGCAGTTACCAGACATAAGTATTATCTCCAGTTAATACAGTGAGATAAAATAGTTTGTTTACATCCACAGCACAGGCTTGGAGTCAGAGGGTTTGCGCTGGTATTCCTGCTCTGCGATTACTACCTGTGAGTACCTAGGGACTTCCAAGGATGGCTGAACTTCATTTTCATGATGTCTAGGATAAGGAAATACTATAACTCATGAATTGTATGTGTGCGTGCAGGAAGAGAGTTCTATAGCATCCAACACAATGCAGAATGATAACTAAATTCCATCACTCACTATGCACTAGTAAGAAACATAAATGACATTTTCTTATCAAGTTGTTGTGAATGTAGGAATGAAATGGCAGTTTACTGTACTGAATAACATAGTGATTTTTCTTGACATTGTGGAGATATAACACTTCTGAGGAAAGAATCAAATCTGGCATTTTTAAACACAAAAGAGACTGTGATGTTGAGAGATGTGCCAAGATTTTACGTGACATAGAGGGGCATCATACTAGCCATGTGTCCAATTTTATATTTTGTGAAATACTTCAGATATATTTTCTTGTTGAGTCATCAAAACACCCAATTAAGTTGTTATCTCAACTCATGGGTGAAATTTCTGAGGATCACAGATAATATGTGGATTTCTCAAGGCAACTCCTACTGTGTGAAGGAATGGGCACCATCCCAGTTAACTTATCGATCACCTCAGCTCAGCTTAGAGTCACCTGAGAAAGGGGTCTCATTTGAATGATTGCCCAGATTAGACTGATCTATGGAGGAGTGTCCTGATTGTTAGTTGCTGTTGGAAACCCACCCCAGCGTGACATCACCGGTCTCCAGATAGGTGGGTCTAGCTGTATAAGAAGCGGGTTTCTTCCATGGTTTCTGCTTGGATTTTTGCCCTGACTTCCTCATGATGGACTGAGACCTAGAAGTGGAAATGGAAATAACCCCTTTTCCCCACTAAGCTGCTTCTGATCGGAGTCTTTTATCACAACAATAGAATGAATCCAGAATGTGTACTCAAGGAAATTCTTTCAGGTATAGATTTTGTGACTTTTTGTTATGCCACTGTCCCCACACTGTAAGGACCTGAAGAAAGAATTATTTCCCATATGTAGTTGATGGCAAACTTCCTCAGCACAGACCACCGTTGACTCCTCTAGATTATGCTTAGTAGATGATTGGAAAATATGGTATGAAAAGAGAGAAAAACTTTGAAGATTAACAGACTTGAATTCAAATTCCACTTCATAGCTATTGTCTCATTTTAATTTTTCCCAGGTGTGTCCAACCTAGTGCTATGGATATCACTCTGTATAAATAAAACGCTGATTGGCCAGTAGCCAGGCAGGAAGTATAGGCAGGACAAACAGAGGAGAGAATTCTGGGAACAGGAAGGGCTGAGTCAGGAGATGCTGCCAGCTGCTGCCATGAGTACCAACATGTAAGATACTGGTAAGCCATGTGGCAAGGTATAGATTTATAGAAATGTGTTAATTTAAGATATAAGAACAGATAGCAAGAAACCTGCCACAGCCATACAGTTTATAAGTAATATTAAGTCTCTGTGTGTTTACTTTGTTGGGTCTGAGTGGCTGCGGGACGGGTGGGTGAGAGAGATTTGTCCTGACCGTGGGCCAGGCAGGATCAGGAAAACTATAGCTACAACCTAGGGATGGCTATGAATTCAGAACTCAACACATTCGTAGATGACAATGTCATATTACTATGCTGAAATGTTGGATATCCTTTTGGTCTTTGTTGTCTCAGGTAAGTGACAGAGATACTAAAACCTATTGTGAGTATTATTTTTGTGGAGGGAGATGATTGAGATTATAGTTACATTTTACCTACCTTACTGTTAGAAATTTAGTAGATCCTCCCAAACTAAGGAAAAGCGCCTCCCACTACATTTCTATTTTTTTTAGTGTGTGTGTGTGTGTGTGTGTGTGTGTGTGTGTGTGTGTGTGCGTGTGTACACACACCACAGCTTTTGAATGGGGGTCATAGAATGACTGGCAGAAAGCAGTTCTCTCTTTCCACCTTGTGGGTCAGAGGGATAGAACTCAGCTCATCAGCCTTGGTAACAGGTACCTTTACCCTAATGCTGCTAATACATTTCTGATCTATCTCCCCACTGAATTTTCTTTAGACTATGTACATTTTCAAAGCTATATCTTTTCTATGGGAATAACACATGAACCAGTAATCCTAACTTCCAGTCCATTTACTCACTCATTAGTGCTATGCTCCCGTGGCATCATGAACAATAGAAGGCTGCATTTCTTTTTCTCTTAGCACTGTGGCAGCCCGAGCTCACCTATTTGAGTGAGGTAACCATGGAAACTGTTAATACTAATGGTGCTGAGAAATTTGGAAACCTGGAAGCTCTGTTTAGCTGATGATCAACAGGAGAGGAGGTGGATTTTTCATACCAGAGGCCCACAAAATCCATATGATCTCAGCAGGTGAACAACTGGGCACATTCTAGATACCTGTGACTTTCTTCTGGCTTAATGTGCTATGAGAAGTAGATGATGCTGATAGCTTAATTTTGCCCTTTTTTGAGTAGAGTTTGGAAATGGCTTCCCCTTGCGAAATGCTGCTGTTACACTCACTCACAGATACTGTTAGAGACAGCTGTGCAGAGCTCTTGTTTTTGGATGCCTGCATTTAAATTTCCTCACAGTCTTGAAGTATCTTTCCAACAGTGACGCCAGTTAATTAAATCCTGAAGACAGTTAACAAAGAGCCCAGCCTACTGCCCAAGAGCACCACTTGCTTGCCTTAGGTAGGACCCTGTGGCATTTTCTAGTTCTGTCCTTCAATGACTTTTCCTTTTAAGTTGCTTAGGTCGGCAGCAGCATGTGAGATCTTTAAAGAAAATAGTCTCGAGTACCCATAATCACCAGGGCTCTTTAAAACATTTCCTGTATGCAGACAGAAAAGCCCAGCAGTTAGGGGAAATGGAAGGCAACACCTCACAGGCTTTGCTCAGTGTTTACTTTTCAGATAGTAATGGTCTCAGTCTTGTGGGAAAAGATGCTTCTTTGATGAGGGGTGAGAGACACACTTCCTATGAGTATAAAGATCTGCATTTAAATTGTTAGGAATTGTGATGTCTGGTAAAGTGGTAGTACCAGGTTATTATCTAAGATTCCTGACCTAACTATTTGTGGGTAGTTGGCTGTTTCCAGTGCTAGGCATATATTTCCCTCCTATTACATGGGCCTTTAGTCCAGTTAGACTGCTGTTGGTTATGCCAAGATATCAGTGCCACAGTTGCACATTTAGGGATATCAATCTTATTGTGCTGGTCATTGTGTTTCATAGGCATCACATCAGGGCAGGTTCAGCAAACACCACTGAAAAGAGACCAGAGAGATCATAAGCCAGAAGACCAAGAAGTCTGCTGTGACATTTTTGTGTTCTACATACGATAGAGGTGCTACATCCATGCAATCTCTGCAATGTGACTGCCTAACAAAACCTTGACAATTCGCCGGGCGGTGGTGGCACATGCCTTTAATCCCAGCACTCAGGAGGCAGAGGCAGGTGGATCTCTGTGAGTTTGAGGCCAGCCTGGGCTACAGAGTGAGTTCCGGGACAGGGTCCAAAGCTACACAGAGAAACCCTGTCTCAAAAAACCAAACCAACCAACCAAGCAAACAAAACCTTAACAATTCTAATACCAGCTGACACCCCAAAGTGGATGAGTAGGTCTACCAGGGCTCATCCCTAGATGAAGAGCTATAGATAGCTAATGATGAGGAAATGAGAATTAGTCTTCCCCAGGGATGAGCCCCCAGATGGTTATCTAACACCAATCAGTCAGTCCTTTAATCATATACTTATAAACAATGCCAAATGAACTAAGCACATTCTGTTTATATATTTATTTATACACACACACATACATACACACATATATCTATGTCTAGATATATATCAGTCAGTGGTGATTTTAAAAAAGGGGGCCATGTATTTGAGAAGGGTTGGAGGGAGGAGACAGAGAGGAGAAGTGTAATTATATTTTCGTTAGAATAAAAGTTTTAAAAAGTTAAGGATTCATGCTAAGGCAAAAGTAATCTACCCTTAGGTTATAAAGTAGGAACAGGCCAGATTGCCATTCTAAAACAAAATAAAAGTTCCCCTACACCGCCCAATGGCTCCAGAACTCCTATTGGGGAAAATAGGCACTTGGTAAATAAGGGGACACTCCGAGTGTCTGAAGAGAAGGATCTGGGCAAATGAACAAAACAATAAACAGCCAAACTGGTATTCTACTTACAAAACCAAATGGCTTTATTCCAGAAAGTGCAGGGAGAAATGAGAGACAACGAGATAAGAAAATCAGGGAGAAAAGAGCCAGCAAGACAGTGTGAGATGCCGAGAAGTGGACGGGGCAGGCAGCCAATGGAAACACAGATGGCGAGGGAGCCAAGGGGCATTGTAAAGCTGGAAGTGCCTAATGCTGTGTTTGAACATAGCAATTTAATCAGTAAATGTTTCCCTCTCCTGGGTTCCCAGTCTTTAGGAAGGTCTGTGGCTCTGACAGATTCCTGGTGTGCATGGGAATCTTCCAGAGCTCCCTAAGAAGGCTAAGTTTTACCTTAGTGAGGTAGGGTGTAGAAATGGCCTCGGGAAGTTGGCACCCAAAGAGAGAGGAATTGGTGAAAATGATCATTTCTACTAAGTTAGTAAAATATCTCATGGGGGGGGGTTGCAGCTTTATCAGAGTGGAGTGGATTTAAAGCCTCTGTTTGAGGTGTCTGTGAGAAGGAAGATGTTCCTGACTCCAGCATAAAGTGCTGAATGAGAATAAGCAGAGGTGAGTGGGGTGGAAATGATGGAGTGACTTAGGAATGAAATAACAGTAGCTCAAGTCTAAGTGGCCTTAAGAGCTTCAGAATGCTTAGCCCTCTAATCCTAGTGACATGGACGGGTGTGTGATGGTTGGATTGTGGGTTTTATGCGCGCGCGCGCACACACACACACACACACACACACACACACACACACACACACACTTCACTAGCATATACAGGAGGATGTGCAGACAGATAAGGAAGAAAGAGGGTGACATAGCATTAGTTCAGTATGGCTTAATGGGTAAGGTGAATGAGTTACCCCTGGGCATCCTAGTGCAAGTGCTGAGCAAGGAACTGGATATATGCATTTAAGTAGAGAGGCCTGGTCCTAATGTTTAGAAGTAGATTCCCCTACATGGTCTGTGACCTCTCCAGCGCTTGCCTTTGGACTAGGTTGATAGGCCCAGGCATATATATAGCCTTGGGACTAGTTTTCATCTGTGCTTTCTTTTTTCTTTAAAATACTGGGTTGGTGGCTGGAGAGACAGTCAAGCTCTTAAGAAACCACACCACTCTTTCAGAGGAGTTTGCTTCCCAGCACACATCAGGCAATTCACAAATGCCTGCAGCCCCAGCTCCAACAAATCTAATGCCTTCTGCCCCCTACAGGCACTTAATTCACACACACACACACACACACACACACACACACACACACAAATAGACATAATTCAAAAATAAAACAAATAACACTTTATTGTTTGAAAATAGTAAACAAAATACTGGATTATGAAGAGTAACAGATTTAAAGTAACAGGCTCTTGATAGAACAGTGTTATAAAAACAACAGGATTATGAAGGAAAACAACAGCATTTGAAATAAGATAATTTTTGCTCCCTAGAACACAGATAAGTGAACTACACTTCAGATGTGACTTCCTGGTCTGGAAAAGGAGGTCACTGCTTCTTTGCAGCATGACTCATGCCATGGTTTGAATTGAGTCTGTCCTTCTGAGACTCATGCCGATGGCCACTGTGGTGGCCTTGGGAAGTGTGTGGTTTAAGACACATTGGCTTTGTAAGAGGGCTTAGCTCCTCCTCACGAGGAGGTGCTTCTCTTGTGACTCAGGTGCTTTTGAGAGCAGATTGCTTTAGAGTAGTTGTCTTCAACCTTCCCAGTGCTGCGACCCTTTAATACAGTTCCTCGTGTTGTGGTGACCCCCAACCATACAATTATCTTCGTTTCTACTTCATAACTGTAATTTTGCTACAGTTATGAATCCTAATATTAAATTAATGTCAGATATGCAGGATATCTGATGTGACGCCTGTGAAGGGGTAGTTGATCCCAATGGGGTCATGACCCACAGGTTGAGAACTGCTACTCTAGAGTAAGCCTGCCCTATGTCTCTTTCTCACGCATGCGGGCTTACTCTCTGCCTTTTTACCGTACTGTGAGATAGCATGAGACTCTCATTAGACGCTTCCATCAGAACTCCGGACCTACACTCCTTTCTTTTGTAAGTGAACTCCTTTCTTTTGTAAGTCTCGGGGGGGGGGGGGTTGCTATAGCAATAGAGAGGTAGATGGAGACAACTACATTGGATGAAGGGTCAGCCGAGGTAGGACAGATCTGAGTCTGTTCTGAGCGTCCAGCAAATAGCAGCTCTAGTCATGAGAAGCAGCTCTAGTCATGAGAATCGGATGGAAAGAAAGCCTTAGGGAGAAGAAGGCTTGCAGTTCTTTCCCATTACGACCCGGAAGCTAGCTGGTTCCGGCTGTCAGTCAGAACCTTTCACAGTTTGCTGCCCTGGCTTCACCGCCACGGCTCCATCACTGTTTCCAAGAGCTCAGCTGACAGCCGAAGCTGGCACATCTGCCTGCCCCAGGTGCTCCTCATCTCTGCAGTCCTGCTTTCGTGTTCCTTCAGGGCCAAGTTTCCCTCCCGTCACGGGCTGTCTGACGCCACTCTCTATTTAAACAGTAAACCTCGTTAGAGGCCTTTGACAATTAGCTTTTTTTTTGTAATCTTACAGCCTGCATGGAGACCTCCTTATTGTGATATATTGTGCACCCCAATAAAACTTGTCTAGGGATCAGAGGACTGAGCCAGCCACTCGATTAGACACAGAGGCCAGACAGTGGTGGCGCACACCCTTAATTCTATAACTCGGGGGGTGGGGGGAGCAGAGATTTGTCTGGATCTCTGTGAGTTTAAGGCCACACTAGGAACAGAGCCAGGCAGTGGTGGCACACGCCTTTAATGCTACCACTTGAGATCCCATGTCTTTGCTTGGGAAGGACACACACCTTTAATCCCAGGAAGTAATATGGCAGGACACAGAAAGGTATATAAGGCGTGAGGAAACAAGAACTCTCTCTTGAGGCTGAGGATTTCGTAGAGGTAAGAATGTGGCTGGCTGTTCTGTTTCTCTGATCTTTCAACTTTCACCCCAATATCTGGCTTTGTTTTGTTTTTTTTCTTTTTTAAATAAGACTGTTTAGCAATTTATGTTATGCCTCCTGGGACATATCCATCTAGATGCCAGACCATGTCTCCTCTCCTTTACCCTAGATCCTCCCACCTTCAATTGCCTATTTAAAGCATCTCAAACTGATATAAAGATGCAACGTGTTCAGACTTTCCGTAGGAGGGACAGTCAAACTGGGGCATTTTTCTTCTTCTTCATCTTTATTTCCCAGTTAGCTTCAGTCCCCAGTGCGTGAGTGGGGTGTTCAGCCATCACTGATGCTATTCAGAATCAGAAGAAGAGGGGAACAACAATATGATATTTATGTTTTATAAATGAAGCTCAAAAATGCCCTTGTCTTGGAGAACAGCTGTAGAAGGACAGTCTGCAGTCGACTGTGCCGAGTGAAAGGCTCCATTCTTCCAAACATCGCACATGTCCATAAAGGAGCCTCTCACGCTGGGTGTTGGGACATGTCATGACTTTTACATGACATATTGAACTTGTTAATTTCTGTTTCACTGTTAAACATTTCCCATTATTGTATCTTTAAAAAAATGTAAGAAAACAGAAGTTTTGCATTGCCACAGAAATAATTATAAAAGTAGTTTTACAGTCAGATAATTGCTGTGGTATGGAACTTCATGGCAGTGGTGAACTAAAGTCTGCAGGATTACTCAGAAACATTCCAGTGTCTTTCACAGAGTTCCTTGTTTATACAGACAGGTGCTCTTGGTGGCTTGACACAGTGCACTAGGCCACTGTCCAATAGTCTACAGCATTTAAGGTAAGACATTTCCATTTATGAAGTTTCATTCATTCATAATAAAGTCACAACCTTCACAGACAACTGAGGGTGCAAGGGTCACTGTTGGAAACCAATGCCAACACACTGGAACTTCCGAGACTTGCTTTCCCTGTCCTGAATACCCTGGAAAGTAGCTTAAAAACCAAGTTTTCATTTCTTAACCACTTGATCTCCACCTTCTCCTGCCGTGTCTCCCATTTCCTCCTCTTTCTCTCTCCTCTTCTGTCAGCTTTGTGGATGTTGGGTTAGTTCTGTATATAAGTTTCCTGGTGGATTTTAACCTCACAGGTGTAAAAAGCTGGTTTGTTGTCTAACATAGCAATTTGCTATATAGAGTTTAATAAATGTTGCAAAATTAAATCCATCTCCATATATTCATAGATCTACAGCTTATGCCTTATTGTCAGATTATTGCTTAGTGTATCTCAGTTTCTCTGTCGCACGAATCTTAAAAGGTCTTATTAATGAAAATAAACCTGGAGCAAAGTATTGGGGTGAGTGCTGGTAGATCAGAGAAGCAGAACAAGTCACAGCCACCTTACCTCGCCAGTTCCTCAGCTGATCCTGTTTCCTCAGATTGGAAGCTTCTGAGACCTCATTTGAATGGATCTCAGCTGAACTGCTTCTCAAAAGCCTAAAAGCTTAACCAGCCTTCTTGTTCCTGGTCCTCACGCCTTATATACCTTTTTGCTCCCTGCCATCACTTCCTGGGATTAAAGGCATGAGTCACCATGCCTGGCTGTTTTCCAGTGTGGCTTTGAACTCACAGAGATCTGGATGGATCTTTGCCTCCAGAAGGCTAGGATTAAAGGTGCAAGTGCCACCATTTTCTGGCCTCTATGTCTGTCTAGTGGCTGTTCTGTTCTCTAACCCCAGATAAATTTATTAGGGTACATGATATTTTGGGGAACACAATATCACCACATTTCTCTTTTGCTAAGGCAAAACCCTATAATGATTTTGGATGGAAATGAAAAAAAAAAAAAAAAAAAAAAGACTTGGCCAAGCAGGCAGGCAGTGAGATAGAGAGAAATGGAAGTGAATGGAGAGGAGGATGGTGTCCAACAGAGGAGAAAAACAAAATAAACAAAGTATAAGTGGTCAATGGGGACTAAATGCTGATATCTTGTGCCTTCACTGCTATTATTTACTTGTGTTATTAATTTCTTGTGCTCTTAGTTACTATTGGGCAGATAAAACTCAAGCTGAGCACTGGTTATATCTCACTTGTCTCCTTTTCTGCTATCAACACTCCTCCTTTTCTCCCATGACGAGACTACAATTTGTTTTTGACTTTCAGAGAATTATGTGTTCTTAACAACATGCAGATAAATCATCTGTTGCTATGGAAACTAAGACATAATCAATCACAGGCTATGAAATTGCCACCCATTTACTTGGCTATGCTTGTGTATGGAGGGTCAGACACTGGATGGGAAACAGGACTTGAGCTGCCTTCATTTAATAAGTTTGCAGAATTATGAATTAATAAAAGCTGAGCACATGTGTCATTTACAAGCTTTAGGAGATGCACACCAAATTCCCTTTTAGACAATAACTATTGGGATCTGTTTTCTTCAGTCATTTCTCCCAAGCTTTTTCTATTTGCTTAAGCTTTTAGGAAGCAAATCAATGACTATTTGCTCACATAATTTATTAATATTTTATAATAATACAACATAATATTTTCAAAACATAGTTGTGCATAATTTTTAAGAGGTAATAGAAATAATTACATATACTTAGTGTGTAACAGGGAGATTCTCTCTTTCGTTAGGAATATGAAATACCATTAACATGATGCATTAGCTTAGTTGATTAATGGGTCTATTTTGGTGCAATCCATTTAGCACTCAAAGTGTGAGAGATTTTTACTTATCAGGTAATTATTATTTAAGCCCAAACTGACTGCTGTAATGAAAAAGAGAAATGAGTGATAACAACAATAGTTAGCCTATGTTAAGTACATAATATATGCCAGGAATTGTTTGAGGTGTTTCAGATGAGTTGTGCCTCTTTCTTGAAGCAATGTTTAGAAATTATTATTAATATCATTATCATCATCTAATCAATGACTATGAAGTAAACAACAGGAATTCAAATACAAGAGCATGTTTGTGAGCATGCTCTTGTATTTGTTTGTGAGATGTATTTGTGAGACAAACGTCTCTTGCCCTCACAGAAGTTAATTCTAAATAAATAGTAACTGTCATAATCAGCAAGTGTTATAAGGACAGAGTGCTATTGTATAAAGAATAATTTATTAGCAAAACTTAATAGTTGAACTGGAATCAACTAGGTAAAGCATGTGGTGCTGTGTGAGGACAGAGAATGAATACATCAACCTTCCAGGAGCAGGTGGGACCTTGCAAATCATGCTTAGATGTAAGGAAGGTCCTCCATGGGCGTTAATGGTCTGTGCATGAGAAAACATGAGCAGCCTTCTTTGAGAACAAAGGTCTGAGTGGTAGTGTGTAACCTAGACAGGGATAAGTAGAACCCTGAGATTTCATTCAGCTGAAAAAGCCTGAGGCTCGTGACAAGGAATATATTTTTCAAGGGCATGCATAGGAGGAGAATATTTCTCAAATATGGGTCTTCTTGGATTCAAGTCAGCGGAAATTTACATTATAATATTTCAAGTTCTTGAACTTGTCAAAGCTGTTTGTTCTCTCTCTCTGCCTCAAGGGAAAAAGCTTGATTAGTTGGGCTTTCTGCTCACTCCCTACAGAACTAAGGAGATTGGACAGTTGGACCAATGGTTGGAATTGAGGCTATTCTTGAAATTAGATGATGATTTTCTAAAAGGTGATAAAAATTGCCTTCAGCATATCATTTTTAGATAACAAAGAAATAAAAACAAAAGCAAAACACTAGGTGTTTTATCACTGTATTTGGTTGTAAATGTACTTAAAATTACATTATCAGAGAAAAATGCCTAAGCGTGTGTTGTGTATTAGAATAGGACTTTTGGAACTTGAAAGTCACAGGAGAGGAAGCTTAGGAAGGTATCTGGGAGTCTAAAGCTGTCAAAAAGTACCCTGAGGGGAACGACACTGCTGGACCAAGAACATACTTGGCCAGTAAGACCTTAGTTTTCAAAGTTTTAAATTTATATGCTCTAGGCATAAATCCTGTGGATCCAGGTAACCCACACATCTTTATTTACTATTATTATTATTGTTATTATTATTATTATCATCATTATTATTATTACTTTACCATTCTTGTCCAAGCCAATGTGACAAGAATCATCTAGGCTAAAGCTACTCTAAGCGTTCTTGCCAATAGTTGAGAGGTTTTTTTCACCGTGAAGATGGGTGACTGTCTGGACAGGGCAATTCACAGATAATCCATTGCGAAATCTTTTTAGCTAGGTATGGCGTTTGGCCACCAGAGAAACACACATGAGGCTGAGAGGTTTGACTAGAGCAGGGCATTACTAGCCACACACAAGCCACTGTTACCTGTGCACTTCACACAGTGGGGAAGTGCGTCCTCTACTCAGGTCATCTGAGATCACCTCACGTTATCAACTTCACAGCCTGTATTAACCTTTACTGACTCTGTGCCTTGGTGTTTATGCAGTTGTTCATGTCAAGTTTAAGTTTAGAACTATCCACAAAAGGTGAATGGATAATACGTGCAGAAATCCTATGTGGAATAGCAGGTAGCAAATAATTAGGGTACTTGATGCCAGCAGACTGGTAGATCTTCCACCCAAAGGCTCAAAAATTCAACAAGTAGCACAAAGAACAATTTCCTTCTGTGAGAGATTTGAAAGTGGTTGAGAAATGCCTTCATCCTGAGAAAATACAGAAACATCAATACTGACACAAGAACTTGAGATGCTCTTGATTCCAAACGCTTACCATTCCATGTGCTTGGGAGAGAGCAGCCTGGTGATACCTTTAGAAGATTAGCCTGGAAAAAATGTTCAAAGTAAAGATTCAAGATTGGAACAAACCCTAATGAAGTTGAAGTATGTGAAGTACCTGGCAGAGAATTCAAACTGACTTTTGAAAAGATACTCAACAAGGTGAAGAGAGAAATATGTGAATGGCATGAGAATTCGAATGAGATATGAAATTTGGAAATTTACCAGGAAATCAGATCAGATGAGACCTACCTGAAGAATAAATAACTCAACTTAGATCTTTACGGGAGGGGTCTAACAGCATTTGGGATTAAGTGAAGGTTAAGACCAGAAAATGCAGACAAGCTGTCGAATATTGTTCAGTTAAGGAGCAAACAAAGAAAATGATGGGAAACGTGATGGAACCTTAGGGGGCTTCTAAGACACGATCAGATTGGCCGGCCAATGTCCACTCCACAATAAGAAGAAAGTCGAAAGAAGGAGGCTTAATCAAAGAAACAATGGTTGAAAACAATCCATATCTGGAGGCAGAAATTCAGGAAGCCTTAGAATTCTAAATAAGATGGACTTAAAGATATCCACATTGAGGTACATTACAATCAAGTTGTCAATCCAGACAAAATTCGATAGCAGCAAGGAAAATATGACCACATACAACAGGTTTTCCAGAGGACTGCTAGAACATTCCTTAGCCAATGCTTTGCAGCCAGAACAAAGCAGGATGCCATATCACAGCATGACAAACAAAGCCTGCCAATCAAGTGTACTATATGTACAGCCATATTTTGAGGTGTCATAGGCAAAGATTCCCCGTCATTCCCAGAAGACACAATCTTGCAGCAGATTTCCTGGTCCTCTGCTTCTTACAATCTTTCCACTACTGAAGATGTCCCCTGTGTTGGGTGCAGGTGTTGTTTTGTAGATGAATCCACAAATTGGATGCCTAACGAGACCCGAACACTAACAGGGAATGCTAACATGGAAGGCCACCACAGACACAGAACTACAGAAAACTAAGGGATGCTGAGAGAGGGAAAGTTAGTTTCCCCCAGGGATGAAGCTCTATTGGTTATCCAATACCAACTAGTCATCCCTGAAATCATACACACAAAACCACTGAATGGGCTGAGAATGTTGTATTTATGTGTTCATGCTATATATGCATATATGTAACAATAAAAGAGAAAGAGGCCATGAATTCAAGAGAGGGCTAGGGGAGCCGTGGAAGGTACCAGAGAGGGAAGGGAAGAGGGAATGAAATGATTATATTTTAGTTTCCAAGACATACAACTTTAAAATAAAAAAGAATAAGAAGCAGTCCACATTAAAAATAAATAAACAAAAGAATACTGTAGATGACGACATTGACCTTCAAAACTGAAGGCCAGCAGGTCTTTTGGGGCAAACAAAAGGTGAAGGAATGCATCACCTTGTTGATCTGCCTCATGAGATCACAGAAGAAAAGCATAGGAGGTCCAAACCTTGCTGAGCAATGTAGCATGAAGACAGAATATTATACAGAATGTTCCAACACTCTAATGGTGGTGAATAAGTCACTTTCAGGTCCAGTATAAAAGACAAAAAGCATTAAAAGCTATTATCACTATAAAATACATTAACGGCTATGCAATATGAAAATGTAAACAATGTAATCACTAAAGAATCAGTGTGGAGGGAAGAAAAGGTTATTTGTTGAGGTATGGTCTCACTTTGTAGCCCATGCTGGCCTAGAACTCACTGTGTTTCCCAGGGTGACCTCAAATTAATTCCATCCCTCCAGTTTCAGCCTCCTGGGGTCTGTGGCATGAGCTACCACACCCAGATAAAACTTTTGTATGTGAATAAAGGTTTAGTTTAAATGTGCATGGATTAAATGCTGTATGGAAAGACTCACTTGGAAGGTGGAGGCCGGAGGGTGGGGAGTTCAAGGTCTTATTGTGAGATAAAGAATTTTCTTCTTCAAGGCTGAACTATCTCCCTCCCCTAACTCTCTTGCTCTCTCTCTGTGTATGTAATTTAGAACTTACTGTTCATCAATGAACACCCAGGCTGCTCTCACGCTATGGCTGTTGGGGGTAACATTGGAACTGAATGGGAGTTCAGATAGCTCTGAGTTACCGATTCCATTGTCTCTGGGTGTGGCTAGAGAAGAGTGTTCTAAATCACACAGCGCTTTCATTTTTAGTTTTTACAGTCAACTCTCCTGTCTCCCATGCCTGTACTCACTTACATTCCTCCTCCAATGGTGTGCATGGGTTCTGCTTTCCCCACGCCGTTCAACACGTAGTTAATAAGTACCTACTGTGTACACCCTTTTTATAAGTTGGTCAACACAATTTCCTATTCCCACTCTCCTTTTGTTTAGTAGAAAGGATGCTCTGTCAAAGAAGGCAAGACCGCACTGTTAGGTGCATTATTTTGAATAAGATTTTATAGGGCACAGTAATATAAATTTTATTTTAAAAAGTACACTGTAATTGGGTCTTCTGGAATAGTTCATTGGCAGAGCACTTGACTAGCATGTGTGAGACACTGAGCTTGATCATCAAGACAACTCCAAAAAATTAAAATTAGAAAGTACACTGTAGTCAAAATGCATTGGGGTCTGCTAAAGAGGGAATGTGCATATGTACATAATGTTTTATGTTTCAGTGTTGTGTGATGCATGTTTGTGTGTGCATGTATGCTGGTGTGTGTGTGTATGTGCGCGCGCGAGCGTGTGTGTGTGTGTGTGTGTGTGTGTGTGTGTGTGTGTGTGTGTGTGTCTGTGTGTGTGTGTGTGTGTCTGTGTGTGTGTGTGTGTGTGTGTGTGTGTGTGTATAGGCTAGAGGTTAAAGTTGGATGTCTTCCTGGTCATTCCACCTTATTTTTAAAACTGTTATTATAACTTCTGTAACTATGGGTGCATGTGTATGTGCACATGAGTACAGAGTGTCTGGGAAGGGACAGGAGAGGACGGTGGGTCTCCTTGAGATGGAGTTACAGGTGGCTGTGCTCTGCTCCATGTGGGTTCTAGGAACCAAACTCTGGTCCTCGTAGCCTCTGAGCAGCTGTCCACCTTTTTTGTTTAATTTTTTTTTTTAAAGACAGATCACTGGCTAAACTTGGGGTTTACCAGGTGGCTGGATAAGTTGGCCAGTGAGCTCCAGGGACTGACCCTCTTGTCTCTACTGCCATGAAGATGCAGGCTGCTGCAGTTCTTTTTGTGGGTGCTGGAGTCTAATCCTGTGTTCTCAGGCTTGTGTGGCAGACACTCTAGAGACTGACCTGTCTCCCAGCCCACATTTCACTATTTTATAAGCTGAAGGAACAAAGTATACAGCACATGTTTCTAAGCAGTTCTTTGTTGTCATGACATGACTCCCAATTTGTTCCTCTGTTGTCAGAGTCACATCAAATGAAAACAATTTGAAAATTTTGAAAACTGAAATAACCATGTCTCCATGACAAGGGGGGCAATTTTCACTTGTTTCTGATAGGCAGCTCGATTAGAATTATATTTCAAATTCAAATGCACATTTTCTTATAAGACAAACCTGAAATTCATGAGTATTCTCAGAAAGGACACATAAGATTTGGAACCATTCATTCTCTGGAGAATAATATTGTTAGTTTCAAATGAACCAGCAATTCTGCAAACCTATGGTTGTTCCTCCAATGTGAATTCATGTCTGTGGGGAACTGTCTTGATTACTGATTGACATAAGAGGGTCCAGCTCACTGTGGGTGGCACTGCTTCTTGGTGGGGAGGGTTCTTAGGCTGTTTAAGAGGGTAGGAGTCAGAGTGGAAGCATGAAGCTGATGCATTTTTCTCCACTTCTGATGTGATATGACTACCTACTTGACTTTCTACTGTGAGTTCCCCCAAAAAGTTGCGTTGTAACCTAGATTGTAACCCTAAATAAATCCTTTTTCCCTTAAACAGCTTTGGTCAGGTAATTTGTCACAAAACAGAAGGAAAGTAGAAGAGAGACTGGGATCCCGGGTGCATGTGGAAGACTCCTTTGGATGCCTCCTTCAGCCTTGCACAGGAATTCATTAGCTGTCTTTAAGTCCAGTCATTCTGTAGACAGGGAATGTGTTTTCTCCTTCCCAGTCTGGGGGGAGGTCTCAGCTTGACTCAGTGAGGTCAGCAAAGGGTTAAGCTCTCTTCCTTGCAGTGAGCAGCACTTAAACCCAAGGAAACAGATCCCTGCTGAGTTGGTGTCTCCTTTTCTAACCTGAGGTTTGTCTTTTTGTTCTCTGCAAATGGGCTGGAATTGCGCAACAAGAACTCACTATGATCTTCTCTCCCAGATTGACTGATGTGCAATTTGGGAGTGTTCTCTTATGACATTTATGCTTCCATGTTTTTCTCCCTTGAAACTCATCCACAAAGACAAAATCAAGGCCTTTTGTCTGTTTCTTGGTTTCACTTGTCATAACAAGTGTATGGTGAAGACTTATGATCAACCCACAGGTCGATGCTCTAACTGGATTCCTGTTCGCTCAGGCAGCCTCGGGCTGAGGCTTGATGATTCATGCACTGGCAAGAGACATCAGTGAGCAAAACACAAAAGGAGTCACAGCAAGGTGGGTGGACTGACAGTGTGCCAACCGGCAGGACAGAGAGGTCAGAGGACGTGGTAATTATCCTGAGCATGAGTAACAAAGGCTTTTAGCAGCTGCTGTTTGCTTGACTTTATTATTATTATTATTTTAACTTGCTGTAACATACAGTTAGCTTCAAGCTGAGAATAGCATGTTCCTCAAATATTTCCTGTGCACAATGGGGTGGACCTCAGTGTCCTTTGGGGTAGCTTTTGATGCTTTCCTATCAGGGCCTGAGTTAATTAAGGACTAGAGTGACCCCCGCCTGTTATCACCTCTGACATAGGGCATGCTGCCCTATTTACATTGTGAGACCCTCCCCCCCCCCCAATCACTTTGATGGGCAGGAGGAAACAAAAAGATTTTGAGAGACATCTTCTGATTTTGCTTCTTCTGCTAGCTCCCTGTACTTTGAGACTTGTTGAAGAGATGTTAGGATGCTGGTAAAGTTTAAAAAATAGAAGGGCTGGATGTACAAGTACAAGGGCCCAAGTTCAATCTCTAACACTCACTCTAGGAGCAGCAGAATGCATTTGTAGTTACGGCACTGGGAGGTAGAGACTGGGGGACCCCAGAAGTTTGTTGGGCAGAAAGGCTTCTCTAGTTAAATGTGGAATGACCAGGTTCAGTGGGAGATGCTGTCTCAAAAAGGCAGAGTGATAGAGGGAAGCAAAGCCCCGAAGGCTCCACAAACACACACATAATTGTGTGCATCCACACATACGTGAACATGTACACCACACACAAACACATACACACACATACAAATACACAAACTAAGAAAACAAAACAAAATACAAACCCTAATAATTGAAAAAAAAAGCTTTAGAACTATTCATTTCTTTTGTAACTAAAGCACAGTAGAATAATCCAATGGGAGGCATCCTTCTCTTAGTCACTTTTCTAAGTTGGCCAATGCCTTCTAAATAAGCCATTAGAATACTCTGTGACTCATTGCTTATCAAACCCATATACTCAGGTTTTTCTTAGCATGCTGAAAGTCACACTTTACAATAACAGTTTCAAGAGAACTTCCACCTGCAGGCATAAGTTCATCTGACTTGGATTTGGCTAACATGTCTCTTTGAGCTGTTTCTGAAAAGTGCCCAAGTCCTTCTGCGCATATGCCTGAGGCTTGGCCTTCAGAAACAAAGGTTAATTTATAGGTGGCAATTTACCCGGTGAACTGAGGCAGGAACCTGTAGGAACAAGCTTATGCCAGTTTATGTTGGTTAATTTTGGTGAAATATCTCTTTTTCTAACCAGAGATAATAAGATACAATGATGATTATTCTAAGATGAGCATACACTGACTATTATTTCAAATGTGAATCACAAATCTCATCTAAATAAAATTAATTTTAATCTTAGGCTAGTTCTTATGAATTTGGTTGTACTCAACTAAAACAATCTTTAAAAACCAAACACTTTGAAAATAACCAAGTAAATTTGCTTTTATTAAATTAAAGTTTCTTGGTGAGTACATTGTTCTATGTTCTAAGACCAATGACTTTATTTTTGGGGGTACCAGTTTAGTCATTATCAAACCATGTGTGGATACACAGATACATTCTGGGTTGAAATATAAACATATTGAATAAATACCAATTAAAACATTAATCTGTTTCATAGCTCCATGCTTTAATAAGGAGGACACATAATCACTGTGCAAAATTAGGACAGAAATTATAAGACAGTAACCTAGGAAAAGTATCTCATAGCCCTATTACCCAGAGGTGAATAAATAAGTTGCTTTGGCCTAAGACAAGGCAGCTTAGATGCAGGCAGGAAACCCAAAGAGAGAGAGGAAAGAGAAAGGCAGAGTCTGGAGAGATGCCTAGCTGCCCAAGGAGAAGCAAGATGTCAGCAGACTGGTAATGCCATGGCCATGTGGCAAAACATAGATTAATAGAAATGGGTTAATTTAAGAGGAAAGAGCTAGCTAGCAAGAAGCCTGCCACAGGCCATACAATATGTAAATAATATTAAGCATCTAAGTGGTTATTTTATAAGTGGCTGTAGGACCGTGGGGCCGGGCGGGACTGGAGAAACCTTCCAACTACGTGTATTAATATATATTCTCTGCTTATATTTATTTTACATGACTGTGTTGTATTCTACTTTAGGGGGAACTTGAGACTTTTTTTGCTAGTTGTAGAAGCTGTGATGAGGTGAATGGTCCTCCTTTTCTTGGCTGTTACCTGTTACTGTTTTACGTTGTGCTATTGTAAGTGAATTCCACAGACTGGATAAGTTACAAACAATACACGTTCGCTTTTGGTTCTGGAGGCTAGGAAGCCCACAACTGAGCAAGTCTGTTGATGAGGGCCTTCTTGTTCTATCATAACATGACAAAAGGTCAAGGGTGCATCCCAAAGCCCATGTGAATGTAGGACTAGATTCATCCTATTCCAAAGATAGCTAACCCAGCCCGGTAATGATGGCATGCACCCACTCCTAAGGACTGAGCCTCTGTGATTTTAATCATCTCAATACAGCTGCGACAAGAGCCTGATGTCAACAGTGATTTGGAGGGAGCCTTTAAACCATAGCCCAAGGGGTAATGCCAGTTTGAAAGCTGTTTACTGACCTTCATCGGTCATGGCTTGCTCTAGCTACTGTACCAAAATGCCCAAGAGTGAATGAATGGCTTGTAAAGAGAATTTTACTCTTTGTGGTTAAGGCAGCTGATAGTCAAAGACTAATGTCTGAGTGTAACAGACATTATCACCTTTGTCAGGGCAACTGTGATTATCCACAGGAGACCCTCAGTAAGGTTTGGCTTGTTGACATTTTCTAACAGAAAGAAGAGTGTGACAGGCCACTACACCATCACTCAAGAGTCTAGCACCTCCATCCTGCACCCCTTCCCAGTGGTATTTAATAGTACTCCAGCTGCATGTGGACTTGGGAGTACTGGAGTATGTGGGGGGTGGAAGGGTAACTGAAATGGGTGTTTCCATATTTGAAAGGAAGTTTCCATCCATGATTGGTGGGACTCTGGTGACGTGACTGCTTTGATGTCACCCACCAGTGCTCCTGTGAGTGACCCCTTACAGGTGCTCCCATAAGGAAGTCTAATAAACTCACTGGTTTACCAAGCAGACCACTGGCTCATTATTCCTTTGCTCTGTTGGAGACCTATCTGCAGAGAGTAGACATTTGCTCACGTCTGCTCAGGAAAAGTTAGTGTGACACATCAGGTTCAATGTGAGGTGAGGTTCCTTCCTGGTTCAGAGACAGCATTCGGTCCTGTGCTCATGTGGATGAAGAAGAAGAATGAAGAATCTCAATGGGGCTGGTGTGAGGATTTGCCACACAAGCGTGAGGACCTCCAGCACACACACACACACACACACACACACACACACACACACACACACAGAGAGAGAGAGAGAGAGAGAGAGAGAGAGAGAGAGAGAGAGAGAGAGATGAATTCCATCTGTGAAGACCCAGAGGGTCCCACTTCCAACACTGTAGCACCAGGCGTTAGGATTCAGCAGAGGAATGTGCAAGAGACACACTGTCCATGGCTTCCCAAGTGGCAAGAAAGACAATCAAATGTCAATATTTTGTGACAGATTTTCAAAGTAAGTCATATCTGTCTTCATGTGATAAAAATGAGTTTAGGTTTTGTCAGGTTTTATTGTTGAGATAGTTTCTCCGTGTATTACAGGCTAGCTTCAAAGTCTGTATTTCAGTCTTCTAAGTAGGAAATAATGAGCATGCACCACCATGCCCTCACCACCATGTGAGGCTTTTGTGAGGCTTTCTAAATTTAACTTTACATTAATTTATTTTTGATGAAAGAATTGGTCCACAGTAAATTCAGGGACAGGGATGTGCTGGGTAATTTTCCAGATATGGTCCAAAAATCACACCCAATATGTTGTGTGTCTAGAAATGCCTGATACCACAGCCTGAGCCAATAACTGGATGCCCTAATGTTTTTAAGGACGCAGCAACTAAAATTTGGAGCTCAGTGGACAAGGATTTGGATAAACAGATGATCTGCTCTCCGTGGTACTGAACAGTTCTTCTCACTAGATTGATTCCCCTCCTCCCTCACTTCTGAACACTTTAACCCCATCTCATAAATTCTGAACCTAGGAGGGGAAACTGGTAGTGACAGAGAAGTGGAGCAAATGAGAAGAGAGAAGAAAGTGTCATACCATGAAGGCCTTATATGGAGAGACGAGGAAGAGAGTTGGGCTGCGAATTCGTTTCCTAAGCAACAACAGCCAACCTTGCTGAAAATGCCAAAAGAACAACAAATTTACATTCCCTGCCATGCACACAGCATCCATGTTGACATCAATAGATACAATCTTCTTGAAAGGTTGACAAGAAGTTAGCACTGCAGACTTCATGAGTGATGTGTCGAGTCAGCCCATCCCCACAAACATTTTAGTGCTCCTTTGCCTTCATTTAAAAAATAAATGAAAACTGAGTTTAAGCTCTCCCAAATAATGTTCCGTCGTGGCTCTTTTGTTAGTTATTATTTTTTCCTTGTCAGTTTCATGCTTACACTTGATACATCCTGACGGCACTCAGCTCCACATGCATACATTTGATACATCCTGACGGCACTCATCCCTTCAGGTCCCCTCGCCAAATTCATGTTCTTGTCTTTTGTCTCCCACTGAGTTCGACCAGAGATGTCTGAGTGACTGTGGGTTTGAAACTACTGCTTAGAGCCTGATGGGCTCGTTAGTGGGCTAATAACTGAAGAAAATTACTCCCTCAGCCACCAGGAGCCATCTGTAGCTAATAGTTCACCAGGACAGCATATGGCACCATGAACCCCTCTCCTGCCCATGACTGGCTGTTAAATATCCATTCCTGTGCAGACCCAGTGCAAGCAGCCATGAATTCATCGGTTATTTCACGACCAGAAGATGGTATCGTGCAGTCTTTCTCCCCGCCTTCTGACTCCTACATTCTTTCTGGTCTCTCTTCTACAATGTTCTCTGAGCCTTAGGGTGGTATAAATATCCTGTCCAGGGTTGGGTACTCAAGCACTGCTCATTCTCAGCACCTGGATCAACCACGAGTCTGCATCCAAGGCTTTTTTTTTTTTTTAAATATAAAGAGTCTTCTCTGAGTAATGCTGAGAGGAAGACTTGCCTATGAGTATACATATAAGGCAATGTGGTACCATACAATTTAGCTAGTCAATAGTATAAGATTCCCCTAGAGCTTATGACCTTTCCACAGACATTGTTTGTTTTTGTTTTGTTTTTGGCTTATTTGTTTTTGCTGAAAATGCCAAAAGAACAACAAATTTACATTCTCTCCCATGCACACAGCACCCATGTTGACATTAATAAATACAATCTTCTTGAAAGGTTGATATACTTACCATACTGACCAAATGTCACCAATTTTTCTGAACAACAACTAAAACTTCAATCAAGGGAATGTCCATGAGATGTTGAAATTTAGATGAGCTGTGTACTGGGGGCAGAGATTCATCTGTAGCGTGTGTTCAGTGAAACCTGGCTGTAGCACTAGAAGTGTAAGACAAACTAAATAAACAGCTAGGAGTTTTACTAAGTAAATTATAATATGTCCATTAAAAATTGATCATTTCAGGTTATAAGAATTATTTGGTTTTGAGTCAAGGTTTTTTCATGTAGACCGTTTTGGTCTTGAACTCACAGAGATTCTCCTGACTCTGCCTCCTAGTTGCTGGGATTAAAGGCATTCATTACTACACCTGTCTCCAGACACGAGCTTTTGACTGGGTTTACAGAACCAGTCATGAATTCCCTCATGTGGAGCAGTTGTTTACACCCACAACAGCAGTGCCACTATTGCCACAGCAGGCACATCTTGTGTGGCAGCTTGCAGTATAGTCTAGGGTTGCCATCTGGGTCAGGCTGTTGATGTTTTCTCTACAGCATCCTCCACAGCATCTTCTGGCACTATGAAATCTCTCCAGCAGGAAGAAAATTTCAGCTTAGGTCTAGATTGGTTTTTCTGTAACTTACTACCAACTTATATGGTGTCTTTAACAATAGTCTTATCTTGTTCTGGTGGGCAACCAAAAGGAAGGTCAAGAGCCTATGCCTTTTGGAGGGCACCTAGGACTTCCCTAACTAACAACCTGTAAGGGGATATTCGGCATCACATGCTAAGGTTTTTGTTTAAAAACCCATGAATGAATTATTTCCAAAACTTTTGGAAGTGATTTGGAAGATGATTAAAATACTCTTATCCTACTGACAAGCAAGTTTTTAACTCTGTCCTTCTCTTGCCCACTTTTCATGAGTATGTGAAGTATTTCACATTGGATGATGGGAAAATAAACTGAGTATACACCCTCCAACTACAAGTGAGTCAGAGGGAAATGATCATGGCCTCTTGAGAGATGCTCTAAGAGGACCTGGGTAAGAACCAGAACCCTCCAACACATCATCTTGAATTTATCTGTGTATATGATTCTTATAACCTGAAATGATCAATTTTTAATGGACATATTATAATTTACTTAGTAAAACTCCTAGCTGTTTATTCAGTTTGTCTTACATTTCCAGTGCTACAGCCAGGTTCCACTGAACACACGCTACAGACGAATCTCTGCCCCCAGTACACAGCTCATCTAAATTTCAACATCTCATGGACATTCCCTTTATTGACGTTTTAGTTGTTGTTCAGAAAAATTGGTGACATTTGGTCAGTATGGTAAGCCTCCAAAAATTAATGGATGGTTAAAAGGATTTTTGTCTTTTAAAAGCAGAACCACACCTAGGAAAATCAAGAAAAATTTCTTTATTTATAAGTGAAATACTTTTTATGTCATCTGTGAACAAGACTTGATGCTTAAGTGGATTTCCAGATCATGGAGAAGACAGTACATCTTGTCCTCTTGTGAGAAGCGCCACCTTTATACATTCCTGCTCACTCCAGGCTGTAAAGCACTTACTGGCATCAGTCTCCTGTTACTTTCTGACAGGAGAGAAATGCACCAAAAGGAAGCCGGTTTGCCGCTGCTGGAGAGTTACTAGAGAAATGCAAGTGTTTGAAATTTAGTGTGAAGGTAAACAGCACATTTGAAATAAGAATATTTCATGTTGGTCAATGGTCAATTTTGAATAATAAATAGTTAAATCTGCCAGAAGTGCTATAAAGATGTGAGGATATTTAGTAGAATTTGTACCAGAAATACAGGAAATAGTTCTGGGAAGAACAACTTATTCATTTACACGTGAGCAACTTCAGAGTACATTGAAGAAAAGGGGCGCTGAGGTACAGATGCTCACACAGGAAGGGGTCTGAGGTACAGGTGTGCACACAGGAAGGAGCCGGAGGTATTGTGTTCACACAGGAAGGGGTCTGAGGTACATGTGTGAACACAGGAAGGCACCTGAGGTATTGGTGTTCACACAGGAAGGGGTCTGAGGTACATGTGTGAACACAGGAAGGCACCTGAGGTATTGGTGTTCACACAGGAAGGGCCCTGAGGTACAGGTGTTCATGCAGGAAGAGGCCTGAGGTGCAGGTGTTCACACAGACAATGGCCCTGAAGTACAGGTGTTCACACAGACAAGGGCCCCGAGGTGCAGGGGTTCATGAGGACAAGGGATTTAATGTGCAAGTGATCACATAGGCAAGAGACCTGAGATACAGACATTCACCAGGTATTCACTCAGGCATAGAGATTGAGGTACAGGTGTTCACAGACAAGGGATTTAATGTACAGATGTTCATATAGGCAAGGAGCCTGAAGTACGGATTTTTACACAGTTAAGGGGATGGAAGTACAGGTGTTAACACAGGAAGGGGCCTAAGACACAGGTGTTCACACAGAAAAAGTGCCTGAGGTACAGGTGTCCATATAAAAAGAGGCCTAATATACAGGTGTCGACACAGAAAAGGGCTCTGAGGTACAGGTGTGCACATAGGAAGGGCCCTGAGGTACAGGTGTCGACACAGACAAGGGTTCTGAGGTACAGGTGTGCACACAGGAAGGGCCCTGAGGTACAGATGTTATTACAGAAGTAGATTGTTACTACAGGTACCACCACAGAATTAAAGAGCTGTACTGTTCCCTCAAAGGTAAATTATGTATCTATCAACAAGACACTATGTTGAAGAATTTTGTAAGTTGCCTTTAGGTAAAAACAGAGTTAAAAAAAAATTAAGTAAAGGTAGTAGACAGCTATTGGCATTAAACCACAACATGTCTGGGTGGTCCCAGTCCAGCTATGTAACCAATACACACTAGGAATCTACCAGTCCCTATCCTTCAATGTTGGGACTACAAAAACACACTACCATGCCTGGCATTTTTTAAAGGTGGATTCTGGGTATTGAAGTCAGGTTCTTAGAAATCACACTGTCAAAAACATACAAACAAAAAAAAATCACAGAGTCTAACTCACTGAAACCTGGGATCAGTTTTTAAAACTTACAAATGGAAACCATGAAAACTAAATTGTAATTTTTTTGTGAAAATTGTTAAGAATAAAATTAATGTGACAGAGGATAGCTCTAAAACTGGAAGTCCTAAAAGAAAAGAATGTACACATTGAGTAGAAACATCATGAGAACAGAGAATCAATTCAATATATACAATACCCTCCTTTCCACAAAACAAGAATAAAAAGAGATTGGAGAAAAAAACATGCTTTTTCCTTCATTCTATCTTAGGAATATCTAAGACTAAAACAGCAGCAACATGAGAAATAGAGCCATGGTAGAGAAATTAGTAGAGAATATTTCTTTGAGCAGACAAGGCATTTAGTTCAGAAGGGCCCACTAATCACCAGATATGGCAGCAGTCATTACCCTGCCAAATGAATCAGACGGAGGAAATGGGAATATAGCTACGAGGGACATAATTTTTATTTGTCCATCTGCCTGAAGTTACATCGAACTAGGTTCATTGAACTATTTTACCTGGTAATCCTAAACCAAATCTAGCCACTACTTAATGACACGCATATGAAGCCTTTGAACTCCACGGATGAAATCAACTTTTAAACCAAACAAGGAAGGGGACAGAGGATGCTAAGGAGGTGCAGAATGTCGATGACTCAGATGAGCCCCTGGTTTTCCTCTGATACCCAGGGCATGTGTTTCCACAGAGGCTAGGGAGTTCTGAGATGGAGGAATTAGGACCCTGAAGATCTGTGTATAGTAGCCAAAAGGTCGTTAAGTGTGAGGGTAAAATAATTACTTCAAGGCACAAAATCCAAACTCCTAAGAATAGTCTCAATGATAAAACATAGCAACCCAAGAAGGAAAAAAAAAAAACTAAGAATATTTTCATTCTAGGTACAGATATGTCGAAACGAGACAATGTAATTAAAAAGTATAAACATTGCAATGGGAGAGACAGAGCTAGCAATTTTCATGGATATTAATGTATAAGAAAAATCTAAGATAACTAATTAAAAGCCACTATTTAATGCAGCAGTTATATACGAGAACACGAAAACATTAATAGTTTTGCCATATATCAACAGGATTCAATTAGAAACGGTAATGAGATTTGAGAACTCATTAAATGTGGAAAAACAATGATAAAATACCTGGGAATATGCTGGCAAATACAGTGTAAGTTGGTAACCACGTTTAGAAAGAAATGAAGCAGAGAACAAGATACCCCTTAGCAAACAGAACGCACAGCAGTGTGAAAAAGACAATCGCTTTTAATAATTTCAGCTTTACTTAAATTAGTTCATAACAAGACTGCAGTTTAAGTTAAAATTCATACCGTTGGAAAGTCTTCATAGACCTGAAGGAGGTGACTCCGCTTTCTTTGGGGAAGTAGGTACAGAAACAGAATAATGGTGTATTTTGTCAAGTGAAGACACTGTGACTCTTTATGCTCATCACTGCAAGAAAGCCCTAGGAACTGGGAAAATGGAGCATCAGTGAAGGGATGAGCAAACTGGACAGTGAAATAGAATCAAGGTCCACAGAAACCATGTGCATATGAAATTTGTCTATGAATAAGTGTAGCATTTCAAATCAACGAGATGAATCATGGCCAGTACAATGAGAGGTTCTGTAAAACCCTACGGGGTTCTTCAAGTCACAGATAAGTGGCTCTTTATGAGATAAAAAGGTGAAAGATCAAGTCAGGGAAATCAAGAACACCAAAGCCCCAGGGAGCTGGTCTTTGGCCTCCAGCATCTGGAGAAACACGTTTTCAGAACAGCACCGTCGCTGCAGTACTAGGAAGGAGGCATCCAGTGCAGGTCAAGACAGACCTGCCCATGCCCATCCTTACGTCACACCGAATGACTGGCACAGTGTGGCCCAACCTGTCTTCCACATTGACACTTGAGCTGCCATGGTGACAACCAGTCCCTGACTTTTCCACACTGCTTTTTAAAGTCTGTTGGCATCTCTGCCCGATCCTCCTGGAATATCCGCTTCCTTCAAGTCTTTGCTCAGACAGTGTCTTCTGGAACACTGCTCCCTCATTTCTCAGAAAAGGCAAGGTCCCACATTCAGGCTATGAATTACCAGCTCTGAAAAACATCATGTTCTGGTTTAACTATTCTATGTGTATTTCCCTAAAAGATCAGAAACTCCTGATGACCAAGGCCATTGCTAGGATGGGAACAGAATAGAGACTTAGTCTTTGTAAATTTGATGGTTTCTACTCTCAGCTCGACTGGATCTCACATCACCTAGAAGACAGACCTCTGTATGTCTCTGAGAGCGTTTCTATGTTGGGTCAAGTAACCTGGGAAGATCTACTTACCCTACAGCATGGGCTGGGCTCTAGAGTGAATAAAAAAGAGAAAGTGTTCATTTCTCTCTCTGCTTCTCTTCTGTGGACACAATGGGAAGAGCTGCCTCAAGCTTGTGCCACCATAGCCTCTGCACCACACTGTAAACCATGTGCAACATAAAGCCTTCCATTCTTAAGCTGCTTGTGTGAAATATTTGTACAGCAACCAGAAGACTACCTGATGCATAAAATAATGAGGAATGCTTGTTTTTAAATGCTTCCTCTTGGATTTCATAGTTAATTTGCAAATTGATTCTGTTACCTTTAATGATTCATTCTGCTAAAATATAATCATCTAGCTTTCTTTCTGCATGAGGCTGGAGGTGGGGCACCACACCCACCCAGCATTTACATGGGTTCTGGGGGACCGAACTAGCTTTCATGCTTGCATGGCAAGTGTTCCACTTGCTGAGCTAGCTCCTATACCCAAGTCATGCAATTTTTAACTATTCAAGAAAAAAGAAATTGTTGTCAGAATTGCCATTGGAAAAAAAAAATCTCCCTTTACAATGAAAACGCCTCACCACCCCCCCCCCAAAAAAAATGTTGTCAAATACTCAAACTGTGGTGGTTTATAAATACCAGAATTAAATTAGGTCGTTTGCCCTCTGCATAATCAATGATGACTTTTATTGGAAATACTTCCTTTTTGATAGGTGTATTTATTCATAGCATGTATTTGAGGACATTCAGTTATGACGTCAAGTATCGGAAAGAGGCCAATCATTAGGAATGTCATCCTGTAAATCAGAGATGCTTCTCTTTCGGCTGCCTGTATTCATAGCCTATCATGTTTTAAGAGGCTAATGAATTCTCTTTTGATGACCAAGCTCTTCATGTGCCCTTGGATGCTTAAGACAGCAAAAGACAGGATGGAGTCACAGGAAGTTATCTCCCTTACTTCATCTATCATCACGAGAATCCGTGACATTGACTCTGAGTCATACAACTTGGTTAGGGAAGCAATTAGGGTATTGACAGGAGAATCAATGGATGGAAGTGCACATGTGCTTAGCCCATTACTCGCCTTTCTCAAGGAGACCAAGAGGATGGACGTGGGAAGCAAAACAAAGCTCTGAGCCCAAATAATCCTGAACCATCATTCCTCCAGTGCAACATGATCCCCAAATGCTTTCTATCTTTCCCAAATTGGGTTGTAGATCTTGTGGGATGAAGGTTTAAGTAACAGGTAGAATGAGGGTCACATACAGAATAGAAAGTGAAATACCTCACACCCCAAAAGATGCTATTCCTGGGGCTGTAATAGCACATTTCCCTAAAATACAACCCTATCATATTCAATATTAAAGAAAAATGGAATTGTATTCAAACTGATGCCATTTTTATTTTTTTGGTTTTTCAAGATAGAATTTCTCTGTGTAGCTTTGCACCTTTTCCTGGAGCCCAGGCTGACCTCACTCTGTAGCCCAGGCTGGCCTTGAACTCACAGAGATCCATTTTCCTCTGCCTCCCGAGTGCTGGGATTAAAGGTGTGCGCCACCACCTCCTGGCTTGTTTTTCAAACTGATGTCATTTTAAAAATTCTTATCTTTATGACAGCAGTTTCCAGTTATCCTTATTCAAATTCTAGCACCACAATGGTTTGACTTCTCAGATATTATCCTTCTATGAGGACAAACTATAATTCAACATGGAGAACAGTTCCTGTGACAAACTGTTTCAAGTTGTTACCACTGTAGTTCCTCTGTCTTAACATTCGGCAACATGAATTTAAAAGCCAGCTCTTACGGTGTAATTTCACAGGTTTAGTAAATGTTTAAAATAAAGACTTTAGGAACCTCAGAGAGGTGTTTGCCCAGGCATCTTGTTTTATTAGAGAAGAGGGAATTGCAACTGAGGAGGGGAGAGGGGTCTACCTGAGGCTCATAGCAATTAGCAGGAAGCAGGTCAAGAGTTCAGCTCTCTCCTCTGCCAGCCTGGAGTGCACCCACCGGGCTACCCTTTCTTCTTCCCAGTCTTTCCTGCAATTTCTGGGAGAAGAATTTCTTTGGAAAGTATAGTATTCTCTACTTCTCACCTTCACCTTACAAGTTAAACAAATCGTTTCCATTTATATATCAAAACGGTCAAAGGTTTCTGGAAATAGGGGGGGAAATGTAGACTGGGAGGCAGAGGTGATTACCCCACGTATTACGTGAGAAGGAGCAAGGCTGTCTGTCTGGTTTTGTTATCTGTGGGCTTCACGTCTTTAATCGGTATCTTTCCTTACCACAGCCAATGCTTGGTGCACCTGCGATTAATTGCTCAGGACTTACCCTCTTTTAAACACTTGATATCATCCTCCTGGGCTTTTATTTATTAAGACAAGCCTCTTCACTGTCTTGTTATTTATATGATCAGGACATACTAAAAACGATGCTGGAATTTACAACTAATAAGATAGGCTTTCAAACTTGAGCCCTCCTCCTAAACTGTCCCTTTGTAATCCCAGCTTTACCCAACTCACTCATCATTCTAAGCCCCAATTTCCTCTCTGAAAGATGAGAAGGCTATTATCTGAAGTGGCGGAAACAGGTCCTCTGCCTGGACCTTACCCCACAGTCACGGCTCCAGTCCAAACTATCGAATGATGCAGTGTTGTTTGGCTATATTAAACATTAGTCACACGGTGGACATTCAATTGTACATCATTATTCAAATTTTCCCTTTTATTATTTCACTCAATTTAAAGTCACTGCTATACAGTTTATTGATTATTTGGAGCATTGATTTAATTTTCTATTTGTTTTTGCTATTTCATTCATTGTTAGGAATTGTAAAGCCACTTTAATACTAAGTCACAGTGTTTGCTATATTGATGAAGCAGGAGCATTCATTTTTTTTTCCTTTTACAGTATCATCTGATCAAGAAAAAGCCAGTTATTTTTAAGAGTGTTCCACCTGAGAAGTTGATCATGCTCCAGTGGAACAACTCAATGCAATAGTAATATGATGGTGGAAAAAGAAAGTCATAAAGTTGGATGGATAGCAAAAGGGAGTGGAACAGGAAGGAGTTGGGACCTGGAGTGAATGAGGTCAAAATATACTGAAGGAAATTCTCGAAGTATTAATTTTAAAACACAATAAAAAGAGAAAATGAAATACAACCAAAAATGATCTTAAATTGTCATTTTAGAAACATCCAAATTCTCCTCCTTGGGAAAATGTTTTGGTGTTTCTCCTACACACACACACACACACACACACACACACACACACACACACACACACATACACACACACAGACAGAGACAGAGAGAGACACAGAGAGAGACAGAGAGAGGCAGAGAGAGACAGAGACAGACAGAGAGAGACAGAGACAGACAGATACACACACAGAGACATACGCAAAGCTGTAGACACATACATAAAGACACAGACACAAATGCACCCCCCCCACACACACACTTCAGAAAGCTTCAGACTTGTCTTATTTCATTGTTATTTATAACTAGATGATAATAATAGACAGATTGTATTATTTTCTTACACACTGGGTATTATTCTAAGTATTTCACATTGTTAAGGTTTGGACAGGCAACATCCTCCAATAAGACCCTGGGCTGAAGGCTTGGTGTCCGCTGGTGTTTTCATTGAGCAATGATGTCATGAAGGCTACGAGCTAATGAACTGGTTAATCCACTGATGGTTGTAAGAGTTGGTGAATCCAAAGCCCCGAGAGGTGCAGCTGGGGAAGGAATATCTCTGCCCACTCGTTCCGGCTTCCTCCAGCACTCTACTTCCTCTTTCAATTGCTGCTGCCGTGGTGATGCTGTCTCACCACGGGCCCCAAAGGGATGGAGCCAGTCAACCTCAGACTGAGCCTCTGACGTCACTCCTTTAAGTTGTTCTAAAATGTTATATCACAGACACAGAAGCTAACACTCATTCCGTTTCACTGAGTCTGAAGTCACGATGAAGACTGAAGCTCGGAGAGAAAGCCAGTGACTGCTAACAACAAATGGACAAAATGGACAGGCGTGCTCATACGTGTAGTGCATGTGAAGTCCAGAGGCTGACATTGGGGAATTGTCAACTTCTCTCCCCCTAATTTTTGAGAAAGGATGTCATTAAACCTAGAGTTCTCCATTTCAGCAAGACTGGCTTGTCAGTGAGCCCCTGAGATCCAACTGTCTCCCCAGCGCTGTGGTTACAGGTGTTTGTTGCCACACTTGGCTTTTCACGTGAGTGATGGAGTCTAAACTCGGGCCCTCGTGTGTGCACAGGAATCACTTTACCCTCTGAGTCACCCCTCCCTGCCAGCCCCCCACCCCTCCCAGGCAGCCACCCGAGTGAAGTGACTTTGACTACAGTTCCTGTATGTGAGAGCAGTATTTCTAGGACTGTTGAGGAGGCAGTAAAGCAATCTGAATTGCTCCGTTGTTTGCCACGCAGTCTTCCTGACAACTTATAGTTGCTGTTTTTAATGGGCTGTTTCCCTGGTGTACTGACCTTTCTCTGAAACTCCTGAGTCTGAAAAGTCAGATCCCATCAATTAGGGCCTTTCCTGATCATTTCAAGAGCATTTGAAAGGGATAAATGAGCATGCGGGCATCATAAGAAACCTTCGCGGTAAGCACGTGAGTACCTGCGAAGCAGGCAGCTGAGCTGAGCTCGTTCAAGGGTACTTCAGACTCACCTTTGTTCTTCCCCAATTGCACCTACAGTGTTTTGATCTTTTGTGTACTTGAACTTCAAAGACTGATTAATATTGGATGCCTTGGCAACGCTCTGAACTTCATAATGTAGGAATTGTGTTAGCTGCCGCGCAGGATCTTATTCTTGAAAGGCTTTTAGGATTATGACATTTTTCTTTTATTAAGATATCAATTTTCATAGATGCATATAGGAAATGTGCAGCTTTAGAATGACTTTCATTGTGAAGATCATTTAGTGGAATAGAAGAGTTTACAAGTACATTAGGTTTTGGATAAAGAAATGTTACAGTGAGAATTGGATTCAGCGGTAATTCTCTCTACTTTTCCCCCAGGGCTCCACTGCCTGCGCCTTTTGAAATGATGTGAGATTCATTCTTTGAACCATTCTGTGAGTCCTGATCTCTTCAATAATCACTTTTTACCCAAAATTACAGAATATTCCCACTCCATTCATGAAAGCGCCCCCCTCTTTCCCAGTTCTCGCCTGATTGCGTCCACACCTGAATCCTGTGGAAGACCCTTTAGTAAAACCAACCATATATCAGGGAGTCTGGTCACCTCAGCCAAATGCCACCTCAAGACCAGAAGCTGGGGCTCTAGCAGTAACCGCAAGATATTGCAGAGTTAGCAGACCCATCTATACAGAAATGGATTCTCTACCACAAAGAGAAAACATGGAGATGGTGACTGAGCAGCAGAAAGGCCCTGTACAGCCTGTCTGCTCTCGCTCTCCCACTTCCTAGGCCACGATCCACAAGGGGCAACCAGCTTGCACCTGAATAGCCATAAGCACACTGCTCCCTTCATTGAAAAGGTTTTATCTGGGGCTAGAGAGATGGCTCAGTGGTTAAGCGCACTGCATGCCCTCCCAGTGGACCCACTGGGCACCCACAGGGCAGCATGCAACCATCTGCAACTCTAGCTCTGTGGACTCTGACAATCTCTTCTGGCCTAGGTAGACACCAGGCACACATATGGTTCAGTGACATACACCCAGGTGAAACACACATATTTCAAATGAAAACAAATAGCTATTTGAAAGAAAGAGGTTTAGCTGGCAGTAGATTTTAGAGGGTGCCTCGTGACACAGATGACATTCAGAACGACTTCCGTATCCCAGCACGTGTTTCTGAGGGGGTTCTTATCTGTCTGCACATTAGCAGCAGGCAGTAGAATGTGAAGGGGCACCCAGTCCTCTGACATCACTATGGGCTGCCTAGATTCAGGGCGCATTCCCAGTCTCCTTAAGAGTAGACTCAGTTCACAAAGGCTGTGGATGAGCGTGCACATAGGAAGACCGACTCTCACACTTGAAGGCTCTGAAGAGCCTGGCTTCAGAGTGGATGCTGGGAGCTGCACAGACACTGAGGAGGACATGGGACAGGTCCACACTAAGATCCTTCTTTCAACCATGCTAGGCAAATCCTATCATCTGTTCCTTTGGCAGAAAATAACTGGAATGTGATTGACATCTATTGTAAACTCATTAGAGCAGAGTCTCCCAGATATTGTGCAGAGAGATTTCCCAGGGACCTTGTTTAAAACTCGAGTCTGCTTTAGCAAATCTGGGGCAAGTCCTAGTTCTGCTTTGTTCTGCTTTTCTGTGCCAGGTGTGGTACCTAGCTGGTGCCTCTTGTGTGCCAGTCAAGAACTCGGGTGCATGGCTACATGCCCAGCCCGAGCTTCTCCTTTTCTAACAAGCTTCCAGGTGTCTGAAATGCTGCAGGTCTGTGGGTCACTCTGAGAAGAAGAGTGGCATTCACAGTGTGTTGTGAACATCACCAGGCCAAACATACTTCAGTCATTTTCAGAACATTCTTGTTCTATTTTTAGAAACACATAAACAAAAGACTCTGTGCTCACATGATGTATTAAAGAGTGCCATATTCAGTGGCATTAAAGGACTCAACGGAGTATTTATAGCACTCACTTTTATTGTCTTGATATGTTCAATTTGCACAGCTATTAATTATGATTTTTAACTATGTGTGGGTAATTTCGCATACAGTTGCAGTGTGTGGTAATAAAAGAGATGACATTTCTAGAAATTTGCCTAATGGTTCCACAAAACATAAATGTCTAGAATTCTGTGGTTCTAAATATAAGAAAATCTTTTAGGGCCAGTGAGAGGGCTTAATGAGTAAAGGGGGCTTGTTCCCAAGGCTGCTTACTTGAGTTTGATCCCTGGGACTCAGAAAGCACAAAGAAAGAAGTGATTCCCCTGACCTCCACCATACACATTTCCACATACAGATACAAAATGAATAAAAATATAACAAAGAGGCAACTCTTTCAATTATTTCCATGCTGTGCATGTTTGTGTAGATTAAAACCTCAGTGTAAAATGCTTATCCCAGTCATTTCAGTCATTTCCCACCTACTACAATGTATATTGATTCACTCTTACTATTTTCCTCTGTCCAACTGCCAACACAGTTCATGAACAACTTCTCAAAAGTGATGGAGGAGGGACTAGGGGCACAGCCCAGGGCATAAAGTTCTTGCCGTACAAGCCCAAAGATCTGAGTTCAAATCCCCAGAACCCAGGTAGCACTTGGTATAAAAGCATGCATCTGTAATCCTAGGGATCCTGTGCCCGTGACAGGAGAATTTCTGAAAGACTAATTCCCCACCAGCTCCCTTGGCTACCGCTGCATGTGTAGGAGCAAACAACAGACCCTGTTTCAGACAGGAGGACAGGAAGGATTGCAGACAGGAGGCTTCCTTCTGACCTCCATGTGCACACACATGGCGGGGGGGGGGGGGGCGGCGGCGGAGTTGTAAGGGAATTTTACAAATTTCTATGAGTTTAGTACTTCTCTGAGTCTTTCCAACTTGGAGAGAAATCTGCACGATGTGAGCAGTGATGGAGAAGGGGCCAGGGAAACAGGAAATAGTGAACTGAACGACTGCCAGGATACAAAGAAACCACTCCAACCTAGCGGGGATGTCAATAAACATCCCAGGAAATTGGATTAACAGAGAGGAGCCAAGATTAGCTTCACCATTAATCATGGCATGTGGGGACGTTAGGAAAGGTGGAAACTCATGATTCATTCATTCGGTGCAGCAAGGACATGGCATTGGGACCAGTTCCAAGGTGCGTGTCTGTGCCTCCCAGAACCACTCAACAACGTGCGTTCCAATGAACTTGAGCCAGCGCCTTTATTGGGTGAGGAAGGGCCACAGGTAGAAAGCAAACCCTGGGCTCACCCAGTCCGGATGGATTACTAAGTTGGGTAACAAAACATGTAACTGTTATTTGTTCCGTGTCTGAGCTATGCACCCCCTGAGCTCACATGGAAGACTGTTAGAAGTCTCTTTGGAAGTCCTTTAGTAGTTGGACAGAGGTATCCGTCTTTGTAATGGTTACCCAGTAATGCAGTTTTGACTCTGTTAGCAAAAAGGAAACACTTGTTCTTTTCTTCATGGCAGCTCTTTTACTGTTTGAGGCTGGCTGCCATACAATGGCAGAGACTCCAAATTAAACACGCTGTTCCTTTTTGCAAGGGCTGTGTGTGTGTGTGTGTGTGTGTGTGTGTGTACATCATTTTAATTTTATGATCAAGATAATGTATAATAAATGCATTTCACCATATGAAATCCCTGACTTCTATAAGGGAAGGTAGAGTGAGGGAAGATGTAGGAGCTAGGAGTATTTGGAACTGTGAATTTTATCTGCCTTTTCTTGGGCAATCTGCTGATGAACCCGAATATAGCAGAAGGGTTATTTATGGCATTTTCTGGGATGTCAGCTAGGCGTGTGAAGAAAGAACAAACTTCCATTGTTTGTAGATTTTTTTCAAAATCCTTCGTGTATTCTCATGTGAACTAAGTGTGGAGAGCTAATTTAGCCTCTCTCTCTCTCTCTCTCTCTCTCTCTCTCTCTCTCTCTCTCCCTCCCTCCCTCCCTCCCTCCCTCTTAGGCTTATTGTGTAGGCAAGCACTGTACCAGTGAAGTGCATCTCAGCCCCCTAAGTGCCCCTCTCTGTCCCTGCATCATTGTCCCACCCCACCCCCCACCCCCAAGCACCTCCTGTGTGCAATGTTTTCTGTGGTCCAGCCCATCCTGGTGGAGTGATGGAACTGGCCTCACATTTTCCATGGTAACCTTCAAATAGCAATTGGGTGAATTTAGGCCAATTTAAAATCAAAATCAAGTAAAGGTTTGGGAATGGTATTTTTCAGGCATCAGGTAATTAAATTCTTTTTTCCAAGAAACAAAGGTAATCACATCCATTTCTTCTTTCTTTGTGTTTATTAAAATAAAACGTTCAGCAGTATTTTCTTGGTCCCTTGACAAGTGGCCAGATAATTAGTTCTGGCCAAGATAAGGATGAAGAAGAGATATTTTCCTTAAAAGGTAACATGGTTGTAGTCGAGGCAGCAAAATAAATTAAAACTTGAAATAAGTGCTGTTGGATGACGAATTAGATCACAACAACTTTCAGGAGCACAATCAACAGAAAGGGCCAATCTCCATAGACAGCACAAGGACTCTGCACCTAGGCAAAACCTGTGGTTTCTAGGCTCAAGAGAGAGTCAAGACCAGGGAGGGAAGGAAAGGGAGGAGGGAGGAGGAGAGGAGGGGGAAGGAGAGTGGGGGAAGAGAAGGGAATGTTTTCTGCCAGAGCCATGTACTCAGATTGAGGATCTGCTGGAAGAGAGATGTTCTGTGTTAGGAGCCTGCATTCTTCTGGGAGATTCCGCCACTGAAAAGTAGCAGTGACATCATTACCTCAGGGCCTTGGGGAGAGGATATAAATCTGCACTTTATCATCTGAAAATTTTATAAACATTATTCACACTAATCTATATTTGGAAGGGCCTCCTCTAACATAAACAATGTTTTCTAAATACATGTTAAGTCACCATTCTGCAAGGGGACCCAGGAGACTGACAGTTAATCAAGTCTGGAGATAAACAAGATGAATACCAGGAGGAAGCTAGGTGCACCAAACAGCAGCAGCCTATGTTCTAATAACGGTGCAGTTTACATTGTTCATTTATTTGGTGAGTAGAAATGTTTATTTTCAGTACTTTATCCTGACCCAAGTCAGAAGTCCTAAAATGCTTTTTTTTTTTTAAACTTGTTAAGTCAAGGAAACCATTTATGCTCAGCTGAGATTTTGTTTTACTACTTCAGGAAGCATTTTGATCCTTCAAAATCTTTTACTATCAAAACATTAATAGTATAGCTTTAACTATGTAAATCAATTCTCAAAGTATTGAATCCCTCACCATAAAAACTGCACATAATCATCAGTTTTATCATGAACCTAAATCCATTGGCATGTGTTTCTGCAAGTACTGAAGGTTTCCTTTATAGAATATTGTATTTGTTACTAATTACTAGTGAGCACTTGAAAGTATAAATCTTCTAAGCAAATATAAAGATGCTAAACATTCATTTACAAAAGGATACGAAGTAAAATGTCTCCCTGAACAACTACTATATTTATTTTTCTTTTAAAGTTTTTCCTTTCTTGTGATGACTCAACTATAAACAAAATGAAAAAGTTTTAACAGGTCAGGGTTTGAAAATGTTAATTATTTTCTTGATCTAACAGCAGCTATGGCTGATATTAAGATGTCTCAACAGACTGAAAAAAATAGTTTTAATTTCCCTGGATACCACATGATAGTCTTTCTCACAGCAAAACATTTTGTCTTATAACATTTCAAGAATCAGAATATAAGCCGGGCAGTGGTGGCACACACCTTTAATCCCAGCACTCGGGAGGCAGAGGCAGGCAGATCTCTGTGAGTTCGAGACCAGCCTGGGCTAGAGTGAGTTCCAGGAAAGGCACAAAGCTACACAGGGAAACCCTGTCTTGAACCCCCCCCCCCAAAAAAAATCAGAATATAACACTTAATGAAAAAAATTATTTGTCTCGAAATACATATAAAATATTGTAGCTGACATTGTTCTTTGCTTTGAAGACCTAGAAAATATATCAAAAGCCCAATTTCTAAAAATTGATTTTCAAAAACACAATATCCCTCAGGATAGAAAATAATAATCACATTTACATTACAAATATTACAAGGCATTTCAAATGCATTTCTCCCGAGAAAATTGGGCTTTGAAGATTCATAGTTTCAATTGTATGTGGATGGCCCCAGCAATAAATTTCTTACCTTGCTGGCACACTGGTTCATGAAAGGAGCATTTTGAGTGAAGTAGTAAACGCTGTAGTCAGTGAACACTGCAGATTACCCAGCCTACCTTTCTTAATGAGGCCTGATGTCTTTCTTAGTGATCGTTATTTAGATTGTTTTAGACTGATTGAAACATGCTGCTTGGACAATGTGAGTATTTTCTAACAAACTGTGACGGGGCTAGGCCAAAGGAAACGAAACAATCCTTACTGGTTATGGTAGATCGTAAACAATGCGAGGGTTATATTCTATCAAAATAAGAGAATATCACAAATCTACTTCCCAAGTAGACTATATTTATGTTTCATGGTTTTCATATCATGGCAATATTTAATATCTTTTGGCTTTCTTTCTCGTATGTCAAGTGGAACCACGAAGCTCTCAAAAGAAGACTGATGTGTGAGGAAGCATCATGGCGAAGGTTCAGAACAGTAGTTCTCAACATGTGTGTCGTGACCCCTTCACAGGGATTGCATACCAGAT
Source organism: Peromyscus maniculatus bairdii (assembly GCF_049852395.1). Classification (NCBI taxonomy): domain Eukaryota; kingdom Metazoa; phylum Chordata; class Mammalia; order Rodentia; family Cricetidae; genus Peromyscus; species Peromyscus maniculatus. Next base: position 157,695,426 of record NC_134854.1, on the reverse strand, counting down.
ATTTACATTATGATTCATAACAGTAGCAAAATTACAGTTATGAAGTAGTGACAAAAGTAATTTTATGGTTGGGGGTCATCACAATATGAGGAACTATATTAAAGGTTAGCATTAGGAAGGTTGAGAACTGCTGGTTTAGAAAGTAATAAATGTACTACAAGTTTCCATATCAATACAAAGTGACTGGTGGTTGTGTTGAGATCTTAGAGGCCCCCTTTTTACGTTGGGCTTCTCTGTGGATATACCCACTTGTGTTTTCTTTCTGAAGGTAGGGCATATGACCAGGAGGAACAAGGAAAGTAGATCGCTTAAACTGAATCAAAAGCAAGTCTACTCTAAAACAAGCTTGCTCTGGTCAACAGAGGAGAAAACAGGAGTATACTAATTCATTGTCAGGTAGAGAAATGGTCTTAGTTCTACGTGCAGACAACAGAAGCAAATAATTAACTTGAACCACATGCAGTGATTTGAATATAGTAACTCAGAAAATAGTGAGATAACAAGCTAATCAGCAATTAATTGGAAAACTACAGCTGCATCTCAAATCACCAAGCATGCCTCTTACTTTTTAAGGTAACCAGCTGTTAAAATACTGAATGACCTGAAAGCCATCCACTGCCTGTAAGACACAATTCAAATACTATTTTTAAATAATAATTGATTTCATATTTCTCTTTACTTTCTCAGACTTTAATTTACTGAGCTAACATTTTGTCATTACCAAAGATGTTGCATAATTGCCTGTGTGATGTCTTGGGAAGTTAATTACATAGTGTCCTGATCTCAGCTTGGAGAATTAGCTGTCAAGGACACATGATTTCTATGTGCCAAAAATTAAGCTAGTATTTTCTCAATTTTATTGTCAAATATAAAGAGCTGTGATAGATTAGAGGTCAATAATAAATCAGTGCTTCAGTAAGGAATCATGGTTTCCTCCTCATGAGCAATTCAAACGTTGAATCTCCTAATGCCTGTGTTCACGGTAGGATGCTTATAATCCCTCTGAGTTGATTATGAACACGTTCACATATATACAGATAAAATTGCCTTTAATTATCTTTATATGCTCGTGAAGACACCAACTATAGGTATCAGTTTACATGGTTATGGGTGCTAAGGATTATAAAAACTTGCTGTTTTCACATGGGAGACACAATGAGGCCATTAGTGGAATCTGAAGAAATAAAAGCAAGAGAGCTCATGGAATATATCTGTTCTGAGTCAGAACTGAGAACTGGAAACACCAAGGGCAGAATGACATGGATGTCATAGTCACAGTCTGGGACACAGAAGGAAAGCCCAACTCTGTTTTGCCTTTAAAAAGAAATTCTCCTTCTTAAAATATGTTATTTACTAAAAATGTGTGTGTGCATGTGTGTGTGTGTGTGTGTGTGTGGTTGTGTGTGTGTGTGTGTGTGTGTGTGTGTGTATGTGTGTGTGTGTGTGTGTGTACAAGCCATATTGCATTTATGGAGATCAAAGGACACCTTTATGGAGTCAATTTTCTTTTTTCACCTTCCATTCAGCCTTGAAAAATTTGGCTTATGTCATTATCCTGGGGAGGGTCATCCACTTATGATTCCATAAAAACTTCCTCTGGAAGCATCCTTATTGAAATACCCAGAAATGATTTAAAATTAGGTGGCTAGGCATGTCATAAGTCAGTTGCATCAGCATATAGAATTAGTCATGGTGTGCAAGTCAATAAATTATGTTTATTCCTTTGATATTTCTTGTGTTGAGCACATGAAATTGTGTTCTTTCACACTTTCATCCTTCTGTTTGACTCTCTTCTCTTTGTCTGTTAACAGTAACTCTTTTGCTATGGGATGTCTTTCTGTATGCTGTAAATATGTGTTGCTCTGATTGGTTGATAAATAAAATACTGATTGACCAGTAGCCAGACAGGGTAAGTAGATGAAGAGAATTCTGGGAAGAGGAAGGAACGAGTCAGGAGTTGCCAGCCAAACACAGAAAAGCAAGATGACAAGGCAGAACTGAAAAAAGGTACCAAGCCACGTGGCTAAACATAGATAAGAATTATGGGTTAATTTAAGTGTAAGAGCTAGTCAGTAATAATCCTGAGCCAATGGTCAAGCAATTATAATTAATATAAGCTTCTATGTGTTTACTTGAGGGACATGAGTGGAGAGATTTGTCCTGACCACCAGCTGGCTGGAATCCAGGAACACTTTCAACTACACTCTTTGGTGAACTTCTATCAGGCAGCATTAGCATGAAGCTTTCCTAATTCTCTTCTTTAAGACTTTGAATCTAGACTCCTTCCTCAGACACTTCATCTCATATGGGGAGAGATACTTAGCACCCCAACCTTCCTGAGAATGGTAAAGTAATGGTCACATTTACTTTCCATTTTATTTTACTTAAGATTTATTTTATTTTTAATTATTTGTATATGTGTGTGTATGCATGTGTGTATGTGTGTGTGCATGTGTGTGTGTATGTTTGTGTCTGTGTATGATAGTGTGCAAATATAAGTGCAGATGACCACGGGTGTGAGCAGAAGGCCTTAGATTCCCTGGCGCTGGAGTTCTGATACACGTGGGTGCTGGGAACAGAACTCTGCAAAAGCATCCTGTGCTCTCAGAGCACTGCATCGTCGTCTCTGCAGCCCTTCAGTTTACATCTCTGCATGGTGAGTGTAACAAAGGTAAATATGATGAACAACATTAGAAATCAAGCTTCACACCCACAGAGAAGTTTCCAGACACAACTGAAGGAAAGAAATGTGCAGAGGCTGAACATCCAATATGCATTCTTTCTTGGAACACTAACTTGCCAATTCCAGAGATTCAATTGAATGACAATCATTGAGAGTGTTTAACACAATAATCTTGAACTAGAGTCTGGAAACTAAAGGAGATCAGATCAGCTTAACTCACAAGTCCCCATCCATCCTGTCATTCAGTGCCTTCTTTCTCTTTCTATTTCATTGTAGAAGCACTCAGCTTTAAAAATGCAAAGAGGGTACTGAGTGGGCCTGATAAATAGGCGATTTTGGGTCTTTTGCATGGAGATCATTCAAGAATTTGAAGGAATTGTCATCTATCTGTTTTTCTGACTTGTATTCTTCCTTCCTTTCCGATATTCTGAATTGTCCAATTTTTTTCAAATATGAAAGCTGAAGAGAAACAAGAAATTGCTGTGGATGATTGATTGATAATTAAAATGCTGATTGGCCAGTAGCCAGGCAGGAAGTATAGGTGGGACAAAGAAAGAAGAGAAGTCTGTGAAGTGGAAGGCTGGGAGAAGGAGACGCTGCCAGCTGCCACGAGGAGAAGCATGATATGAGATACCAGTAAGCCATGAGCCATGTGGCAAGGTATAGATTTATAGAAATGGGTTAATTTAAGATATAAGAACAAATAGCAAGCAGCCTGCCACAGCCATACAGTTTATAAGTAATATAAGTCTCTGTTTGTTTACTTGAGGGATGCAAGTGGGAGAGATTTGTCCTGACCATGGGCCAGGAAGGACCAGGAAAACTTCAGCTACAAATGGCACCCAATGGGTTAGCAAGAGTTTCCACCTAAAACCTGAGAAAAAAAGATTCTAAAATGGAGCTAAAAACAGCTTCCTAGTTGTCTCTCTCAAGTTAGCAGCAGCCTGCAGGTTTGAGCTACTCTATGGCAGGTTTGTGGCATGCAGGCTTGACCTATGCTACGTTACACAGAGGTGTCTCTAAGCTGTGCACTATGCTGTGTGTTGGATATAGGTTTTGCTAGTTAAAAAAAAAAAAAAAAAAAAAAAAGAGGTTTCTGGACTATGTGCTGCTGGATAGAATCATAGAACCACTGCTTCCCAGAGTCTGTGGGAGCCTGGTTCCCAGAGCTGCTGGTAAACGTACCACCACCATGTTGAAAAGCTGAGGTGGGCATAGCCAGCAGCCATTGCTGCCATTACAGTCTTAGAATGCTGCAGTTTAAAGCGATAGATTCACAATAAGATTCAGATGGGATAAACCTCTAAGCAGTTTACAATGTATGTAAAAATGTATGTAGGCTTGAAAGCGAGAAAAAATATGCAGTTATATAAAGAAATAGATAGTTTTTTAAAAATAAAGTTTTTAGAGAGACAGTAAAGATAGTATAAAAGCCTTGTAAAGATGGATATTACACAGAGATTCTGGATTGTGTTGTCTTTGGGATTTTTAACTGTAAAAAGACATTTGATTATAAAAGCTGGTGAGTTAAGCCAATATGTATATTTTAAAGATACCTTGACTTCAAAATTTGGATCTAAGGATATGTTGCTTTGGAAAGGAAGCTCTGCTTTTATTTCCACAGAAAGCAAGAGGCTATGATTTATTCCAGATTAAGACACATCAGGTTTGACCTGCCAAAACCCCCCTGAAAAGTCTCCAATGACACCATGGCCCAGATGATCCAGAACACTTTCAAGGCAACTGGCTCAGACAATACACCCTTATGGACTACTCCATAATCCTAAAATTTTCTTTGTGTCTCCATAAGAATACAGCGCACTCATCCAGCAGAAAGTAGTATGAGAAATTATGCCCAAATTCCCAAATATACCAAGCTGGCTTTCGAGATGTAATTGGCTTACTCCTTCTCTAAACCCAAGCATATTCCTAAAAGAAAAGGTTGAGAGATTCTTGTGTCCCATATCAGAATATCCCTCTAGTGTGGGACAGAGAAAAACCAATATTTTTTTATTTAAAGCGGGGTGATTATAAAACCAATCTCTTTCTAAAGAAGAAAAGGGGATATGATATAGATATGGTAGGATAAAAGGGTAGATTAATGAACCTACTTTTAAAGAGCAACTTGTTTAAAATGTTTTACATTGCTATAGATTTTAGTTTATTGATACAAGTTTAAACTTAATTTTGTTATACTGTATATATATTTCTACTGTTGTATGAGGTATTATGTTTATGTAACTCATTTAGATTGTAATGGATAATTAAGAAATACAGATTAACAATTAGTCTTCTATGATAGTCAAACTTATAGTCATGTTAAGTTTTCTAGGTATGCATAGATATAATTAGGTAGGTAATCTTCAAACACTTCAAAGATCTATAGAATATGGCATTTAAAATGTTTTAAAAATTTAGACTTTTTGGACAGTGAGACATGTCTGCTCCTGGCAGCACCAATTTACTTCAGAGAGGAGATGGGCATTGAAGACACTCCATGTGGAGTTTCTCTTCTTCTTGGCAAAAATAGCCATTTGGGCAAGAAGCCGTTTTTGCCTGGACTGCTTGAAAAAAATGTATCGACTGGACATGTAGGACCCATAGGAAGATGACCACTGAACTTTGCTTGCAAATGGTCCTTCAGGTTCCTGCTTTGCAGAGGAAACTGGCAGACATTCTACAGGACACAGAGAAGTGACTGAGAGACTCTGGGCCTGTGGGCTGAAGACAGATGCCCCAACTCTACAGAGGAACTTTGGATAACTGTCCAGGCTGCCAGCTGTCTCTGTCTACTTTCACAAGACTCCTGAAAGTTGCTTGCATCCTTCTAATGTTTGTCAGGTAATAGTATATCCTTCTGAGGTCTTTGATGTAGTTGAAGACTAGATAGTTATAATTTCCTTAGTTATAAGAGATAAGTTAAAAATGAAACCTTAGACTCACAAATATAAGAAAGATAGGATATGTTCTTTAATTTTTCCAAATACAAATAGACTAGATATTATAAATAGACTAGATATTGTAACTGTAATTCTTGCTTGATAATTGTTTTGTTATATGTAATTTTACTATGTTAAACTTAAAACATTCCTTTTTGAAAAAAAAGAAAAAGGGGAAGTGCTGTGGATGATTGATTGATAAATAAAACGCTGATTGGCCAGTAGCCAGGCAGGAAGTATAGGTGGGACAAGGAGAGAGGAGAAGTCTGGAAAGTGGAAGGCTAGAGGAGGAGACACCATCCTGCCATCCAGGGAGCAGCATGTAAAGGCAGCAGGTAAAGCCACAGAACACATGGCAGCATATAGATTAACAGAAATGGGCTGAGTTTAAGTGTAAGAACTAGACAGTGGTAGGCCTGAGCTAATGGCCAAGCACTTTAATTAATATGAGCTTCTAAGTGATTACTTTATAAGCAGTTGTGGGGTCCATGGGGCTGGGCAGGACTGGATAAAACTCTAGCTACAAGAAATGATTTGTGTTATTACAAAGAAAAGTTAGAAATCTAAACTATAGTGTCAGGGTTGACTATTGATCATGATTATTGAATATGGTTGCTTGTGTTACATTCACATAGTATATGTGTATCTTACATGTATATATGTTTGAACTATATATACAGAGTATATGCATATATATTATCTTTCATGTGTATTTTTTGCATGTATGTTCATATACATGTATGTGTGGATATGTAGCTTATGTCCTAAAAAATGCATCTATCAGGGATGTGGATAACTAACGCATAGGAGAGCAAATGCCAAGTGTCACTTTACCTGTTTAAGTCCTTGTTCATCTCCCAGTTTTGAAACAAACAAAAGACCAGTTTTTAGGTCAAGGTGCAGAGCTTCGCACCTGTAAGCCCAGCATTCTCTTGGGGGGTTGAAGCATAAGGAGTGCTATGGGTCTGAGACCACCTGGACTACTAAGTGAGTTCAAGTCTGACTTGGGCTATAGAATGAGAGTTTATCTCCAAACAAAAGAGGCCGACAGACAGAACACAGTATGTGCAAGTACTGCTCAGATCTACAGCCTCCGTTCTTTAGCTGCTCTATGTTGGCACTTCAAGCTTACACCAAGCTGCCCTAAGGGAAACAAAATCCCCTCTGATAGGTTCTGCTTCTCTTATAGGACTCAGAACCACTCCCAGGCTGACATTTTGAAGTGTTTTCTGCATTAAAGATGGTTCAAGGTGGGTTTTAATCAATCATCTTTATAGCTCATGATCAATTAAATAAGGGAACATATTAATTACTTCTCTTGTTGACATGACAGAATGCTTGACAGAGGCAATGGAAGGAAAGAAGGAAGGAAAGGAGGAAGAGAAGGAGGGCAGGGAGGGAGGGTGGGAGTAATAGTTTATCTTTTCAAGATGTAGGAGGTAGAGAGAGTTGAATGAGTTCTCCTTTTTAAACTAAGACCCCAGCTAATGGAATAATGAACCTCACATTTACTATTTACCCTATTCAGTTAATCCTCCTTGGAAACACCCTCACAGACATATTGAGACATGAGTCTTTTAGGTGGGTTATAAATCCTGTCTACTTGACAGTATCAACCATTACAGGGAATAAAAGGGGACAGACAGTTTTTGTTCATGTGCAGTGAGCTACAGTGAGCTTTCCAGATGTGGTCATGACTATACAGAAGCTGTACTTATCTTTATACTATCGTCTCTAACGTGATATAAGCTCATACATTAAGGTATTATTATTATTATTTAGAATGATAAGAATTCATTGGTTTCTAATAAAATAAAAATGAGATCTAGTCATTTTAGAAGCCTTCATTGGCTGAAACTGTCATTTGCAGTAACATGAATGGAACTAGAAGATAGTAAGCAACATTGCCAGAAACAGAATAGTGCTTCCTTGAGATTGAGCACAGTGGGAAGGAGGTGGGTGGGTCCAATCACTGTTGGGTACATGCATATGGAATACCACCATTTACACATACAATTAATGTCCCATCCATTTTTCTTACATGTGCATGTGTGTTTCCTGTGTATGTTTGTTTATACATGAGTGGGTGCATGTTGGGGAGGGCAGTATGCACGTGTATGTGGAAGCCAGAGTCTGACATTGGGTGTTTCCTTGGAATGATATCTTTGTCATCTATTGAGGCAGGGTCTTTCACTGACCCCAGGACATACGGATTTAGCTTTTCTAGATAGCCAGCTGGGGGAATCTGCTGTCTCTGCCTCTGGATTGTTGGGATGACAGATGAGCTGCCATATCCACTCAGCCTTTCCAGGGGTTCTGGGAATCCAAACTCCAGTTCCACGGTTACACAAGTGCTCTTCACTCAGCCATTTCTCCAGCCCAGAAATTAATATCTTAATAAACATAAGGTCCCCCCCATCCTCTTCAAACCAATACCATCCATGGGCAATGATGATAAAGATAATCTTAGATAATTTCTTACTTTGTTTGCATCAACGGTTTTGTGAATTTTATTCTTCCCTTGTTGTTTCCATATAGATTTTTTTCTGTCTATCTAACAGGTGTTATTATTTGCATTCATACCAAAGGCATAAACAACCACCAATCAGAGTTCTAGATTAATATGAGATATAATTTTAGCTTACTAAAGTTACAAAAACTGACCCTACGCTCAGAAAACAAGTAAACAAGTTCCATTTTATTCCCACAATTTTGATATTGGCAAATGAACAGTTTTTATTTGAAACATCTGGATAGGCTGATAAAATCAGGGTACTTGGATCCCTAGAATATTTTATGTAAGGAGCTCATTCCTTCTTTGAAGAACATGCAAAATATAAATTTACTTAGCAATCTGACATAATTAAATGTTTATGTCCTTCAAAATTCATGTTCTGAAGTCTAATTCTCATTGATGCATTAAAAAATGACTAGACCTTTGGGTAGTAATTAGGTCATGGGAGTAGAGCCTTCTTGAATGGGATTAGCTGCCTCTTAGGAAGACAGAAGAGACTTGGGTGTGGTGGCACATATGTGTAACCTTAACACCCAGGAGGCTGAGGCAGGGGGTTTCCAATTTCACAGTTAGTATGGGTACTTAGTTAGACCCTCAGAAAGTAAGGAAGAAAAGGTTGAAGAGGAGGAGGAGGAAGACAGGGGGAAGAGAAGAAAAGGGAGGAATGAAAAGATAAGAAGGAGGAAAAGGAAGAGGAAGAGGAGGAGGAATAGAAGGAGGAAGAGTTGGAAGAAGAGGACATGATCATTCTCCAAGGAACAACGAGAAGACATCCCTCTGCAAGCTAGGCAGCCCCTCACCAGGAACTACAATTCCATCATCTGGGTCTCAGACTTCCAGCCTCTAGATCTCTGAGAGATCCCACTCAACCTATGGTCTCTCTGTTATGTCAGATAAAACTAAGAAAACGGTCTGTAGCCACACTTTGAGAGAGTCTGGCTACGAGTACTAAAGTCATCTGGCATACAAAATAAAAATGAATACTGCTTTCAGAGCTAGGTATTCGAGCTCTAAACAAGTATGAGTCACTTGGAAATGTTTCTCTTAATTGCAGATTATTCATCTGTGGAACATGATTAATAATATCCACAGCAAATAAAAACACCGGCAGCTTTTATGTCATAAAAAGAAAGCTTTGGGTGCAAAGAAATTATGAAATATTAAGGGGCAAATAGCAAGTTGGTGGACCTTTTATAGTATGTAATATTATCAAATTTTGGTAATAAGTTAGAGGAATAACATCCCAATTAAATTAATGGTATTTAGTAATTAAAATATTCTTAAGTGTAAAAGTAGACAACTTATAATACACAAAATTCACTAACAAAAATCATGCTTGATGATCAGAACATATGTACAGGGACTCTTTCCTAGAAATGGAAAACTTCACTCATGTTACCTCAACAATATGGCTCCCTGAGCAAGACTTGAACAAGGATAACACCAGTTGACATGCTAACATGGAAAGGAGAGCCGTCATGGCCCTAGACAAAGAACAGGATACAACTAATGAACTCTGAGAGCAAGAGGAATAATCTTCCCCAGGGTTGAATCCCTCAAATTGGTAATCTAATACCAAGTAGTCAGTCCTGGATTCACATACATAAACAGATTGTACAGATTGTATTTACATATGTAACTGCAGCGATTAAAGAAAAAGAGGCCATGGATTTGATAGTGGGTAACGGGAATAATGGGAGGGGTAGGAAGGAGTGTCAAGGGAAGAAATGATGTGGTTTTTTTTAATTAAAATAAATAAATGAGTAAACACAGTTGGCCAAAAACTTATAAGACCATCCAATACCATGAGTAATTGCAGTGGCAAAATAAACCACGACCTGAAATTTTCCACTGACCAATTAGCACAGCCGTGGAGAGGGACATACTGTGCTGTACAGTCAATATTCTGCATTGTGCTCATCATGCATGCTTTTAAGGAGTGGTAATCAAACGCAGAACAAGATGATGGGGTTGCTGCAATCATAGGCCTTATTTTCTGTGTGTGTGTGCATCTAGGGTTTAGGGGAGTCAAACAATGGATCTGCAATAGCTATCTATACATTGAGCTAAGCACCATGAAGGGAATGAACAGAGGGCAGTAACAGGAAATAGATATAGCAGATGCTATCAATAGAGTGATCAGAAAAGACCACCCTGAGTAGAGGATAATTAAACTATATTTGGAAAGATAAGAAGTAGCTAGATATGTTAAGGACCAAGAACCATGTTCAGAAATAGAAAATGACCAGCAGAAAAGCGACAGCAGTTGCCGGCAGGCTTGGGGCTTAGGAATTACAGGGATGCAGGGCACTGTGAAAACAGACAGGGTGGGAGGTGACCAGGCTGTTCAAGTCCCTGTGGACCATGTGAGGGAGGTTCAATTTTACTCTTAATGAAATCCAAATAGATATGAATTCTCAGATGAATAAGAAATGAAATGTTTGCTGTGAATTCAGAATAATGAATAAATATTATCATTTAAGTAGTGCTACAAAATTTAAGCTGTACGTTGTCAAAATTGATTTAACACATCAAATGGGTTCTGTTGAGAGTCCACTGCATTTGATGGTTGTATTCAACATGGGGCGTGACAGTGCAGACTATTTTTAGTTACACATACTTAACAGTAGGAACAGTATTCTCATCTTAGTGACTTTGACGATATCCTTTACTTATCTTTTATGAAGTATTACTTGGCTGGAAGCCACTGCTCTCTTACTGTGCCCTGTATATGTAGCAGTCAGAATAACTAACGTGTTATCACTTGCTATCAGGGAAAAACATACGTGAAAAAATACCAACATTTGCCATCCTGGTTGTGTGGACTTCATGTGTGTGTGGGGGAATATTCATCTAATAGAAGCATCTAATGATTTCCACAGAGGATTCTGGGGGCCCTGACACTATGTCTCTGGTCCCCAGAGGGGAAGAACTGATTTAAGACAGCACTGAAGATTTCTTTCAGAACTTATGAGTATCAAAATTTTGTAGTTGGAAATCTGATTTAAGGCTAACAAATTTCACATAAGCTTCCCATTTTAAAGGAAGAATTCTCATAGTTTTTCTCATTGGTCTCTTCCCATTTAAGTCCCAAAGGCTCCTTTTTGTCCAAATGAAAGACAGATTTCAGTCAAACAAATGCCAAGTCCCCATTTGGCTCTCTAAATCATCTTTCTGATTCTTTCACTTCAAACTGAAGTAAAATGCCAAGCCATTTCCATGTTTAAGAGGCATGACCTGTGGTTAGAATCCAGTGAAACGATGAGATGCAGTTTATACTCTAATGGATTTTAATTAATTTTTAATTAAATACAGAAAATGGGATGGTGGGGTAAAATGCAAAATTGTAGCCAGCTCGGAGAATGTGTGGCAGAGATTTGTGCTTTGTTACTCCTGTAGAATGTGTTTGTGTCTGGACACACGTATGAACCAATCTGATGAAGTCCAACCCGCTAAATATTTCATAGTTTGTATGAAGTATTGGCTTTTCATTTGTAGTGAATTGCAGATATTTTCTGGTTAGCTATTTGCCATTGTGCATAGAAAATTTATCATTTCTGACTTATCAATCAGAATGTTAGGAATGTGTGTAGACTTTTCTGAGCAGGAACAACACAAACTCATTGCATGAGTAGCCCCACCCACACATCCTGTGCACATCCAATGAACACTTTTTCACAGATGAGGAGTCAAGACTTTTATCTGCTACAGTTGTTCCTCATGGGGATTCAGCCACCTTTCTCCTCAACATTTGTGCAGTTCTGTTACAGTCAATCACACAGCTACCAAACAGCGCTCTCTCGGCCCTGCAGCCACTTGGAGTTGGAAAGTGGCAGCTGATTCACTCTGGTCCTTGGATTTTCAGTAGAAATGTGTTGCGCAGCTCTGGGGAGGAATGTTCTACTTTTGGTTGAACCACAAGAAATCACTTCAATCCCAGCCAAAACTTGAGGAGAATTTCCTTTCTCTCTGTCATAGTAACTGTTGGGATTTGAGATGACGTGGAGATGGAAAAAGATCTCAGATCATCCTATGAGCACAACATATGATAAGAATATAAACATATGTTGCATCTAGCCTCCGAAACTGAGGCTTGTTTGTTTCTCTGATATCACCCAGCTCTTCTCTCTGATGCTACAAAGAGCATTCTCTACTAGGTGCTAGATACCTCTGTGAACAGAACTGGAAATCATCACTGACTACATGTAGACTCTATTTCAGGGAAAATGTTGAGATCATATACTGAATAAAATACACTAGTAATAAAATACATACAGGTTTTTATTTTTATGGTTTTCTGATAGAAAAGTGCCCAGTGGATGATACTCATCTGTCCTATCGAGTTCTGTTGAACAAGTAACAGAAACCTTGAGTTAATGAAAATGTGAAAGTGCCCTGACCCAGAGATGAGCTGGATGTGATGAGAACCCAAAATCATGTGAGGTGCCCAGTTCACCTAAAAGGAATAGAAATGGTATCCTTGTCAGAAAATGGCTTTGAGGGTAGAAGTTAACTCTAAGTGGATGGCAGCTGAGGCGGGCAGAGCACACTGCAGGCAAAGGGACCAGCTACCCTCTCATGTAAACGCAGGGTCCTGAGGGAGAATGTCAGCCATGCAGATGCTGGGTGGGAGCAAGAGGCCAGTGGTGCCAGCAGGAGGTCAGATCAGGCAAGGCACAGCAACAAGAGAGTTTAGCATTAACCTGGGAAGATGGAAATGTTATTTGAAGAGCTTCAAAGTTATACTCAGGTTGCTGTGAGGGAGACAGACTGTGGAGTCTATAAAAGAGGAAGCCCACGAAGATTATTGCTTCAGCTTCCTGCTGCTTCTAAGTTAGCATCAAGTACAATGACTGGGGGCTTAACAATTTGTCTCAACTTTCCTACTAAAAATAGACTCTGAATTATTCCAGGGGAGAATGTGCTGTCTGAACTCTTCCCTCCTTCAGAAGAAATAGTATAAAGACCATGCACACAGAATGGCTACAAGTCATTGTCATTTCTTACGGGAACTCTCTTGAGTTGCCTCCTGAAACTCAGAGGAAAAAAAGGTGTTTTTTTAACTTGATGCTAAAAATAGATTGACCCCTGGCAAGAAACCTTCCTTTTCTATTGTATAAATAAAAACAGGGATTGATCACTCTTCTCTTGTGGCTGCTGAAAGTTTCAGGACAGCTCTAAGTTCCATTTGAAGGACCCACACAGGACAGCCAGTGCACTTAGATGGGTGTGTCTCCAGAGTCGTTTCTGTTGTGGTCTTAGTCTCTTGCGCTTCTCATTTAAGCTATCCTCCCAAGTTTATGCATTTGTGTTGTGTTATCTCATGGGTCTGTTCCTAAGTGTGGAATCAGCCAACATCTCTAACACTTCTTCCCTTTAAGCTGCTCAGTAATCACTTTGATGCTGAAGCAACACACTTTCCAGAGATGAACCTTTAAAAAATTAGATACAGAAACCATGTGATCTTCATGTATTTAAAAAAAAAATCACTCACTGGTTCCTTAGTATGTGTTAGGTACTGGAAGGACCATGGCAAGGAAAAGCCAAGGTGGCCCCAGCCTTGAGGAGCTGGTAGATAAGTAAGACAATACATGGATCTCTGAGAAACCCTTGAATAGGCCATGATACTTGGGATCTCCAGCTCTAGTGTCTGCCCTGTCTCTTCCTTGACTTCTATGTGCTTCATTTTCCTTGTGTATGAGGTGCCAACACTTCTAGCATCTGCTTCAGAGGGTCGCTGTGTTTAATGAATTGATATGGACAAAGCTCATAACTGTGCCTGATAGAGCAATTTTATTTTTATAAATTGTTTTTGCTATAAAAGAGAATTTGTCCTGAAGCAGTACCCCAAGTACTCATGTTGAACTACTTACAAGAACTCAAGAGACTTATTTTCTTATTTGGTGCTAAATGAAGTTCTGTATACTACTTAGAGATCTTTGAGTGAGAAGATATCTTGGAATTCACCTAAGGCAAATTCCAAATGGATTTTTAGTGTTATACAATCTCTTTTTTTCCTTCCTTCCTTCCTTCCTTCCTTCCTTCCTTCCTTCCTTCCTTCCTTCCTTCCTTCCTTCCTCCCTCCCTCCCTCCCTCTCTCCCATTCTTTTTTCTTCTTCTTTTTCCTCTTCTCCTTTTCCTCCTCCTCTTCTTCATTATCATCATCCTCTTCTCTTCCTCATCATCATTATGAGCCTGTGCATGCTACAGCCTGAATCAGGAGATCAGAAGGTCAACATTGTGGAGTTGGGTTTCTCCCTTCACCTTTACATGGGTTCCAGAGATCAAACCTGGGTCATAAGGCTTATATCATTGAACAGCATGCACTCACTCACTGAGCGATTTTTCCACCTCCTCTTACTTCCTTCTCTTCTTTTTTGTTTTTGTTTACATGTTTTAGATAAGATCTCATGTAGTACACACTTGTTTTAAACTTTTGACCTCCTGTCTCCATCTCCCAAGTATTAGAATTGCAGGCATAAACAACCATGCCTGCGTCAGGGTTAATACAATTTGTATAAGGGAAAATAAACCTTAACAAAACTAAAAATTCTGGGTTTCCATCCTGAATGAATGCACTGTGTGGCACTGTTTAATTTGCCTATTCTATACCTTTAGCTGTTGATCTGACCTAAGCCTAGAGTCACTGGGAATAGGGAACCTCAACTGAAGAATTGTCCAGATCACATTTGGCCGTGACCATTTCTGTGAGGTATGTCCTTAACTGATAATTGGTGTAGAATGGCCCAGCACCCTAGGGACATGCGGGACATGTGGTCCTGGGTTATATAAGAAAACAGCTGAGCAAGCCGTGGGGAGCAAGCCAGTGGGCAGAGACTCCATGATTTCTGCTTCAGTTCTTGCCTCCAGTTTCCTGCCTTTCGTCCCTGCCCTGGCTTTCCCTAATGATAGACTACAACCATAAGCTGAAACCAGTCCTTTCTCCCCAGTTGTCTTTGGTTGGAATGTTTTAGCACAGCACCAGAAAGAAAATTAGAACAATATCTGAGGCACATTAACTCCTAGCTTCAACATGGCTATTTTCATGTTTATAATACTAGAAATATTTGTAATAGAAAATGCAGACTATCAGTCCATGACTATTTGCTGAGGTCCTATTTTGAATGAGGCACATCATTTACAAAGGTTTATGTAAAGTGATACACTCGTCTATTGTTGGAATGAACCAGATAGTCTAAGGATTTAAGCAAATGGACTAAGTGTCTTCTTCAGCATGCATGAAATGATTTAAATTTCATTTCAGTCTCATAACAGTATGGGAGGGGTTCCTATAGTAAGAGTGAAACACAAAGAACCAAGCTTCAGAGGCATCTTTTTTGAAAACATACAGTGATAGCTTCTATATAGACAGTAGGCTCAACACTGAAAAAAAAATCTCTCTTCATTTTCTCCCTTGTACCTAACAAATCAAAGGTCTAAGTAATAAGAGGAAATGAAAATGTTCATGGGAATTACAGAGTGGCAAACCCTCCACTATTTTAAAACACTAAGTCTCCCCATTGTATTATGAGACGTTTAAACAATGCTGTGCTTCTGTGAACAACTAATTTCCTTCAACACGGCAAATAGCCTATTCATATGCTACTGATGATGTTGTTAGTATTTAAAGTGGCTCATCATTCACTTGAATCAGTCATCATGGCCACTTTAGTTTTTTCCCTTTTCATCTACATGTTTCTGTTTGGGTATTAAGTATTTCCAGGGGCTCGTGTGTGTTAATGCTTGATTCCCAGCTGGAAGGAACTAAAACATATGAGGTAGATCCTGACTGGAGGAAGCAGGTCCCTGAGCGTGTGCCTCCCAAGCACTGTATCTTACCTTGACCCTTTCCTGCTGTACTCACTACTTCCGGTCCACCATGAGGGGAGCTGTCTTGTTTCATGGATGGTCTGAGTTCCACAGTTCCTTCCCACCAGATTTATGCTGCCATAATGTCCTACCCAAGCACATGAGAACTGTGCTAGTTACTTTTCAGTTGCTGTGATAAAATATCACAACCCAAAGAAACTAATGGAGGAAAGAGTTTATTTTGGCATGCAGTTCTATAGGGACAAGATGCTATTATGGTAGGGAGGCATGGCCGCAAGCATCAGGCATGGAGGCAGGAGTTGGAAGCTGAGAGACCACATGCTGAGTTGTAAACATGGAACAGACAGGGTGATCTGGAAGTGAGGTATCACTATAAACTCTAAAAGCCGGCAAGTATTTCCTCTAGCAAGGCTGTACTCCTTCCCAAAGATCACTCCCTGTGTCTATGGGGGTCATTCTCAACCAGAAAACCACAGGATCCAAGCAACCGTAGACTAAACCATCTGAAACTGTGAGATAAGATAAATCATTCCTCCTTTGAGTCATTTCTCTCAGGCATTTAGTCATGGCCACACAGAAGTAACTAATACAACATATTTACCTCCATATTAAAGGTGGGAGCAGTCTAAGTTGGGTGTACCAGCTACCCACTGTTGGTCTGAGGCCTCATGTCTTGTGGATATTGACTTTAACTTGGAGTGTGCTCTTTTTAACCTTCACTTTGGGATAACTAATAATATTTGGGATTAATGGAAGGAAGGGAAAATCGATTACTGTAATGATCTATATGTCTAATTTCCCTAAGTCCTTAGAGAGTTTAAGGTTATTTAAGATTCATTTTTATGTGTATGTATGTGTGTTTATGTGTGCAAGTATGCATGTTTATGTGTGCACATGCCACCTGAGGTCAGAAGAGGGCATTAGATCTCCCTGTAAGTGCTGGAGCTAATAGATAGGGTGAGGTACCCAGTGTGGGTGCTGGGACTGAGTCCTGCTCCTCTGAAAGAGTAGAAAGGACTTTTAACTACAGAGCCATCATCTCTCATGTCCTAAGCTCAAGGTTTTAAACAGGGATGTTTGTGGCTGGTGTTGTATTGGTTAACTAGTACCCAGAACTCCATTTGTACATTTATCTGCATCTTCTCCCCACCCACCACCACACAGAACTTGATAGGATGCAATATCTCCAAAGATTAGAACTTTCACTATTATGTTCTTGGTCCCCACAATAGCCGATATCATGGAGATGCTTGATAAAGATAAGTTGGTTGGAAGGTGGGTGGATGGATAAATGAGCAGGTCAGAACCAAAGCTACAAACCCTATTCTCTGAGAACTGAGGGATGAGTATTGATATCTTAGTCCTCATTTAATCAAAGTGGAAGCAAGCTTTTAAGATGACCATATAGCCATTTTGAAGAATGGTGGATATCAGCGGTGATTCAAAACAAACTTAATGAGGCACATTAAGTCCCCTTGCCTTTTGTAGATCATGGCAGGACTTTTTAATCAAACATAAGGTTCATATCCTAAGTCTTATTGTCTTTAAAATGTGAATAATGTGTTAATTGTTCAAGGTTGGTGCAAGGAGTCAGCATGAAGATAATTTCATAATTCCTGGCACATAGCTTTCAAGCCTTTTGTACAACTATAATATGATAAAAATACAAATTCTATTCATTGCTTAGATCTCAGTGGCTAAGGAAAATAAATCTAAATAGGAAAAAACTTTTTATTTAAAACATTTTATGACAGACCAGTAGCTAAAACATCATATTGTTTTAGGATATCAGAGGACCTTTATATTAAGGACAAATATTGAATGGCCTGGGAAATTAGTGATGCATTATAATCAAAGAAAAATAACATCTGATAATTTCTGCTCTTGGGTACCCCAAAACCGATGAAGCTCCCTGGGGCCAATGTCGTCACCTTAGCTAAAGAACTCATCTACTTCCTTGGAAAGCAGATTCTAAAAAGACTTTGTCTACCTTCTGTATGGTCTTTCTGTAATTGCATTTTCTGCTGTCAGCATTCCCCTGGGAAGGCAAAGGGTGAATATTCACAGGGAAGAATGCAGTTGAGAGGAGTATTGGTGTCATAAAAACTAACCTGGATTCTAATTTCACCTTCTTCCTCTGCTGGGGCACAGAAGTCCACACGGTGCTGGAGAGCAGCCTTTGTCCAGTGGAAACACTGTGATCTGTAGACACCTGAGTTTATTCTAGGAACTTGTTTCTAAATTCTTTGTTCAGCAAACAAGTTTCTTCTTGCCTTTTTCCATATAACATGCAGCTAATCATATTTTTGCATCTAAATAGTTTGTGCTTTTTTGGGGGGGAGGAGAGGGGAAGTTCAAGACAGGGTTTCTTGGTCTAGCTTTGCGCCTTTCCTGGAACTTGCTCTGTAGACCAGGCTGGCCTCGAACTCCAGAGATCTGCCTGCCTCTGTCTCCAGAATGCTGGGGTTAAAGGTGTACGCCATCACTGCCCAGCTCTTAATTCTTTATTGTAAAAAAAAAAAAAGTGATGACTCTAACTTTAAAGTAAGAATTCAGTGTCAATTACAGCTCCCTAACAGTATCTGTATTTTCCTCAAAGTTAATTATACATGTTTAGTTGGCTTACTTATTACTATTATTCCCACATTTTAAGGAAGTTTCCATTATGATTGAAGATACTGGTCTGATTCAATTGAGTCCAACATCTACTGGTAAACCTTTGTTAATGAAAGAAAGTAAAAAGACATAGTATTCCATCTATAACACAGCCTGGCTCTTGCATCATTTAGATCCAATAAGCTGTTCATTTAAGTGCAGAGTCCCCTTAGAGGCAGCGAACAGTCGTAATCTTGGAAAGACTTGACATTGGAAGCACCTGGAGACCATGCTAGTCGTCATTATCAGAATCCACCCTGTCATAACAGAGAGTGACAGTGCCAGCTCTCCTTGACTGTGTCCTGTGTCCATTGCCCACACCGGCACCAACACTTTGGCTGGCCTAGGTTTCTTGTTTGCTAGTGTGTCCCAGATTTTCATACCTGGAGAGCTGAACTCTCAGATACGGTACATTTGCTATAATTTCTTAATCCTTTACCCCTGGAGCTGGCAGCACAGCTGGTCACCCCACCCACTGTACCCCACCCCACCCACACCCAGAGGTGCTACACTTTCACTCTTCATCCAGTTACATTCTACCAGCTTTAACACAATATAGAAATTAAGGCTCCTTACACCTATCAGTATAGTGACTTCTAAATTCAGCTACAACAATGGTGTGTGCAGCCCAAAGTGACCAAATGGTCATCGTGGCTTCAGGTTAAAGTATGTAGCTCAGATAGACATGTGACTCCCCTGCCTCACAGCCTCTTGAGTGCTGAGATCATAGGAGTGCACCACCACATCTGGCCTTTCGCAGACTTTCACTGAAACAGGAAGTGAAGTGAAAGATAAATCCAGGCTTCCGGTCATCTCTTGGACTCGGGTAAGTCACTGGCTGTGCTGTGAAAACAGTCAATGTTAATGGGAATATTAGTCAGCATGGCAAGAGTGAAGCCCTGTGACAGTGAAATGGAAGTTCCCCCAGAATCTGTGTGGCACTGAAAGACTGGATTTAAGGTGAAATTGATAAAACATAAGGATGAACTGATAAACAAGCTGGGGCAATAGATGATCTTATCATATTAAACAGATAAAAGCAACTGACCGTAAGTGACAGCAAATTTGGGGAACATGTGTAGATAAAATCTATTAATTAAGAAGCTGAACCCCAGGACTGAAAAAGAAGTGAAAAGCTTTGTTAATGATCATCCTCCATGTTTCTGTTCAATGTGCCATTCACTCTGAGCATCCCTGTTACCTGGCTATTTAGAGACTCTCAGAAAAGGTCTTTCTTTAAGAAGACTGCAAAAATAAGGTGTTTTTTTTTTTTCCTTTCATGAATCAGTGAAAAAAAAAGAAGAAACTAGTAACAGTAGGTGTTTTCTAGAATGGAGAAATTAATCACCAGCTACTGAAAAAAAAAAGGATTTTCTGGTGAGGAAGGTCAAGAATTGTGTCAACCTATGGGAATAAGGATATGTAGTTAGTGGACAGTTTAAGACTGTCTTTTTAGCAGATTGATAGTATTTGATTCTCCCTTAGAGCCTATGACCTACCTAGCCATAGTTTTGGGACCAATTAACAGTGCCAAGCCTGAGATCTGTCTAGTGAAGTGGACCTTCTATCCAATCATAAAGCAGCTGGTTATTCCCAAGACATTTGCGCCGCTGCCACACCAATGTACAGATCTTGCCACGTTCATTATTGTGGCTCACCAGAGCTCACAGCTGAGTAGGAAGCACCAATAGCTTATGTAGCAACTTCTGATTCTTCCAGGTCAGTACCAGCTTGAAGTCTCCAGGTCCTATGGCTCAAGCATCTATTGTATTCAGCAACAGGAACAAAAAATTTATTTTGGACCTTATTAAACAATGAAACCAAACCCAACAGACATAATGTGGTATTGAATTTGAAAATCTCCCAGCCAGAGACAGCAACAGTTTCATGTGATAAAATTATTTTAAGGAGTTTTTCTACTAACACAAATGCACTAACTTGGGGAAAAAATGGTACTCTGCTCCTTGGAAGTTAATCACAGAGAACACTTTAGAATAACACATTAACACCGTCACTAAATTTACATCAAAATTGGATATGCTGTTATCTGGCCCATTGAGGAGATGCGTGGTGTGTCTACTAATCACTGCTTCACACTGAATATTAATCCATGAACTCTTTCCAATTAAAGGTCTATTCATTCCAGACACGGGCATCTTATCATTTTAGGTACATCATTGTTCCCTTGACATTTGGTAATGGTGGGGCCCTATGCTGATTAACAAAGAACTTTCAAATCTTAAAACTTCTGAACAATTTAAAACATGGAAAGAGAAAAACCTTCATATGCTTTTAGTTAGGAAACCAAGGTTTTATAATAAAACTGCAAGTGAGTGGCTAACTCTTCTATATTATTTTAAAAGAGTATGTGAAATTTATATGTAATATTTACTCTTGAATTTATGTAATTTTTCTGTGAGTGTTTTAACATGTAAAACATTCCTGGGTAATCTATATATTTTGTTCTAACAGAATAGACATTAATCATGCTTTCACTAGGAAAACAAACCCACATACTGCTTTTGACGGTAAAATAATTTCTGCTTTCAAAGAAAAATAATCCACTGTCTCTTTTAGTATCCCCAAGGGCCTTCTTCACTGGCCTGGCTGTGTGCTGTTCTGGAGCACACATTGTTTACAGTTAAGTAGGTCCCTTTTTGCCTTTCTACAGAACATCACTGTTCACAGAAATCACCCTGTGAGATCAGGATAATTAGCCTTGAATTGCTCGACTGCAGTCAGTGGACACCAAGAAGAATCCTATCAGTTCTGCAACACAGAAAAAACTATTCCAAGGCTGGCATCACCAGAAAGATACACTTTGGAGTTTAACACCTGGTACTTAGGGGCTCTTGTGTAATAAAATATTCATGAGACTGCATTGGGTCTCTCATTATTTCTGCATTATTTCTCTTCTATGACTGGCCTTTCAGTCAGTTGTTAGTTCATTCACTCTTTTAGCACTCACACGTACTACCAAACTATGATCTGACATGGATCCACATAGGTGGCATGGGACTCACAAGGAGAATCCACATTCCATTGAGGGACACAGAGCATGAGTAGGATACTAAGAATGTAGAAAGGGGAAAGCATTTCACCTCCTGAGGGTGTCAGAAGCCACCTCTGTAGCTTCCAATGTGGTGATACTGTGTTCCCCAAAATATTGTACACCCTAATAAATTTATCTGGGGTCAGAGAACAGAATAGCCACTAGATATAGAGGCCAGAAAATGGTGGCACACATGCCTTTAATCCTATCACTTAAGAGGCAGAGGTCCATCTGGATCTCTGTGAGTTTAAAGCCACACTGGAAACAGCCAGGCATGGCGACACACACCTTTAATCCCAGGAAGTGATGGCAGAAAGCAGAAAGGTATTTAAGGCATGAGGACCAGGAATTAGAGCTGGTTAAGCTTTTAGGCTTCTGAGCACACAGTTCAGCTGAGAGACATCCAGTCTGAGGAAACAGGATCAGCTAAGGAATTGGCAAGGTAAGGTAGCTGTGGCTTGTTCTGCTTCTCCGATCTTCCAACATTCACCCCAATACCTGGTTCCAGGTTTCTTTTATTAGTAAGTCCTTCTAACAATTCATGCTACATTCCAACTTGAGGTCACATAAAGCCCATGTGCTTGGCCTTGGTCACAAGCCTATGGTCCCATTAAGGAGTAGGGTGGGGATAGTGGAGGGAGTGTAGGTCACTGGGGTGATCCCTTAAGACCCCAGCACTATGTTCTTTGAGATCTGGTCATCTTGCCCCATCACGATACTTTGCCTCACCACAGCAGCAAGGCCAAATACACACACACACTAAAGCTTCGGAAACTGCATGCCAAGGTAAACCTTTGCTCCTTATCAGCTGATTGCCAGTGGGGTTTCGTTACAGCAGCATGGAGTATCAGCACAGAAGCTTCACCGAGGAGCTAAGATGTGAAGAGAACAGGATCTTGAGAACCTCCTATAGACTAATAGACTGTGAGAGGAAAGACACTGGGTTCTTGGTCAGCTAAGCATGTCCACACAACCAGTTCTAAGGCTAAGGACAATGATCTGTCCCTACCTCCTCTCCCGTCGGCCACTCTTCTTTTCTGAAACATTATTGAGTTTGGAATTTTTGCTTGGGGCTAGATATTTTTTCTTTACTGGAGAAGAAAAAAGACTGAATTTGTTTGGGAGGTAACATTAATGGGTCATAATAAATTATTGCTGATCATGGGTTTGGGAAGATTCTGAACCACCAGCAAGAGAATCTGGACTGTGCTATGTAAGCAGTGAAGGTCTAGGGAGGTGTGGGAGTGGTGACTGCCTGGGATGCCTGGGCTGGCCTTGGGAGGAGCTCATGCCTGGGATGGTTTTCCCTCAGTTGCACCAATGGACTCATTCAGAATTGGAGTAGATGTGCTGCTGGAGTGAGCACACAGTGGTTCTCATTGAGATGAATCCCTCTGAACAAGTCCGCTCTGCTCTGTGATTTGAAAACCAAGTTTTCAAGCTAGTGTCTAGTCTGGATCATTGAGGGATCCAAGTCAGATGTCACTAATAAGTGCTGGCCCAAAATAAGCCACCAACCAGAAAGGCATGGCTACATCTACAAGTCAGTTCTGAAGAAGTAATATGTCACCTAGGTGATTGCCTACCAGAAGCAGCGTGAGGTGGCCGAGGGAAAAGCAAGTGTCAGGTGACTGACTTGCTTGTCACAGTGAAGGGTGAGCTTCGATATCATAACCTTATCACACACAGACATGATCTACACCCCTAAAAATACTGTCGTATCTTGAGACATACTCTTGGAATTGCTAGAGCAAAGGGTGAAGTACCTAGGTACAGACATCCTTTAATTATAGTGCATCTTCAACTGGAAATGTGTCCTATAGAGACTGTCATGTAAGCCTGCCTATCTGTCAACTTTTGACACACGACATGGAAAGTCCAAAGCACTGAGTGATATGCTCATGAATCATGATATATATATAAAGTTACAAGTAAATTTTGGGTTATATTATTGATGTTGGAGATGGAGACACAGTAAGCACTAAAAAGCCAGATTGAATGTTTGGCATGTATTTTATTCATTTTAATTTTATAATCATTTTAAAACAGTAAGTTCAAAGTAATAACTATTAGGGTTATTACTAATATTATTGTGTATATGCAATAATATCTGCTCTGTTTCAAGACTAACTTCTGAGTCAGGAATGGTGGCATGTGCTTGGAACCTGGCACTCAGGAGACTGACGCAGAAGCATGAGGAGTCTGGAGCCAGCCTGGGCTACATAATGAGGCTCTGTTTTTAACAAAAAAAAAGGGAAAGACTTCTTGTGTGAACTAGCTAGATATATTTGGACCTTCTCACTCTTTCTCGGCAAGCTTCTGTGTGTATCGCATCTTTTGTGATTTTTTTGGTCCTACTTAGTAATGCTGCCACTCAAGTATATCCTATTAGTTAACGGCCCCGTAATTGTCGTTCTTAAATTTTATCATATATAAGAGTTGTTATTTTGTATGTGTTTTTCAAGATCAAATGGCTGTTTTATTTTTTTTTAATAAACTTTTGGGTTTTTTTTAATCTTTCACTTACCTCACAATACTGTGTCTATTTCAACTTCGTATCTGATCCAAGTCCTTGTCTTCTGGTCATGTTGTTCGCTGATCCCTTAGAATGCATCTCCCAGCAGTCTATGGCTTTTCCCGTGCTCACTTACTGTGCTTTACAACCTCACAGTGTGTGCTTTCTGACTCTTCCCTGCGTCTTTGCTGATTTCCTGATTTCATGATGCGTAAATGCTGTGCTTTCCTCTAACTCTTTAGCAGGATCCTGTCAGCTATCCGACCACATTAAAAACAGATTAGAGTTTTTGTGAGTCTGTTTACACCATTCTATATAGGAGCCACAGTTTTTTTTGTTGTTGTTGAAAACTGAACCTTTCAGGCTGGAGATCCCTTTCCCTAGAAGGTTTGGCTGTTGATTTTTGTCATTGCTGGCTGCTCTGGAACTAGAAACTAAAAAGTCAGGAATCCCTGTCGAGGGCAGGCACTGAAGGTGCTGTTCAATTAGCTCAGTGGTCAGCTAATCACTGGCCTATGGGCCAGTTTTAATTTTAGTTTTTAGTTCAGTTCATTTTTTATTATTATTTATTTGTTTTTGTTTATTCATTTATTTATTTAGGTAGAGTTTCATGTGGTCCAGCATGTCTTTTTTTTTAAAGCTCAGTCTCCTGTTGCTATGATAAAACATCTCAATGAAAGAAATTTTGAGATAGGAAGGATGTATTCACTTTAAAATTCCAAATTACAGCCCCTCACTTCAGAGAAGCCAAGACAGGAACTTGAAGCAGTCACATCCACAGTCAAGAGCAAGGAGAAAGCCAATGCATGAATGCCTGGTGTTCAGCTTGTTCTTGTAGCTTATACAGTCCAAGACCCAAACCCAGGGAATGGTGCCACCCACAGTGGGCTGAGTCTTCTCACATTGACTAACATAATCAAAATGATCCACCACAGACCAACCTGGTCTAGATAATACTCTTTAAGACTCCCTTCCCAAGTGATTCTAGACTCATCACACTTTAACCATTGCAGACCTTATCTCATTATAGACCTCAGTGTGATATTCTGGTCTTTCTTTCCTCCATCTCCCTACTGCTGGAAGTACAGGAATTTGCCACAAATCACAGTTGTATTTGGCGCTAGGGGTCTAACTTGGACTGAGTGCATGTGGGCACCTAGTCTACTGATGGAGCTATATCTCCAGCCCAGAGGTTTTCTTAAGCATCTTGGACAAACTCTTTCACCTTTGTCAATGAGTTTGTCTCTATTGGCATAGACTTTCAACAGCTGACACTGTTGCCTTTGCCTTCATTTTCTCCTATAATAGGGCCTCAAGACTGGGGAGAAATGAGAGGCTGGGGCATTATTTGGTCTTTTCCAGGCACACACACACAACCCTGTTAGTATGAGTGGCCTTTAAATCCCTAACCATCTGCCAAAACCTTTCAAAGACTCACTTTGATTGACATATCATCAACAGCATCTTCATTTTGTTCTGATTCAGGTTCTTCTTAATCAAACAATACTTAAATGGCATTTAATCATCTGTGATGTTAAAACATTTACTGCTGATTGTTTTCAACAAATGCCTTGTGACAGGGCCTTTGAGCTGTCAATCCAGTCAGTGATAATGCCCTATCCCCTCAACTTTTGAATGTTAAACATCTCTCTCTCTAAAAATCTAGAACAGTCTGATTAGAATGGGTTGAGGTGAGGATTTAAACAATGCTCCTGAAATCAGAGAAAGGTGAGTCTTTCCGTTCCCACCATTTCCGTTCCCGCGATTTGCCTCTCCAGAAGACTCTCCAGAAAGAAACCACATAAAAACAGCTAGTGAAGATTCATTCTTAGGGACCTCAACTGAGGTACCCATCTCAGCTCCCAAATTGCCCTTTTGCAGTCCTTTGTGTGCTTCTCATAGGACAATCCATCATCAGCACTCTGGCATTACCGGTCTAAGACGGCAGAGTCTATCTTCAGCTTCATGACTCCATAATTATGTTGGTTTCTATGTAACTCCAGCGCTCACTTTAAATTAGCATTTTAGATATGTATCTGACTATGATAACAGCATCTCACAGATAGGTGCAGTAATTACTTCTACTTTAATTTTTCCACGTATTTTAACTAGATTCCATGTAAAACATCTGGAGGCACTAATTACTGCCTGTCCTATAAACTTACACTCCAATTTGCCCTTGTGACAGTCATGTCATTAACTGACTCAGAACCAACTTCTAATTAATCAGCTGGCAAATATAGATGGTCCACCTGCCGGCACCAGCACCAGTTTAGTCTGACTCTAGCACACAATAAGATCCTACGAACCACAGCCCCGGAACATCCCCGGAGCTGAGGAGGATGGTCTCATTCCTGAGCTAAATTACAGAGGAAAGCTAAGTAGTACTGTCATAGCCAGTGTCAGTATCTCCTAGAGTATTGCCAGGGGAGGATTCAATACAGGAGCATGTAGGGAGTGTCCTGTATGCCTTTCTCATCTGCCCCTCTCAGCCCCGAATGGCTAATTAATGGAGGGAGTCCTGGCATGCTATTGCACTATCAGGCACTTAGAGTTTCTTGGCTGCTTTGGCTGCATTCCAATCTGTGTAATTACCTTGTCCTCCCTTGTAAAGAAAAAATACAATCTCACCAAATCTTGGTGTTTCTAATTAAAGTTACTCTTTAACTCCCCTCTTGAGAAAAACATGAAATGACCAAATCCCATATCCACAACCACACTGTAGCTGCCATCAAACCAGAGGCCTGGGCTTTAGAAACAGGTGAGAGTTTACTGGTTGGTTCTTTAATATGCATTAGTGTCTTCTCGATAAAAGACACACCCCAGAACTAGAGATTGATGGGTAATACACAAATGTTTTCTGTTGATGATAGTACACAGAGAAGTGTTTTCTAATTATTCTCCTTACCCACCCAGATTCATGTGAATTGGGAAACACCTATCACAGATTTTAAGTTGAAGGCCTGTATGCTATAAGTCATGAGTAAAAGTGTGTGTGTTTGTAGCTGGAGTTTTCTCCAGTCCTGCCCGGGGCCCTCAGCTCCTCAGACCCAAATAAACACACTAATGGCTCAGGCTTCACACACACACACACACACACACACACACACACACACACACACACACACACACACTATGGGCAGTGACCTTCTAAGAATCCTGGATTGATAGTTAATGAACAGAATTATCTTTTCGAAGAGCTCAAAATTTAGGGAAATTGAAAATTGCCTTTAAAGAGCTAGGTGTACTGGTTCATGAGTGATACCAGCTTTTGGAAGATGGAGGCAGGGGGATCAGGAGTACAAGGTCATTCTCTACACCCAGAGAGTTTGGTATACATTACAAGAAACCCTGTCTCAAACAAACAAATGCTTTAAAGGACAGTTTTAATTTGTAAAATATACAAATGTATGTATATATACACTGAATAGCCACACACACACACACACACACACACACACACACACACACACACACACACACACAGAGTCAGTTGACAAATACACTCAGTAATCAACTTTAAAATGTGAGGTTGACAATTTGCTGCTTATTTAGCTTGAAGAGATTTTTGACGGCTAGAAAGTATTATACATGTTACAATGTATTCTTCTCCAAATTGCAAATACACTTTCTCATTTAACAAAATATGGAAAAACCACATTCTTGTCATTTACAAAATGTTTTTATTTAGTGATGTCATTGTTTGATATGACAGAGTGCTGATGGCTTGGTCCCCGATGGTGGTACTGCTTTGGAAAGAGGTTGAACTTTAAGAGATGAGACCCAGCACTGGGCTGAAGAACACCGGAGGCTGACATTTGAAGATTCTCCCTTTCTGTTTGCTGGCCACCATAAGGTGAACAATTTTGCTTTTCAGCGACTTTCCACCATGGAGCTCTGCTTCATCACAGGCCTAAAAGCTGTAGAGCTTGCGGGGGGAGTAGGGAAAAACAGTGTCATCTTGATGTGACAAGACCTTTGCACTCGCTAACGCACAGCAGTGCTGGTGTGGTTGGTGTGGTTCGCTGCATCAGCCCTGTAGGAGTTCAAACCATTCCAGCATGAATGACGGGAAGGGACACTTGAGCACCCCTAACTGAAGACCATTTTCTGCCTTTTGGAAGAAGGGAGTCCCTTTCCTTTGGGGGTGTAGTTCCTGATAGTTTAACCATACTCCAGCCGATAGTTGTAAACCCATGAATAGATAGGCTGTACATAGTGGGCTCAGTAGGTCATTAAAAAAAAAAAGAAAGGGGCATTAATTTAGTAAGGGAACATGGGGTAGATATGGAAAGAGTTGGAGCAGAGACTGGGGAGTGAACATGACAGAAATCTTCAAAGAATATATGTATGTATGTAAGTGTGTGTGTGTGTGTGTGTGTGTGTGTGTGTGTGTGTGTGTGTAGGCGTGGCATCAGTCAAACAATGAACTGAAACCAAACAGAATGAATCTTCTCTCTTAACTGTTTGTCCCCCTTATTTTCCACAATAATGGGAAAACTAATGCAGATGAAGCTCTCTCCAGATTGTAACAGGTATTTTAGGATAGCGGGTCTATTTTTTTCAGTTGATATGTTGTCATGGGACTTGCATGTTGCTGTATACTTTGTGAAGCCTTGCTATCCCTGGCTTTGAGAAATGACTATGTCACAATTTACAGTCTCTGTGAAATGTCATTCTAAAATCTCAAGAAAAGATGAATCAGTTTCGTAGAAAATTCGATGGAGCAGCAGTCACCTGAGGCATTTCTGTGCTTCACTCGGCTGTGACCTAATCTTCGAAGGATACCACATGGAAATAGCTCAATGAACAAAACCAAACCACATTTGCATGCCTTACTTGGTGTTTACCACCAAAGCTTTGTGGCTTTTACTTTGAAAATAAGCAAGGCTATCTCATTAATAAGTTTCATTCTGTAGTGCCTTGGGCACTGTAAAATTACCAAAGTCAGTCTTTAGACTTAGGTCAATGTAGTCTGATGTACATCCATTGGCCAGGAGCTACTTAAAGGTAGGAACTGTGTATGTTAATAACTAGGGTCCAAACTTGGATGAGTTACATTCTAGAGTCAACTGACCTTTTTAGTCACTGACCTTCATAGCATGTGGTGGCAGGGACAGAGAACCACTGATCCAATTCCACATGCATTGGATTTGCTTTTCTGTTGCCACAGGCCCTAAATTGTCAGTAGGGTGGCTGCATTTGAAAAGGAAGCGTCCCGTCCTACTCATTTTCAGATAAGTAAAACAATACTTATATGTTTAGAACAATACTCCCAAGTGAAGTTGCCATAGCTAAGAAAATATGCAGAAAATAGATGCTGGGACTATTGACACGGGTTTTTCCAGTTTTCCTTTGTGGGTTTAGGTGACTTAACAGAACCAGCATTCTTCACCTGCAATGAAAAGGAGTCACAGCGAACCCCACACATCTTACTGGCTTTGCCTCCAGCCGTCTGGGCTGTAGTTTAGATACACCTTGGGGCGTTTTTGGAATTGTGGTTGCCCATGCCTGAGCAGTCTGCTCTCCCACCTAGGAACTCTGATTTTGTTTCTGCCTCTTAGTTTCTCCATTTATGGAGAAAAGTTGATTTAAAAAAAAATGTCTAGTAAATAAAACACAGGAGCTAGAGGATGTGAGAGAGGACAGAATGTGAAATCTCTATAAACAGCACAAGGATCAAAGACAGACAAACAGACAGATAGACAGACAGGCAGACAGCAGTCTAGGTCCTCTCATTCATCCTGGGAGTGGTCTCTGCTCTCACCGGCTTCCCACTCTGTCTCTTCTCAGATTCAAATTCATTCCTAAAAGCATCTTTTTTCCCATCCTCAAGGGATGAAAACAAGCAGCCACAGCATGAGGTGAGTGAACCACAGCCAGTGGAGCACATTGTTGCAAGGTTGACCCTTGCTGTTTTCTGTAGAATGGTGACAGGCTTCTCGTAGCTGTGCACAGAAAATTGAGAGTACACACACACACCACACATACTCATACACACTGCTTACACTTCTCTCTCCTACACACACATGCTCACACACACACACACACCCCACACACACCTTTCTCTCTCTCACACACACACACCACACATACTCATGCACACCAATACACTTCCCTCTCTTACACACACATACTCATACACACTGCATACACTTCTCTCTCCTACACACATACACACACACACACACACACTCACACCACATACACTTTTCTCTTTCACACACACACACACCACACATACTCATACACACCAATACACTTCCCTCTCTTACACACACACACACAGTGGAGGCTATGAGATTTACCTTTGCCCAAGAGCATAGTGTTGAAGTGACTCTCCCCACCTACAGATCTGCTTGGCTATATGAAGGCTGGGGTTGAATTTAGTCTATCTTAAAATTGGCCTCAATCCTCCTGTCTTTGTAATGCAGGATGTAAATGTATTATCCAAATAGAACATAACTTCCTCCCGCTCCTGTTTGCCTACAGGAAACCCTTATGTAGAGCACGCACATAAACTAGCTTTTCAGTTATTTTAAAAGCATCCCCACCCTTCCTTAGGCAAAAGAAAATCATGTGGCAAAGAACACATTTTTTAAATTCTTTAAAGAGTCTGACATGCTCAGAAGGTGGATTTTTAAAAACCTTTTTACCTTTTTTGGCCTTTTACTTTAATTTTCATAAATCAGATGATCTTGTGGACTGGCCAGATTTAGACCAACAGAGTGGTGGGCATGTGGAAGAAAGAGAGACCTGGATGTCTAGAATGTGCGATTTCTAAAGACCTTCATGGAACATGGGGACATAGATGCAGCAAAGTACAATCATGACTGTCAAAATTAGATTCAGAGGACTTATTATTATTATTATTATTACTATTATTTTTATATGCATGGGTGTTTCGTGTGAATGTGTATCTATGAGCCACATGCATGCAATACCAGCAGAGGCCAGAAGATGTTGAATCCCCTGCAACTGGAGTTCCAGGTGGCTGTGAGTGGCTATGTGGGTGTGAATCAAACCTGGGTTCCCCGGAAGAGCAGCAGCAAGTGCTCTTAACTGCTGAGCCATCTCTCCTACCTCAGATGCAGAATTCTTGATGATAATGTAAGAAAATGGTGAAAGGTGTTGAAAAGATGCCAAATGAGGTCAAAGTTTAATGGAGAAAAGGAAAATGAGTCAAGTTCAGGAACAAAATGATAATGGAGCAAAGAATGAGGCAAAATGTAGAGAACAAGGCAGTTAGCAGTCAACTCTCTGAAAATGGCTGTTTCTGTGTTCCTGCCCTAAGGTTTCTGACTCCACAGAACTGGTATTAGATTACAAAATTTGGTATCTGGATTTCTCAAAAAAGCATGCCTGTAGTGTTGAGTTATGAGGATCAGCGGTCCCCAGGTCTAGTTGATCCGTGTGGATCAGCTCTACCATCGTGTACCAGTCTCCGGCTCTGCATATTTATATTTTAGCCACATATGTACAAACAACAGAAAATTCAAGGAAAGCAGCCAATGCTAGGAACACATGTCTGTAACCTCAGCCGCTTAGGAGTCTGAAGCAGAATGAACACCATTTCAAGGGCCACCTTGGGCTGCACAGTGAGTTCAAAGGCAGCCTGGGAAAGTTAGTGTCAGAGATAAACACTTCTTAAGTGAGGTGGGCGCTCTACAGGTGTTCAGTGCCAAAGCCTGCCTGGCATTCCTGGGACGGTAGTCTCAATCCCTATAACTGAAGACCTAAATCCAGAGAACACTTTGGGGCAAGCCAAATGTCCAGTGTTATTCCTAGCAGTTAATGAGTCTGCGAATCACATTGCCTCCTTTCTCGTCAGACAAAGGATAACCCCTCAGAGGTTCAGGATTGTGGGTTGCTGGGCAGAAATACAGAACTCATGTGTGTTTCCCAACATGAGGCTGCACTGCTTGACCTGACATACTACAGTCATAGGAAACTCTGCAATTATCATGGGAGAGGCAGATGGCTGATAAATGAGGTTTGTGACTAAAGTATTCAGGAACCCACAGAAATCAATTATGGTAAATATTTCCAGAAAGCTCACCTGACATTCCGTTGAGAATTTTTTTTTCTTTTTTTACTACAATGATTTATTTGGAGAGGGAGAAGTCAAGGAAATACGGTTTTTCCCTTACCTGAGAAATGTACCAATTCTAAAATAATAAATATGCACAAAGATAATAATGACTTTTCTCTTTTGCATATTTTCAGAGTCTCATTTCATTTTGTGGTAAATGTGTCATGTTGCACTCTTTATGCTTTGAGTTGAAACCCCAAAGGGCCTTATTTGGCAGGCTCCTGAGTCCTCTGTGGTCATTATAAAAACAGTTAATTGTCATTATTATCCAGAATTATGAAAATAATCTAGGTTTAATGAGAGAGAGCTCAGTTGCCTGCCCCTTGCTCTACTGGCTCATACATATACCGATAACATTAACACGTGCAATATTGTGATATCTCCCGGCATTTACAAACTGGGTCAGGGCAGGCACTCCTGAGGTTTTAGGGGAACTACTGAAATGGAGTTTATTCCATGAGGAGCCTTTGATCTCCACCTGAACAAATGCTAAACTCACAAGGATGACATGTGTCTGCCAGGTCCATCACAAGCACTTCACAGTGTGTTAACCATGGTCCCAAACCACGAACGCACGATTTACCTGGCACTCACGAGGTAAAACTCTCTTCACTGTTTATGGGAACAGACCACCAAGCCACATCAGCCTTTTATCCAATAAGCCTTCTGGATTCTGTTGTGCTTGCCCTGTGTCGCTGCTGTCCTAAAGTCCCCACCCCGGTTTGCCGATTCGGTTTTCACAGACTTAAGGATGAGACTTTACCTTTGGCTTCTATTACTTTCGTCATTTGCTGCCTGTAACTCCAGCCTATTAAAATGGTTGTGAATTCGGATTCTGTCCCCCAACGTATTCATTATCTTTTAAATCTAGGCAAGTTGAAGGAGGTGTGTTTAATTTGTAGCCCAGCCAGTGTCACACAGCTGTTCTTCGGAAAATAGAGCGTGATTAAATACCATGCGGAGGAGAGGTAATTGCTTTCCTTTGTCCCCGGAGAAGACAGCTCCAAAGTCTTGCAAAACTAAGATATTGAGGAAACTCAAGGAATTAATCTCCAAATATTTACTTTCATTCTATATTCGCTTTCAACTTTGTCCTACACAGAAGTGAAACTCCATTTGCTTTGTCCTCGCAAAGCTAGGCAAGGTCAGCATAGAAATTAAATTCCCACCATCTTGAATTTACAGCTTGTTCCTCCTAAATTTCATTCCAATCTCATTTTGCAAGTGTTTCAAGATTGGTGTGAATCCTTAACTTTCAAACACTCAATTTATAATAATAATAAAAAAATAATGCCTTAAAGTGTTGCAGTCAAAAATGTTTTAGCATACGGGGTTAGATTTTCTACGTTGGAAAGGGGGAATTTTGTGTGATTTATCTTATAATATTGAGAACATATAACTCAGATTCCCATCTTTTAAAGATGACTGTCCTATTGTAGTTTAAGGTTCTTCTAGATTTGATTCTTCTCTCTGCTGTATTGGTTTATGGTATCTAGTTTGTAGTTCTTGAGTCTTTTGAAATGAATTTTTATACTTTTTATACTATATTATAGAGTAAAAGGAAGATAATAAAACATATAACCTGAATAATGCTATGTAAACATCAGGTGTATACTGTTTATTGGCATCTATAATATGAAACAGTACCCATGTAAAGAATACTAGAAAATATTTAGGAATAAATGAGCTTGTTAAACTAGAATTACTTTGCACTCATAAAGTTAAAAGTAACGGTGGATATATGCTTAAAAATACAATGGGCAGTGAAAGTGTAGAACTCGATCTAAAGCTCCACAGCTTCAGGTTACTCATTGTAACTGCATAGAAATTCATTAAGGTGTATAGGCTTTATCAGGCTGGTCTCACTAAGTGATGTGTTTTATCTGTAAGTTATTTATAGTAAAATTTTAATTAATAAAACATAAAAGAAGAGGTAAAACCCAAACTACTGTGCCAATCTGGGCATCCATCTCTGACACAGTTGGCCAGAAGGATGCATATGGTAATGTCCAATTCCCTCAAGATTTTCTGACCAGGCATCATTCCATCTGCTTGGCTTTCTCAGAGGCGTTAGTAGCTGTCTTAGTTGACCCCAAATCCAGAGATCTAGATGATCGCCAGGGTTGCTTCAAAAGCTCCCACAGTGAATGCATGTCCGTGTGGGTTTCAGCGGCAGTAATTCTCATGGAAATGCCCCTTGAGCAGTATCTGAGGGGTAGTTGGTACCAACAGGCTGCTGTTTCACTTGGTATGGGAGTGGGTGTAGGGGAAGCGGACGTTACTCTCCTCCTTTGATTAGTATAGTACGGCTTTTGTGATTCTACCCTCTGGTGTATGCTTTGTGAAGTGTTCTCCACCTGCAGTGTGCTATCCAGCCTTCCTGAGGAGCTGGTCAGTCTGGGGCCAGTCTAAACCTATGCCACACAACACCTTTCTATGTCTACTTTAAGTATATTATAAAAATCAACCTTAAAATCACATTAGATTAAACTTAAAGTCCTTGTTCCATTAATTTGTGTGTGTGTATGTGTGTGTATGTATATGTGTATGCATGGTAGACACACACACACACACACACACACACACATATTGGAGTAAGATCCAAATGACCATGGCATACAGACTTTACAGATTTGTGTACTCAAAGTGGAATTTGTGGTGCGTGCAGAATTTGATCTAATTCTGCAGTATGAATATATATACATATGTGTGTATATACATATATGTATATATATGTATATATACATATAAGTTTTGGTGGTTCATGTATGTTACTTTTAAAGAATTTATATTTATTATTTTCATTTATGTGTATATGTGTGGGTCTGTGTGAGTGAATGCATGTGTGTGGTGCCCACAGAGCCCACATCATCTTCCCTGGAGCTGGAGTTACAGATGTTTGAGCTTCCCAATGTAGTTTTTGGGAACAAACTTGGGTCCCCTAGAAGAGCAACACATGCTCTTAACTGCTGAGCCACCTGTCTGCCCACACTGTTGCTTTCTATTGTCATTCTTTCACAATGCTTGGAACAGAAAGGTTGGCACTTTCCTTGTCATGATCTTCAGTACAAATGTACTATACCTGTGTGTTCTTTTACCATGGACACACAGTATGTGATGTTTTATACCAAAAATGTATCTACTATGTTACAACAGGAGACCTTCAAATCTCCCATCTCAGATCAGGAATCACTCATGTTCTATTCTTGTATTTCTGTGGTTCAGTGATCAGAGGGGACAGAGACGCAGCTATGTGCTGCTACCGTCAGCCGTCACCAGGCTTAGGGGTTCCTTTAATCTTTTAGGGCCCCTGACTCAGGCTAAACTGTAATTTGTGGCTTCAACAAAGTAAAGGATTTTAGAGCTAGGCAGGATGAAGCCAAGTTGGAGATTTTATTAAGCCCATAAAAGGCTAGGAGAAAGAGAAGTGCTCGGAAAGAAAGGCATCCCCAAGTGAGAGCATGGGCTCTTCAAGAGGAGCTGTAGCTGGAGTTTTCCTGCCTGGCCCACGGTCAGGACAAATCTCTATCACCTGCCCGTCCCGCAGCTGCTCAAACCCAACCAAGTAAACACACACAGAGACTTATATTTCTTATAAACTGTATGGCCATGGCAGGTTTCTTGCTAACTGTTCTTATATCTTAAATCAACCCATTTCTATTAATCTATAAGTTGCCATGTGGCTCCTGGCTTACCAGTATCTTAACATCTTCTCATGGTAGCGGCTGGCGTCTCTCTGCCTCAGCCTTCCACTTCCCAGAATTCTCTTCTCTGCTTGTCCCGCCTATACTTCCTGTCTGGCTACTGGTCAATCAGCATTTTATTTATACAGAATGATATCCACAGCAAGGAGTCTTCATTTTAGCCATATACGGCATTTGAGTGACTCTCAGGCCATGTCAAACAGCTGCTAAGAAATCCTCCCACTCCTCTTTCTCATTATTTTGGTGAGTAAGATTGTAACATAGCTCCAGAGATGTCTCAGATGGGACTACATGGGATTAGATTCTGATGAGGTAAAACTATGAGCTATTAGCATCACCCAAGGAGTTTATTTAGTACGTGGCTTTTCTCCCTAAATGGGGTTTCTGGTGAGATTCTTAGAAAAATTTCAAATTTATTGCCAAGAAGGGTGAAAAGCTTGAAGCAGTTGTTACTGTGCTAAAACTCATCTTGCAAGAGGATTCAACTAAACTCCCACACAAGGGACTCTCTTCCTTCTGTCCACAATTTCCCTCCTCTTTCCCTCCTGTCCCTTTAGTTACTGCTATTTGTGTTGAAGATTCAGAAAAGATGAGACCCACAGAGAGGAAACTCACATGTCATTGTATAGTTAGGAACAATTTCTTTGCATATGTTGACTTTTTATTGAAAATCAATTCTTCTTTCACACAATACATCTTGACCACACTTTCACCTCCCTCCATTCCTCATAGCTATCCCCATCTCTCCTCTTCCCCAGTTCCCCTCCCCCTCTGTTTCCTCTTCAGAAAAGAGTAGGCTTCCAAGAGACAACAGTCCAACAGAACAAAACTAGATACAATAAAACAGAGCAAGAGCCCTCATATCAAGGCTGGATAAGGCAACCCAATAAGAGGAAGAGTCCCAAGAGCAGGCAAAAGAGTCAGGGAAACACCAGCTCCCACTGTTAGGAGTCCCACAAAGACACCAAGCTAACAGCTATAACGTATATTCAGAGGACCTGGTGTAGATCCTTGCATATGCTGACATTTAAAAAGAATCTGAAATAATAAAGGAGAAAAAACACAAACACTTAAAGAGGGGGAGAACATTCAAAACACAGGCAAAGGTACATCAGTGTTCTAACTAAGGAAAATATGTAAAGAATTCTAGAAACTATTTGAAACTTTGGGGTGCTTAGTACAGTTGTGGGGGAGCCTGTAGGAGATAAGATGTAAGAGGTAGATATGTAAACTCTTTGAAATAAATAGGAAAGTTCTTCAGTTCTTGAGTACATGCTCAACACAATAAAGAAAGGACAAAAGAAGGAAAGAATAGATAGATAGATAAACTATGTTCCAAAAAAATCAACAAATCAAATGAGAAAAATACA
Source organism: Peromyscus maniculatus bairdii (assembly GCF_049852395.1). Lineage (NCBI taxonomy): Eukaryota > Metazoa > Chordata > Mammalia > Rodentia > Cricetidae > Peromyscus > Peromyscus maniculatus. The sequence continues at coordinate 157,658,071 of NC_134854.1, read as the reverse complement.
ATAGAAAATTAAATTCATTTGCAAAGCAGTCAAAATGTTCTAAGAATAAATATAGTAAGGATGTTGAAAAATCAAAAAGATAATAAGAACTTGAAATATGTCTGAATAAATAGAAACAAATTTGCATATTAATACATAGATAAATATCAATATTAATATTAATTATTCTTCCTCCTTCAACTCTATAAAATACAACTGGCCTTCCATGGTGTCTGAGGTAACATATAATTCTCTGAGAAACAACAGGTTGGATAGTCTGGAAAATATGGGGTGATTTATAGCCCTTTCTATCAAATTTCCCTTGGGGAGACAGCCCAGTTCCAACTGTCATTTCATATTGCAGAATTAGATCAAATTCTGCATGCATCAAAAATTCAACTTTGAGCATACAAATCTGTAAAGTCTATATGCTGTGGTCATTTGAATCTCATTCCATTAAATCTCCCAGGCAGGAGGAAACAAAAACATTATGAAAATGCCCTGGGATTTGGGGAGGAGATTTATGTACACTGCGCTTAGCATCCCTGGCAGATGTAACTAAAATCCAACAGAAGCTCTGGCAGGAACAAACTTTCCACATGGGCTTCAGATTTGTACCTGGCACTTGCAACTTCTGTTCACGTTTGATCAGCAACATCTGTTACATGAGGATAGGTAATAGAAATGTATAAGATCCAGATGGCCATGCTAGATATGTGTTCAGCCCTTGCTTTAATGTTTAAGATCTTGGGCAATTCATTTAGAATTGAGCCTCTTCATTTTCATGGTTTGAAGCTTGAATAGAGAGTCTCTAGGACCACAGGACAGACTGAGCAGAGCTGTAGCAGGAAGGCACACAGGATTGTGTGTGAGGTCTGTCTGAAATGCACAGAAACTTGAGGGCCATCCGTGGGAAAAAGGATGGGGTTGCTTAGTCATCTCGCCTAAATCAGGGACTGTGGATGTAGGAATGGACAGACCATCTTAAGAGTTCCCATGGCCAGCCCATCTTCCTTTGTACAAAACACACCCACAGTGAACATCTGCTGTTTTTAAAATATTATGTTAATGTTCGTGTCTGTTGAGTTTAAACCATCCACAGTCTGAAAGGAATCAGTCAAGTTTCTGAACATGTTGTGCAGGGGAATGAAGGCAGGAAGAGTGAAAATAATCCCCAGAGCACATTCTAAAACAATCACCACAGCCATCAGTCGCTGGAGAGTGACAGTGGCAGTCTGAATACTTTGGCACACAATAATTAGAGATGGAGAGACACAGATCCAACCAGCATGTTCTATTATTAGTGATGTTCCTTAGCAGAGCTGCTCAGTGAATGGATGCAAGACCCCATGTGCATACTCGAGGCAGCAGACCCTTGTTATAGTCTGTACAAGCCAGTGTTCACATCATAGGCACTGTACAAAACTGTCACCAAGGTGACAGCTATCTGCACATGGCGGGTACAGGGGGATGAATGGCAGAATCAAGGCAAGAAGGGCAGGAGACTTCAAATAGTGCTTATCTGCAGCATTGACCATGACCCCTAGATATCCATGACCAAAGCCCCCTCATTGCCTGATTGACATCCTATAGAAAAAGATACATGAGAATTAAAGAGGTATCTGTAATGCAATCATCAAGGTAATAAACAAAAGCAGAAATAAGCAGTTTTTAGTAAGCACCCCCATTTAAGGTTCAAGCATTGATTACCCTGTCTTTGTCTCAGAGAAAAATGAACTAATGTTCAGAGGGGTTAAGGACTTCCTAGGGTTACTGGCTGTAAATACGTATAATTCTCATTGGTTTATAAAGAAGTTGTTTGGCCAATAGCCAGGCAGGATAAGGTTAGGTGGAAAAACTAAACTAAGGAGGAGAAGAAGAAAGGTAGAACGAGTGAGATTCGAGTAAGCCACCCAAGAAACAAGATACCAGAGGACTGGTAAAGCCTTGGACCATGTGTCAATACATAGTTTAATATAAATGGATTAATTTAAATGTAAGAGCTAGTTAATAGTAAGTCTGAACTAATGGCCAAGCATTTTGTAATTAATATAAGCCTCTGAGTGGTTATTTGGGAATTGGCAGGCAGGAAAGAAACATCCGTTTTATTGGAGAACATCCTCTGAACTGGTTAAAGGTCAAAAGGCAAAGGTGAACAGGAAGAGAGTGAGTCCCAAGTACCCACCTGTAACAACAACAACTTCTCCCTCTCTCTCTCTCCCTCTCCCTCTCCCTCTTCTTTTTCCTCTTCTTCCTCTTCTTCCTCTTCTTCTCCTTATCCCTCTCCTCCTCCTCCTCCTCCTTCTCTTCCTCCTCCTCTTTCTTCTTCCTCTTCTTCAGCTTTTCTCTTTAGCACTCCCACTGTCTCATGGGACAAAAGACTCTGAGGAACAGACTGGAGGGGCAATGGCTACCACACCTCACTGCATATTATCAAGCCCAGAAACTACCACAAAGTTTCCCTTAATTCTTGTCATTGTCGCTGTTGTTTGTGAGACAGGGTCTCACTATGGAATTCAGGCTGGCCTCAAACTCACAGAGATCACCCTGTCTCTGCTTCCTGAGTGCTGGGATTAAAACCATGTGCCACCATGTCCAGCCTTTCTCTTCATTGTCAATAGTGTACTTGGAACAGAATTTTAAATGGAAAGTGGTTTTGAATAGAATGGAGAGAGAAATTCTGAGAAGGGACTTAGTCCTTTGTGTGGGGGATGATAGGGTTCTAGGTGTGTGGTATGGGTATGCACAAGCACATGCAGCTCAGAGCAGAACTTTAGAACTTGAGCAGGGTTTCTCATCGAAGTGGAAGCTCAGCGTTTTCACTAGGTAGCTGGCCAGCAGGCTCTTGAGATCCTTTGTCTGTACTCTTTTCCCTGCAAGGCTGCAGTCATGGGCAGGCTTAGGCAGATCTGGCTTTTGAAATGAGTGCCAGGGCTTCACTTTTACCCTCTGAGCCATTGCCCCTCACCCACAGAAGAACATGACTCCTGAATGTATCTCTAAAATTTTCACTTCTAATGGAATATTTCTTTCTCTAAGATAAAATCACATGGATACAATATGACCTTATGCAATGGTCAGTAAACAGTGTGCCATGATTTCATCAGGTACGTGTCATGGCTTTATTCAGATTTCTCTTGGCTAGTTGAAATTCTGAATTTTAATTTTATTTTGGTTGCTATTAACATCTATAAAATTTTGACACTGTAAAAAGAAGTAAAATAAAAGGCTAGTTATTAATTCAGCGAGTCTCTGATCCACATTTGCTTTTTCCCGTAACAGTCTTAGGCAAGGCTCCAGTCACAACTTACGCCTGTCATTTTCTGTAATTAAAAGTACACAGTCATATTTATGCATTCTGCCTGCTAGCAGCTGCAGTGAGATTAACTGTGAACAAAGAAAACATTTTGACACAGTTAATTATACGGCAGTTCTCCTGTGCGAGCAAATACCAGCTACCTCCTTGCATGCATAGCACTTTTTTCTGTTATTTTACTTCCACACAATCTTCTAAGTAGTCGTGAACAGCCTTGTGTTATACCTACAAGGGGTTTGCACCCCCAAACCATAGCTCAATAAAAGGTAAATATATATAGTAACTTCATAAACATATGTATATTATATTATCAAGGTAGAAGGGAAAATGCTTTATTTGGGGGAGCAAAATTCCAATCATTTTTTAAAATGTCACTTGAGAAGGAAAGCGGAAACAGGATTCAGGCTCTTCTTTGCAAGAAATTAGAGATTACAAGTCGATCCCCTCATCTCTTGCTTTGTAAGTAAAAGCTGTGTTGTTTGAGGGCAGGGCTTCACTGAGCATCAAGTTTACATGCTCGACAAGGGGGCAGAGGTTGCAGCTGAGGCTTTTAACTCAGTACACGAGATGACCATGACCATGGAAATGAGAGGGACAGGGAGGCCAGGGTGCAGTTTTGACTTGAAGCCTGAACCAACTTGTGACTAATGATGAAGGTCATTTCTGATCACCATCTCCGGGACTTTGTAGAAGAGAATTACCATAAAGCAGTAACTGTGGCCCAGAAAACTGCCATCAGACAAAGAGCCCACCTCAAAGGAGAGCCTGAAAGGAACTGAGGGAAATGTCACCCATGGCAGGGTCCTTCATTACTAAAGCCAGCTCCATTCTTGTCTTCCTCTTCCCATTTCTCTTATTTTCCTCCTCTCCCCTTTCCTCATTATACTGCTGCTCAGAATCTCAAAAATAATAGAATGGCCAGCAGCACAGACTGAGGAAGAACTGGACCCGGGTGCGCCGAATGGTAGGACTGCCTAGCTTGAAAGCAAATGTAGAGACACTATGGCTTGGGGAGAATCTCCTTTGTTAAATTCCTTTAAAATAAACAACAAAGCACTGAGATTTACTTAGTGGCTACAAGAACTGGCTTTGCTCATTCAGAGCCGAGAGCACTGTCCCTGTTTGTCTCACATGTAGAACAAGAGCCATCTCCTCTCACATGCGAGGGTCCAGTAAGACCATGAACACCAGGTGCCTGCTGCAGTATCAGGCCCTGCTTACATGGTCCCTCTCATAAAACTCAGTGTGCAATAAATGCACACCTTTAAAAAGAAGAACGAAACCTTCCTTACCATCCCTACCATCAAATAGATGTTTAGTGATTCTCTTAGGTGAGTGAAGTCACTTTATCTTCAACTTCATGATGTGGAGGGTAATGGGGTGCGGGAGGTAACAGACTTCAACCTCCTGGCATATTGTTGCACAGGAAAATGGCAGTACTAAGGTAATGTCTAAAGAAAAAGCTATTATGTATGAGAAAACACGTTACTAATCATGCTAAAAATTTACACCATGCTGAAAGCCAATAATTTCTTCACTAAAAAAAATCCTTAGGAAGTAAATAATGGCTATTTATCCCTCATACATATATATTTCTGGATGACTGATAGAAATGTGCCCTACAGAGAAATCATTTGGGTACTGTGCGGATTTATCTGTGGCTTAATAAAAGCAGCAAAGTATGATTGTATGAAGTCATCTTTGTAACTCATGTCTATCAAGGCCGAGCTAATTCCCTCATCTTTAGGGTGAGCAGTGCATTGTCACAATTTATCTTGGGCCTTGACACCTCTGAAAAATCACACCTCCCATGTCACCGTTTTCAGCGTTCACTTCCATGAGGAGAGTTTCTACAGCCTCCAACCTCCACATTTCCTAACTTCCTCTTCCACTGGCACTCCAGGATTTGGGGAAGTGATGTGCAGATGGCCGCTGGCTGAGGGAATGAGTGCTGTAACCCACTCAAACCGTCACCAGATCCATTACCACGGTTGCACGCTGGGTCAGACCCCATCAGGATGCTCACTGGACAAGAGCCAAGGGCCAGGATAATTGGATTTCCTCTCAAAGTGCATCAAAGCATATCCACCAAGAAGGTCCCCACTGGCTTCTGCTTTTCCTGTGTGCAGCAGAGAATGGAGACACAGGCTCTGCACTCCCTAATACTGCCATGTCTGTCATACACAGGGCACCCACAGTCATGTACACAGTGTGTCTCTTTGAAAGTTACTGATTTTGTAAAACTTCAGTATGTATATAGCTGGGGAAACATGAACATCTGCATGTGTTGTAAAAATGGGGGAGGGCGGCGGTTATCTTCACAGTGAATGAGGAAATGATCTTATTTTATTATGCTGTTAAATCTCTGTAACAGGTTATACATCATTAGAGATCCAATTTAAGAACAAAAATAACTAATTTTCTCCCATAGTGGGAAAAGCTAATAAGTGTGGCTGGATCCACATGCATAAATCACACACACACACACACACACACACACACACACACACACACACACAGTCCATTTTGTTTTTCTAATATCTTTTCTCTCCTTTCTATTGGCTTCATTATATTTTCCATGTGACAGAAGAGCACAAACAGCTTTTTATCTCCTGTTTTTAGAAGGCTGGTCTCTGACCCCATTAATCTCAGAAATAGCATGCAGCAATTTTCTGTCCCTGACTTCCTCTGCCTGCTGCTGGACCAGTTCTGATGTCCTAGATTTCATATGCTGATTAGTCAGCCTGCCAGGAAACACTATGAAAAGGGGGAAGAGAGGGGCGGTTCCTCTAGGAAAGAATATAAGGTGTGGGTATAAAATATTGCCACGAAGTATGTGCCTTTTGGAAATTAAATCTTGGGCTTGAAAATCTTGTTTCTAACACTGTTTGAAAAATACCATTTGCTCTTGCTCCCAGAAGGGTTGTGAAGTCAAGCTGTTAGCCCATGGGGACTGTGGGACCCTAGCAGAAAAGTATTTGTCATATTTTTTTAATCCAGAAACTGGCAAATTCTGAGTTTCTCCAAGTCCCTCACACAGTTGATTTTATGTGCAGAACCCAATCCTTCCAGTACTTCCTCCAGTTTCTATTTTGCATTTTGAGGCCAAGACGAGGTGGTGGAAGAGGAAGACAAGACTTAACCAAAACTCTTCCTCTAAAGGGGGGTGCATTTCTGAAACTGTCACAGTGAGAAAGGGATGCCAAGGCTCCAGGCTCATCAGGCCAATTCTGCTCCCAGCCACATGGCTGTGGCTTCCATTGCTATCAATGGGACTTGTGTGTGCATGTGAACTGAAGACAGAAGTTGGCTGTGTATAAATAGCTCTGCAATCGTGCAAGACTCTTCTTGTGTGTTTTATACAACAGAAGTAGTCTTTTGCAGTTAGTGGCTGCTTCTCCCTCCAGTAAGGAGTAGACAGGCAGTTGCACACAATCCTGATACAGAAATCCTGTGTCAGAATATTTGATGGCAATTAGTTCCATCTAAAAGATTTCAGCAGAGGGAACCAGGAACAGTATTTGGCTAAACTCCTCTCATTTTCCAATACCAAATCTAAGCCAGATTCAACAATGCCTTGCAGGACCAGCCTTCTATTCTCTGCCCATCTGCTGGTTGACTTGAGTGATAAGCAGCTAGTTGGTAGGGTGGGAAGTCAACATGATAATTTGGGGGTTAACATAGATATCTTAAACAAAGAGCTTACATTCTAGCTGACTACTCTCCCAACAGAGCTATCTGACATGATGGGCCCTCCATGAGCTCCATCCCAACTACCAGGGTGCAGGGACCATGCTCGGCTGCCTTGGTTATCTGGCATTTTGCCAACCTCACTGGTCTGGTATCTAACACATTAGCATCCGGTTAAGTCGATTTCTTATGTAGCCTCAGATGTGATATTCTTTCAAATCAAGTTAAGAGCAAACTACGGTTACCCACTAGAACAAGAGACTTCAAGCCGGACATGGTAGTACATACCAATAATCCCAGAAGGTAAGACATGAGTATTGAGAATTTGGGACCAGCCTAGGATACACAATGAGACTCTGTTAGGAAGGAAGGGAGAAAGGGAGGGAGGAAGGAAAGAAAAGATTTCTTCAAGTTACATGTGAGATAATCCAGACTATGAAAACTGTCTATGTTATTGTTAACATTATTCTCCTCCAAGCATTTACTCTAGTTCTGTAGTAGTTTTCTATTGTTACCCTAAAAATCTCTACAGATGTAGTGACTTCAAAAGCAATAATTTGTTATCTTGCGATTATAGAAGCCTGAAGTTGGGTATGGGTCTCACTGGGGTAGAAGCTAGATGTCATCAGGGCTGTGTTCCTTTCTACAGCTCTAGGGAGCATCCTTTTGCTCATTCAGGGCATTGGCTGAATTCAGTTCCTAGTAGTTGTAAGACCAAGGATCCTGTCTCTCATATGCATGTCCACATTGTACAGGCTGGCTACCTCCATGTGGTCATGCCCCCTTCCTGTTATACAGGGTCAAAGCCATTCCAGACCCTGTATACAGCTCCTAAGCTTCTCCATTTTCACTTTCCAGGTCTAAGGATTTGTAGGATTAGACTGATGGCAACTGAAAACCTTAGGATAATTTCACCACTTTGAGTCCTTAGCCTTCAAACTCATTTGTAGATTCCACAAGTAGATATGGGCAGTTATTATTCTTCCCATTAAAGGGCCTTGCAGATGTCAGGTGATTAACAAGAAGCTTTCACTGAATGACCAACAAAGGCATACCTGGGTGGTAAGCATGTCAGTCTGTTGAGTGAACTAGGACCATTTTAAGATCATAGATAAATCAAATAATCTGGGATTCTTGTCTTGTGTGTGTGTGTGGTGTGTATGTGGTGTGTGGTGTGTGTGTGTGTGTCTGTGTGTGGTGTGGTATCTGGTGTGTGTGTGGTGTGGTGTGGTGTGTGTGTGTGTGTGTGTGTGTGTGGTGTGGTATGTGGTGTGTCTGTGTGTGTGTGTGTGTGTGTGTGGTATGTGGTGTGTCTGTGTGTGGTGTGTGGTGTGTGTGGTGTGGTGTGTGTGTGTGTGTGGTGTGTGGTGTGTGGTATGGTATGTGGTGTGTCTGTGTGTGTGTGGTGTGTGTGTGTGTGTGTGGTGTGTGGTGTGTGTGGTGTGGTGTGTGTGGTATGTGGTATGTGGTGTGTAGTGTGTGTGGTGTGTGGTGTGGTGTGTGGTGTGGTGTGTGTGTGTGATATGTGGTGTGTCTGTGTGTGTGTGGTGTGTGGTGTGTGTGGTGTGGTGTGTGTGGTGTGTGGTGTGTGTGGTGTGTGGTGTGGTGTGTGGTGTGGTGTGTGGTGTGGTGTGTGTGTATGTGTGTGTGTGTCTGTGTGTGTGTGTGATATGTGGTGTGTCTGTGTGTGTGTGTGGTGTGTGTGGTGTGTTTAGTCTTTGAGACAGGATGCTCCTCTATAACTTGAGCTGCCCTTGAACTTGCAATCTGCTACTTCAGTCTCTCAAGTGCTCAGATCCCAGGCCTGGGTCCCCATGCTCACCTTATTTGTCATAAATTGGTAAGACTATTACATAGGATGTTTTCCAGATTTTCTTCTTTGTATGGTCATAACAATGGACTATAATAGAATAATAGGCAAAATGTAGTTTTCGATGATTTCTAATCAGAAATTAAATCTAAAAAAGAGTAAAACCTAAACCCAAATACCTTGCCCTATTCTTGTGTCAACACTTATAACTTACACTTATTTTGTAAGATGTTAATATGAACTCATTTATTACGTTAAAAAGTGTTTTATCATTTGTGCATGTCAAGACTTAAGAGACATATCAGGTAAAGACTAACACATTTTTCCATGCTTTCAGAGCAATGGGGAACTAGAAAGCAAAAAAAGGAAATATTCCTAAAGAATGAACAGGATGAAGAAAGAGCATTTGGTGAGTCAAATATAATAAGGATATTTAAAACTTGAAGGTAATAAATATCTTTTATTTAATAGGATGTTAATATCAGAACCTCTTCAGGAAAGCAAATACATAAATATTGCCTCTGCAGTACGATCAAATAAACAGCCATATCTTTCGAGTTTCAGTGATGCACTAAGGAGCAAGTGTCTACTTCACTTGTCCCGAGGCTGGGGTGGTTGTAAAGAAGAGAAGTTGCCTGAAGTGTGTCTTGTGGAATAAACAGAACTTGTCCAGATGAAATGAGGGTAAGTTCTAGGGAAAAGAGGAAAACGTGGACGTGACTCACAGTCTTAGAGGAGGGGGTCTGGGATAAAGTTGGGGCAGTGTCTGGCTGAGAGCTGGAGGATTGACAGGATTGAGGGGAGGGAATAAGGCAAAAGGAATTGTCAGGCAGAGAAGACGAAGGCTAGAGGTGGGTGAGGATCAGCCGGAAGCTAGAGCAGTGGAGTACTCTCAAATGACTGCAGCACAGAACAGAAAGTGAAGGCCGCTGACCGTCAACACAAGAGAGGTAGGAGACTGGGGAATGACTCCAAGGCCCAGGAAGAGTGTGTTCCTTCTCAGAAAACTCACAGATAGAGATTTCTATGTTTTAAACAATGCCACGAGATAACAGACACTCATCTTGCTCAATTTCATTACCCCTCTGCTAAACGAATTACCCCGCAGTCCTCCTCCATGACCCCAGAACTCGCTTTATTTTTATATTCCCAATTTCCTCCTGTGTCGGCTATCCCAGGTCTCTCTTTAGCCATGCCAAGATGATGCAGAGGTTTCTCGGGAAGAGTGGCGGATGTCCTTCTACTCTGCAAAATCCCGCCCGAGGGGAGCATCAAACTTGTCTGGAGTCAGTGTTAGACTACACTGAACCTGCTCCTCGGACCTTTTCTGTTCCTGGCTCTTCAGGGAGAGGAGGGGAGGGGAGGGGAGGGGAGGGGAGGGGAGGGGAGGGGAGGGGAGGGGAGGGGAGGGGAGGGGAGGGGAGCAGATTTCAGAAGACCCAGGTTTCCGCTGTCAGCTCCAATGCGGAAGTGCAATAGGAGTGATACAACGACACACAAGGAAGCAGTCTGAAATCTTGGTGGGGAAATCAGTGAGAAGAAAATTTGAAATAAAAGTCCTTGGAGGCAAAATTCTGTATGTTGCTATAGTGATGAGACTTTTCCGGGGAACAATGAGGGAGAAAAATAGCCGCCACTCAAGGTTGGTATTCAAACCTGAAAGTGATCACATGTGGAGTGTCTGTTTGTCGGGGAATATGAAAACTCAAATTTAAGAGTCAAGACAGAAGAAAGAAGGCAAAAACTGAGAGGAAAAAGCTCAGGACCCTAGCGGAAAGTGCTTCAGGCACAAGAGAATTGAGACCAATCAGAACTGACAACTCTCCAGACTCATGCTTTCTCCTAGAACCTTTAGTGTCCAGAAGAACTCACAAAACTTGAAAGCAGTAAGGGAGGGGTGGGATATTGAAGATACTGAGATGCATCTTCTGTGCTGGAGAAAGGTTTTTCCATGCCCTTGCCCTTCAGCAGCTGTCAGGCCATTTCTCAAGACCCAGAGAAGAAGGGAGGGCTTCACCAACATCTTCACAGACAACAACCTCAAAACACGTTCTCACGTTGTAAAATAGTCACATGTGTGCATGGTGTAAGTCTCTGCAGTCTAGATTCAGGAATGTGCAAGCCTCCATCCAGAGCGCACTGTGTTTGTGTTCTGCTGCCTTCAGGTATCCAACAGTTTGCATGTGGGGAACAAAGGGGGAGGAAGGGTGGACTCCAGAGACAGAGCATGAATGAGCAAAGCAGAGATGGGGGGGTGGCGGGGGAGGGAGGGAGAAGTGGGGGACGGACAGGGAAAGATGGAGTAAGGACAGAAGTTGGAGGAAGGTAAGATGTTGCTGGGCTTGCTCAGTTGAATTGTTTAGCTCCTTGGATCCCTAGAACAGCTCTGTACATGACAAAAATCATATGGGCTCTGGTCCTTGGGAAATGAAATGACCAACGATGGGGTGGTTCTCAGTCCCGTAAGCAGAGGAATTCTCCTTGAGCAACAGCACTGTGCTAAAGCATCCAGGGTTTATCACGGAAGTATGGTGGCAGAGAAGCGAGAGATTGGCGTGTTCGGCCATCTGGTGAGAGGCAATGTGTCAATCTCCCAGATGGTTTGTGAAAAGAGAAAGACTTGATGCTGAATTGAGATCAGCATATGAAAAGAGCCATGGAATCCCAAATGTAGAAACACACTCTGTAGAGTAGTCTGAAAACTTCACAAAGTACATCCCACTCAGATCTTCTACGATCAGAAAGATCACAGACGAAAGCTTGAATTTTCAGTGTGGAACTGTCTCAATAACGTACATTGCATTTGTTTTCGCTTCTCTTAACAAGAAATTGTGGTGTTAGGAAGCAGAAAATCTTATTCCTTTCGCTGCATTCCTTCAAGTTCTACAACAGTTCTCTACAGGGAGGACCAATGGAATATGGAGGTCCTGATTCAGTGTTTTCAGTGGTCAATATTGTGTGAACTGTATCAGAAGGCTTGGAGATGATCTGCTTGTGGAGTTAAATTTCTAAATAAATACATCTCAAAACCATGTGGATGATGTCCATTATTGATTCTGAAAACAATGTGACAGATTTCCCATGTTCACATAATGCTGGGGTGGTAACACCAAGAGTGTTCAAAAGTAGGAAATTTAGGGATTTCTCATTATTTCACTTTTTTTAAGACAGAGTATACTTACTTACCTTCCACTTTAGCTAGAATCTAATCATTCATATTGTCTCATATACAAATTCACTTTCAACCTGGGATGTGTTCGTGTGAACAACAACAAAACTTAATTTTTAAACTTCTAATTTTTAATTCATTCTCGATGGCATGATTTTTCTAGCAAATATTTTTTCTTTAACCTCCTATTTCCTTTGTTCCAGTATAATGCTTTTATTAATTTTTTGAGAATTTCATACATGTATGCGATGTATTTTAATCAGATCCAACCCCCACTCTACCCTTAACTCCTCAAAGACCTGCCCTTCCCCCTCCCAACTTTGTGTCTTTTGTTAACGAATTCTTAGAGAATGTTGTACAGTTTGTTTTCATCATATTCACCCCCTTCCCCTCCTCCCAGAACCACCCTTTATTCACCTACCCAACTTTGTGTCCTCTTTGCTGCCCATATATATTTGGATGTACAGTTTTCAAAAATCTGTAATAGCAGAACCACTGTGGGACTAAATGCATGGGGGCAAGTGCAAATACAATTCTGACCTTACATTCAGTTTCCTGTTGAAATGCGATGATAAACTATTACAAAGGCCAGAATACAGTGTGTTTTGCATGGATGTTTTGTTGTCCTTGCTATGATTGTGTTGTTGGATGGTTATCCTCACCCCAGCACCCATCTGCACATCTGTCTGCATGCTGCAAGGCCTGTGGTTAGTCTGCTAGTTTCCTCAGTCTGCTGGGACATGGTCAAGGTGAATGAGAGTAAAACCAAGTTAGACAAGTAAATTTTCAACTGTTAATGTGGTAGGATGGGGTTGGGGAGGGAGTGTCTAGCTCGTGTCTACAGGGGATTCAGACATGCCTGAATAATTAGTATGACAGGAATGACATTGATTGACTTAAAACTGACAAGCTCCAAGGAGAAAATCAAAACATAAAGCACAAGTTTGGCCTAGAAAGAGAGTCTTAATTTCTCAAGAGGAGGGTAAATTTTGAGAGCATTGGCAAAGATGCTGAGGAGGGTGAAGTTAATATCTGGTGGAACAGGAGAGATGGCTAGTCAAAATGGAGAGTCTGGAAGCGCAGAGGTGGTACCCAGGAAAACGAGGATTCAGAACCAATGCCCCATGGGACACTGAGTGTCCCATGACAGAGCTGTTTCTAGGGAGCAAGGCATAGGGTATGCTGAGGGGCCAGCTGCTCTGAAGTTGGGGTTAGTTTATATATTCTCTTACAAACTCCAGAAAACAGTGATAAGAACTATTTGGTCACACAACTAGTTCTTAGTACATATTAATAGAAAGAATTCAGGAATAATGGTTGCCTTTAGCATAGGACAGATTGACTACTGACCATAAATATAAACCCAAAGGGAATATTGGCAGTATCATATGTGCTAGGCTGTACACTCATTTTTATTAGCAGTTTGATCAATAGGTAAATAATGGAGCTGATGTGATGGTATTTGTCATCTTATAGAAACATCCTGGGACATTTATGCAGAGGGGAAGTCTAGTTAAATAAGCCGTGAGTGCAAGTGACCTCCGTTAACTTGGGTGTGACAAACTTTATTTATCGAAGGAATGGACTTGAATTTTAATGACAGCCTTCCAGGACACCTGTGCAAATGCACTCACAGACTCAGGGGAAAGAAGACAAATCTCTAATAAAGCGAACAAAGCGGACTATGTCACCATTTTTTAATAGAGTAACATGTACTTAAATGGCGCTTTACAGTTTACAAAGTGCTTTCACAGGTTACCTCATTTAGACTTCACAGTACTCCCATGAGATGGAAGTGATTCAGAGTCTTTTTTTTCCAGAGAGGTGATGCAGCAGAGTGGAGGTGAGTGAGCATGCTGCTTTGACAACTCTCCCACCTTCATTCATCAGGAAATGGGTTCTCTTTTTTCCTGACCCAAGGCAAACACTAATTTTATTAAATACCCATCATAAGGCAGGCTCATTCAGAAATTCTTCCTAGAAAAGACTTTCCTTTACAGTGATCAAAATCGACAAAGCCGGGCCACCTCTCGTGGTCGCACGGCTCTCTGCCAGACACAATCCATGCCTTCAAAAATTACCATAGAACAGATTGAGAGCTAAATTTGAACCACAGAATGTTCCACTTAAAGCAGAGACCTCATTTCATTCAGCTCAACTCTAGACAGATAAGATGGAAGATGAGATGAAGGAAGGGCCCCCCTCCCTCGCCTTTGTTTCCAGTCACGGTAGGTAGGACACTCTTTGGTTTGAGGATGAGACAATTTATGGGGAAAATGGTATGGCAGAGCACGGATGCCTGATGACATCAGTGTCTGGGCCTATTCTGAAGAGGGAGCAGTCGCCTTCTGGGGGCTCTTTTCTGTGAAAACATTTCACTCAAAAAACTCTCAAATACAGACTTTATAATCCCACCGATTAACTGAAAAATGTATTTTTAAAACAAAATGAAAAATAACCATCCCTGGGCAAATGCAATAAGCTTCTTAGAATTGTGTTAGCAGGTCATGTTTTTCTTCCACATCTTTTAAAAGACACTCTAATAAATTAAATAAAACGAATAGGAAAACAAACAAAACCCTTATCTCCAGGTATGCTTCATCTTCGTGAAACCAATTTTACAGAACAGTCAGATATGTAATAACGGGCCTCCCGGGGATGTGATTTTTTATTCAACTTGACATGCAAGTCGTGAGTAATTAATTATGTCTTCTATTTACACGTTGTCAGATAAGAGTACTAAACAGAAGAGCTGGGACCTGCACTGAACGCCACCATTAATCGGTTTAATTTGCAAACCTAATGCAATCAAAAGGAAGACATTAGTGTTAAAATGTTGTTGTCCTTTCTTAAAGGAACAGGCCTGGTTGAAGGGGAAAAGGCACACAAAGCTAGGAAGCCACAGACTCTCAAGTCTACCTGCCTGCTTATGTCTTGGACTGCAGAAGGTCTGATTGTACAATCATTGCGATCAGGCATCTTCCACCCAAGCATATTACAGTTCAGCTCTGTGTAATTATCCAGAAAGTGTAGAAGCATCATGTGTGTGCACCAAACTAAGGAGGTGATGAGTAAAAACATAAACCTGGTATGTGTGAACTTATAGAACCTGACAGCAGGCTTGGGTCTGGAAACATATGACTGTCAGATTGGTGGGCAAAATGAAAAACCACAAGGAAGATCTTGGGTGATCAAGGACTGTTGCCAAGAAGAACCCTTGACCTATCTCTGTCCAAATGTCAGTGCTCACAAATGGACTTAAGAGTTGATTCTGTCACAGGAGTCTCAAGACACTTCTGAAGCAGGAGGGAGAAAGAGAGAAAAGCTAAGCTAGTGGATATGGAACTGAGAACCATGCCAGACAAAGCAATGTGATGTAGCATTCATCTACACCATGTGGAGACCAGAAGCTTATTTTTGCTCCTTCTGAACATCTCCAAAACTCAGTTTCCCCATTACTAGGACAGTGATAATGATGTAGAAAGCTCTGCAGTGGAAACTACAGAGAAAGTCCTGAGTACTAAGCCATGGTGGCATCAGTGAATACTTCATCACCATTCTTATGAATAAGGCAGTGAAGCTAAAAGGATTTATCATCTGATTTCTGCTAGTTATTCAGTTGCTTGATTCCTTTGGGACCAACCAATATGACCCTATTTGTAGAAACTTTATTTCTGAGTTAGCATTTGTGTTCACAACTGGCTCCTGATTTCCCAAAGGGATTGGTCCAAGGACCAAAATCTATAAATGCTAGAATCCCTAAATGGTGTAACATCTGAATGTAACCCAGGTACACCCTTCTATATATTCTTAGTAATCTCTCACTACTTATAACAGCTAATTGATGTAAATGCTAGATAGTTGTTATATTGAATTTCTTCTGGAGTAGTGATAGGAAAAAGTGTTGGTACATGGTCAGCAGAGACACGATGTTCTGAATATTTCCAACTTGGGGTTGGACAAGCCCAGAGATGTGGACACCCACAGACAGAGGGTTGACTGTGCGGTAGTACTGCTGTATTCACTATTTATTTGAGACTGAAAGCATGTAATTTTAACTCATGGCTTTAAATAAAGAAAAAACCTGTAGAGGAAATTTCACAATTATAAGAACATATTAACACAAATTATAATTATTATGGTCACAAGAGCAATTTTTAGTCACATCCAAAGGAAATAAATTTGAAAGCATGCCAGCAGTTACAACATGAGTCTGGAAAAATCCATTTATTTCTCATTTGTCCGTAAGAGTGGCTACAGATTAATGTAGAAACAACAGGATCCAGGAGAGTTTAAGTCTAGGGACTAATTTATGGAACTACCCAAGCAACAGAGGATTATTTTATCTAATTAAGACAGAGCATGCATATTTAGAATTAAGCATTTGCATTTAACAGCAAATTCAGAATTATAAAAGCAATTAAAGCTAAAATGAGGTATGATAATTTTTCCTGCATGCCACTGAAGAGCCAAAGTGCATCTTAATGTGTGCCTGTGTGGCTGCAGAGAAGAAGCAGCAGAGAACACAAACTCTCCACGCTCTCACTTCCAAATTCTTGCCCTCTTCGGGACGTGAATCTATCCACAGGTCTGGATGAAGCCTCCTAGACCGGACTGAGTCTTCTCACCCATCGATTAATCTGGTGACAGAATAGTTCAGCCTGCAGCTGGCTGCATAATGAACTTGAATTTGTCCCTGATAGTGCTTTATTAAGGTCCTTTGGTATTTTGTGTATTTCCTACATCATTCCACATTAACTTACCTACCTTACTCTCCTTACAAATGTGGTTATGGGTTTTCCCCCATTGCTTCAATCTGAAAGATTTTCCTTAATAATTGCTATCAAAGCTACTGAACAGGACTCACATGGACATTTATGTCTTTATAAAACAGACGCCCCTTCAAGCCTGTGTGCCTGTCCTTTACTAGTGTGCACTGCTCTCTCGCTCATCTGCGGGTTAGTAAGCCACTGTTTCTAGGCTTTTACGGTATTCTGATATAGTATCCCTTGAGATTTTATGTGTCCACGTTACCTTCATTTACAGCACAGATTTCCTGATGACACACTTTATTTCATGTCTTAAAAATGAGCACAATGTCTTCTTCCTTCCTGGAGAAGTTGAGTACATTGGAGGAAGAGTGCTTTAAATAAACATGTATCCTTCCTCAAAAATTCTCCAACCACCCCGTATTTCACTCAAAGTTGGGAAACTTACCTACTTTCTATTTAATTTGAGTTTATTTTGTATCATTTCCTGATGTGCGATGAAACAACCCTTGAAGAACAGACTATTCTTTGTCAATCAATGATCTATTCTATTTGAGTGCTACCATGGTGACATCTGTGACGTCAGTTCCACTGATTCTCTGAAGTCATTAAAATGTGTCTTTAGTGTTGATGTGCATGTTAATGAGTGGGGCTGTCTTAACTCTTGTCCTTTTCAGGATTTATAAGTCTTGCAAAGTGTAGTGAAATACACAACCTGCTTCATAATCAATTTGAGTTTGCAAGCTAGTAGTATTTTAAGGTCCTTTCCTATTTTGTACATATTTTCCTAAAATATTACACATTTATTCAGATAGCCTCATTTTCCCTGTCAATGTAATTATTTTCTTTCTGAGTTGCTGTAGATGAGAGGTTAGGTCTGTCAGCTACTAAGTTAAAATATTTAGCAAACTGGTGGGCACAATAAAAACTCAAGATAAACAAAAAAGCACTGAAGTTTACCTCTGAAATAATTACGGACTTACAGAAAGCTGGAAATAATGACTAGGGCAATGGCTCTGTGAGTAAAAGCTGAGCATGGGTGTGCACATCTGTAACTCCAGCATTGCAGGGGAGGGAATGACAGTAGGTACATAGGTAGATACAGTGGGTTCACCTGGGTCGCTAACTTAGTCTACAAGGCAGGTTCCGGGTTCAGTAAGATACCCTGTCTCAAAAAATAAAATAGAGAGTGATAGACGAAAATACCGGAGCTGACCTTTCCCCTGCCCCTACACACAGGTGAGTATACTTGCACACCCACATATGTACACAAACATGCATGCCCCTCTACAAACACGTAAGTTGCAAATAAATGTATAGAAAAGGGCCATACACCTTTCACTTAAGCCTCCTCCGGTGGTAACAATGTTCCCTATCAAAATAAGAAAATACCCAAACTATGAAACTGTCATTGGTACAAATCATTCAGATTTCACCAACTCTACATGTGCTCATGCATACGTACATGTTGGGGTGCAGGGATACTGACATGTCTAGATCTTACAAGTATATATGGCTTAGGGAAATTGCCACTATGATAATATATATACATATATAAATGTATCCATATCACAAGACTTCCTTGAGCGGCCCTTTTATAGATACATACACCATCTCTCCATCCTTGGTTAAACAGGACTTGATTCCCCAGCTCCATGACTTTGCTATTTCAAGAATATTACATAAATATAACCAGACCAACTGCCATCTTTTAAGACTGTTTTTTTTTTTCAATAAGAATACTTTAATTGAGGTGAAGTTAACTGTGTGCATCAATCTATATCTTCATTGCCATACACTGAATGGATATGCCACAAGTTTTAACCATCCCCACACCAAAGGGCGTTATTGCTGTCTTCAGTGTCTGGCTGGTACAAACTTCCAGGTGCAAGTTTTAGGTTATTGAGATAAATTATGATCCCTCTAATATGGTTAGCTGTTGTTTAAGATAAAAGTTTCAGAATTGGGTGGCAATAGTGAGGAGATGGTAAAAACACAGTTTATAAAATAATGTCTGTCAGTAAGTTCAGGAAGGAAACCATTTACCCTGGTTTTCCCAGAACAGGTCAATTTGTGTCCGCTGTCCCAGCATAATGATCTCTTTGCTCACAGAAGTGCTCCAGTTGGTGTGACAAATTATATAATCACTGTGATTCTGATTCTCCAGTGACCCTGAGAGCATTACTGATTTGCCTACTCAGCTGCAGTGGGACTGGATTTCAGCGGGTTGCTGTCTTGTGGCTCTCCTGTATATCTGTGAGTGACTCTGTGGAGTCTGAGAGATGAGATCCATCTCCTTGCAATGAAGGAGAGTTTTGCTGAAGTTTCTTATGCCTCTGTCTGCTTCTTCTCACATATAAAACAATTCTCTCTGACGGTTTAATGGCCGAGGGCAAAATCTGAGCTCATGCCATGGAGCCAAGCCCATGGCTAGTTTCCAGTCCATAATATGGCTAGGTTCTGAGCCTTCTAGCTTCAGTCACAGGCCCATCCCAAAGGCCATACTCAGTAAACTGCAGGCATACAGTGAGCTTAGCTGGGACCAGCCATTCAGCTCCCTGTAAATCACTCTCTTCAAGGCACAGAGGTCAAGTAAGAAAAAAGTGTCACCCATTCTTTTGTGGGAGGAAGTTCCCTCCAAGGGTGGAAAGCTAGAGTGAGGGAAGGATGCAGGCTGGGCCACTGGAAGAACTGAATGGACAGGGACCCATGACCACCTCAGCTTGTCTTCTATCAAGAGGCCAGTACACCACCAAATGGCACACAGCTAGCACAGAACACAGACCAAACTCAAGCCAACATCTTTCCTTTTTTTTTTCACAAGACAGTCTATGCTCTTCAGTTTCTTATGAGGGGATTTGGAATAGAAAAGGAGGAAATAAAATCCTGCCAACGTAGCATTAATTGCTTTGCTTGTTGTTTAGTTCTTTGACTGCTCATACACACAGACAACACACATATAAGCAATGACCGACCCCCTTACTCTCCAAATCCCTGAGCCCCACTTCATGCTTATGATCAATATCTATGATGGTCTATGCCCTTAATTAATGCAAATACATCTGGAAATCTTATATAATAGATCCTTGGACTTATAACTTAATGTAACAAATATCAGAAAGTTGAAATACACAGGCCTTGAAAATATGTGATATATTTAAGTGAGAAGAACATGCATAGTAGGTCAGCTTAATGATTTTGACTATATATATGTATACACACACACACACACACACACACACACACACACACACACAACAAGTTTGGAATATACATCTTCAGAGGGTAGTTATTTGGGAGTGATTTAGGAAGAAGGTTTGTTCTTTTTCTGCCTGTTGCTTTTGTTTTTGTAATAGAGAATGTCTACTTTGAATTCTCAATATATTAATATAAAGATATTGTGGCTATTGATACATATCTGACTTGAGCTCCTTCAAGTATTACAAATGAAGAGCTCCCTAGTTCAGATCTATGAAAAACCATAGAGTGAAAGGCTAATTGGAGACTTCAGCATAGCAACAAGAATTTCAATAGTCTTCCTATGTTCTCCATTAACCTTCAAAAATGAAAGACATTCTATCAAATCAAGGATTTGAAACCAGCAGGGTAATAGTACACAGGTGAACACAGCTTTAAAGATCCTGTAGGCTTTTGTGAGTTGCAAATACATAAAATATAAATCCAAGGATTCAACCCTGGGTACCCTGAATGGTAGCTACGTTTTAGCAGATTTTGATAATTAACAACAACAACCCCACAAATGCCTGAGCTCAATTTTTAGACTAATGTCCAAGGTATTTAATGCTAAGCCCTGGCAATCACGTTAGTGAGAAGCTTTTACAAAACCGGCATTTCCATATTGCAAATCCCCGGAGTCTAACCACTCTAAGTGAAGCCTGTAGCCACTTGTGAGAGACTAATTAAAAAGTATAATTTGGTTAGGGAAAACTGCAAAGGGAAATTCCCCAGCACAATGCACAATAAGTTTGGCCACAACTTATTTGTAAATAATGGTTTGTATCAGTGCACGTTCATGCAAAGTACCTGCTTTTCTGTCATATTGTTGAGGGGAGAGCCATGTTACTCGATATCTAAGGACATATCACAGACAGCATACAATTAATTTGTGTGCTGCTTTTGGCTTTGTTGTTTTAGAAAGGATGCCATTGTGTAGTCTGGAAGTTGTAATCCTCTTGCCTTGCCCGATGACCCCCAGCTCAATGCTGGATCCCATGACACCAGACTTGATTTTCCTTGATAGGAAACTTAAGATCTAGAAATGTTAATCCATTTGCAAAGACATGTTTCCCCGAATAGGCAATAGAATCAGGAGCTGAAGGTTTTCCTCAGCTACAGATCAAATTTGACTAGAAAGCTCTGTCTTAAAAGAATAATCAGAATTCTGAGGACACCTAAATAATAGGCATTTTCTCATAACGATTTATTATTGTAAATATCATGGCTATTCTTGGTGTATTTCAGCAAGATTATACTCATTTTTCTTGCTACTGTGAGAGAATACCTGACAGGAAGTGACTTGCAGAAGGAAAATTTTCTTTCTCTTTTAAGGATTATTTTTATGTGTATGCATTGCCTTAGAGGCCAAAAGAAAGTACTGGATCCTGAATGTCAGACACTTGTGAGCCACCATGTGGGTGCTGGGGACCAAACCTGGGTCCTCGGCAAGAGCAGCACATGCTCTTAACCACTGAGCCAGCCCAGAAGGGGAGCTTCTTTTGGTTTTGAGTTTGAAGTTCTAGTCTGTGGTTGCAGGCATGGTTCCCCGGTGGAAGTGTGAGGCAGCAAGTCACACTGAGTCCAAGGCCGGAAAACAAAATCGATAAATGCTGGTACTCAGCTCACTTCCTCTTTTACTCCTTTGTATCGTATCCTGGATGAGATGGAGCCACTCACATTAAGGGCAGCTTTTTCCTCCTCAGCTAACCCCCAGGGAACACCATTGTAAGATATGCACATGTGTGTCATGTATCCAATCCGCCATCACATCCTTGCTTTTTATTCCTACACTTCAGTTCTCAATATGTTGCAAAATTAGGTAGAAATCCCTGAGTGACATTCTTAAACATCTTTTTTATGGACCACCAAATGAACTTAAGTTGAATACTCCTGGCTAGCCTTAGACAAAGACAACATGCAGCAAAGTGTCGTATCCTAATGACACTGCCCCAGGGACATGGGGGACTTATATACATACATTCTTGGAAGTTTCTAGAAAAATTGATTTGATAATGAATAAACATTATAAAACTCGATAAAAACAATTTACTCACTAAAGAATTTCTAATATTACTCTTTAACTTGGTAGATGCACTTTAAATTTTCCACTTTACATTCATTTATTTTTGTCTGTACATGAGGGTGCATGCTTACCATGGAGCACGTATGATGATTGGAGGACAGTTTCCCAGAATTATCCCCCTCCTACCATGTGGGTTCTGGGATTAAAGTCGGGCCATTGGGATGGACAGCAGGTGTATCTACCTGCTAAACAATTTGGCCAGACCTCCAGGTGGAATTTCTTATCATAAATTCATGGAGAGATAGGAAGCATTGCTTTCACTCACTAATATGAAAGCATAAATAATTTAGTTACAATTTCACCCTAATTCTGGCTCTGATTGACCAACAAACAAAAATGAAATTAAAGTTATAGGAAACAATTAGAGCTAACCCAGACTTTATCACATGAACAATGAACTAATAGGCCATTCACATAAACGAATCTGCTACAAGATTATTTAAAGACTTTCAGCTCATGAGTGAATATATGCTTTAAATATATATATTTATATTTCTGTTGCTTGAAAAATTAATCATTTGTTTGTTAAGCTATAGGGTAAATTTTTAATGATCACAGCATTAATTCAATTAGCATGCTATACTTGCTGTTAATGTTGAAAAAGAAACTGTCTATGCTTCAGGATGTGGCTCATATTTAATATTAAACCACAAGATGCTTTCCTCTTATATCTTATATTTCCTCTATTGAAAACACATCTAACTATGTTTTTGTGACATTTTACTGTTTCTGTATTTGTGTTCACATTGTACCATTGCAAAGATACATCTGACTGTTAGCCACTCTCCCTGAAGCATTAGTCAATTCTTGGAACCTAATAGATGACCATTAAGTGTTTGGTTGACTGAATGTACTGGACAACAAATCACTCTCCTATAATTTCTCAATGCTTCTATTTTGGTTTGGGGAAAAGATTTATCAATGATGTTGATAAATGTTAAGTCTACTGTGTCAAGAAAATTAAAAGGCACAGAAAATGAACTAAGCTACCAGGGGTCCTGATAGGTGAAGGTTCAGAAACACAATGATGTGGGTTCACCATATTCTCATCCATAAACCAGTGATCTTTATTGGGGAAAAAATAGAACAAACCTAAAGTCTCAGTTGTCTGAAAAGAATTTGACATTCATTTATTTTTGTCTGTACATGAGGGTGCATGCATATCATGAAACACGTATGTTGGTTGGAGGACAACTTCCCAGAAAAAAAGAAAAAGGGATATATTTATAATTTGAATCATTTATATATATGTATATATATATATGCAAAAGGCAAGAATACATACATATATGTATATAGATTTAATAGTAAAGGCCTGTGAATGAATTAATTACTAGTGTAAAATAGATTTATCTGGCTTATCACTTAATTTAAGATAGGAACAGTTTTGTCAGGAAAATGAATTGTACTTCATTCTTCATTGAAAAGAGCCTTTTGAAAGCACCACATGAATCCGTGGAGTGGCTCAGGGAGGGAAGTAGCTGGCCACCAAGCCACATTGTCTAAATTCAGTCACTGAGATCCACACAGTAAGGAACAAACTTTCTCCGGCAAGTTGTCCTCTTACTCTGCAAGTGCGCATAATAAAATAAATAAATGCAATTTTTAAGTAACCCGTGTATTTGCATACAAATAGATGAGGGCAATCTATCTGTTTTCATCAAATTTCATTTCATTCTCCTGGAATTCATTTTCTTTCAGAAATTACCTGTGTGTATATCATTTGTAACACAGTTCTTGAACTTGAAGACCTCATTCCCATTTTGATTCTCTCTTTGTGAAATAGTTTCGAAAAAACGTTTATCATTTTTCCTTTCTATTGTCTCAATTTCCTGACAGAAAGGGAAGAAAATCCTTTTATCAAGGAAGCTCTTCAGCCTTGCTTCAAAATCTTCTGCTTGTTTTGTTTTAAAATACAGAAGACAGAGGAGCCGGGTTGCCTACAAGCATCCAGGAAACCCCTGGAAGGAAAAGGTCCTTCACTGTAGCATTAGATGCTGAAATAGTTGCCAGATGGGAACACATGGATGCACCTCTAGCGATGAACTTGACGGCACTGTTTGCAAAGGGGAAAATAATCTGGCACCTGCTTTGGGGGAGCCCTGGAGCCCACATAGAAAAGAAGACAAAAACAACCGAGGCTGCAGAATCACATGAGAGGGTTTTGAAAGTTGGTTTTTGTTGTTGCTGTAATTATAGTTTGTGTTTTCACATCTTCTCATCAATGGCTCATAGAAACCATATGGAACCTTCCAGAATCAATAGCGCCAGAGAAGAGGAGAGTCTTTGTTTGGATTGCAAATTGATGTCATTGAACCTGTACACATTCTTATTTCCTCTACTTACGACAGGGTGCAGTTGCTTGTCTCATTTTTGTGATCAAAGACCCAACAAGAAGCAGCTTAGACAAGGAAGACTGCATTTTGGATGACAGTTTACAAAGGGACACAGTCCCATCATGGCAGCGAAGGCAGGATCACAAAGCAGCCACTCACACCACAGCCAGGAGGCAGAGAAGCAGCAGGAAAAGGGGCAAAGAATCTTCCAGGAACCCTCTTCCTCGAGCGAGGCTCCACCTCCTAAAGGTTCCTCAGCCTTTCAAATCAGCACCAGCAGCTGGCAGCCAAGGGTTCGAAAGCATGATCCAGTGGGGGACGTTTTACATTTAAACCACAGCACTCCACAGTCTCCTTGCTTTGGCCTCTCAGGTCAATTGGTGTTAATGCACAACAAAGCTCTCTCACACTTACTAAAGCAGAAGGAGCTAAGACTCACAGGCCCCTATACAGGAGTTGTGTAAGTGACTGGTTATGACCCAGGATTAAATACCACCACAGGAATTACCAAGAGAGCCTGCTGAAAGGGGCCTGTTAGAGGCAATATTCTCACAAAAATGTTCGAGAGCCTCCTACCACTAGGAGTAGTGAAATATTGACCCAGGAGGGATGGTAATGATCATGGGGGAGTAGCGATGTGGAATGGAAGCCAAAACCACCTTGGGTATGCCTGTATTGACTGCTGGTTTGCTGATATAAGTACGTTTTAGGTTTTATGGGAACCATCTGCCACTAACGTGTAGATCGTGACTTGCTTCTTTGAGAGAGGGTTCCACGTTACTGTAAGCATGGCTAACCATGATCTGTAAATCCTCCTGCTTCAGCCTGGTGAGTGCCAGGTTGACAGACATGCAGCACCATTCACAGCTTCAATGGCTACAGTTTTTTATGTAGCCCTGGTTAGCCTTGAACTTGTGCTGTAACAACTGTGACCTTGAACTCCTGATTGGACCTTCCAGGTGCTGGGATTACAGGCATGCCTGCTTGTCATTGCTGCTTTCAATCTTTTAACTAATTTTTAAAAGATTTATTTACTTTTATTTTATGTGAATGAGTGCTCTGCCTATGTATGTATACCTGTGCCACATTTGTGTAGTACCTCTGCAGACCAGAAGAGTGTCAAAGCCTCTGAAACTAGAGTTACAGGTGGTTGAAGCTACCATGTGGGCGCTGGGAACTGAACCTGGGTCTCCTGCAAGAGCAGTAAGTGCTGTTGATCATCTAGTCATTTCTCCATCCCCCAGTTACTGCTTTTTAACTGATAAAATCAAGTAACAGTTTAAGAAGCACTCATGAATAAATGCATAGCTGAGGGCATCATATTTTTGAGAAAAATAACAGGTTTGTATTTCAATTTGTGATTTTAATAATATATTAGTATATGATTGATAAAGGTTTACTATTTATAGTGTAGTGATTGCATTATAATTATGACTATTTAACTGTTATAATGATAGTTCTTCAGGCTTTCCTTTTATAGACATATTCGCAAGTCAATTATTATAATATCTCAGAATGCTTAGAAGCTATTTATATAGTGAAGATAAATTTTATCCTGTTTATTAAGTTATCATACTTCTAATGCCAGATGCTAACATACAGGGAAAGACAAAAGTTATGAGATAAAACTTTTATCTCAAAAGTATTTATAGTGTATTTGGATTCATTAGATGAGGACCATTAAATATTGTGTGATAAGGTTCATCTTGCACTGGGATACGCATATGGAAGTGAGACATCGATGGACCCATGGATCTGAACTCATTGAACTAAGGGAGAGAAGAAATCGGTCTCTGTAGTCATTGTTGTTAAGCTCCACTGCCACTGACCACAGCAATGGTACCAACCCAAAGATCCTTTTCAAAACCCTCAAGATTCAAGTCGGTTACGGAAGGAGTACAGTGCTTGCGTGGGAGCATGAGGACCTGAGTTTAGACCCCCACTGCCTATGTAAAAGGCCAAAAGTGGGAAAACGTGTCTATAACCCCACTCTCTGGCCAGACAGTCTAGCTTAAACAGTGAGTTCAAGTTTTGGTGAGAGATTCTGTCTCAAAAAATGAAGAAGACAAGAGAGTGACTGAGGAAGATTCCTGATCTCATCCTCTGCCCCCTGCACATGAACACACTTGAGCATACTGCACACATACATAATATGTACAAATACTCTGCAGTTAATCTACAGTTAAGGAAGAGAGATAGTGTGGACTTTCTCTGGCACACAGTGGTAGTCTTTTACATCATAATCATCTAAACCAGGAATGGGAAGGCTCAACACTCATTACCTGCAAAACCGTGCCCAGAAAACTCAAGATAAAATTTTCACAGGAGGGCGGCAGTGGTGGCGCATGCCTTTAATCCCAGCACTCGGGAGGCAGAGCCAGGTGGATCTCTGTGAGTTCGAGGCCAGCCTGGGCTACCAAGTGAGTTCCAGGAAAGGCGCAAAGCTACACAGAGAAACCCTGTCTCGAAAAACAAAACAAAAAAAAATTTTTTTCACAGGAAAATGAGACAAATTGGGTGTGCATGTGTGTGTGAGAGAGATAGAGAGAGAGAGAGACAGAAAGACATAGGGAGACAAAGATCTCATGGAAGTGGAGAAAGGCAGAAAGACCATGGATTGTAGGTATTTATCCTGGATAAGAGTATGATGACCATCATCATAACATTCATAAAATTAAACACAGACCTTTAAAAAAGGTACAGTATTGAAACCCCTTTCAAAGTTAATGATCTTTGATGACATCTCATGTAAGAACAGAAATAAAGAAATGTAGGAGAGAAAGAAAGAAAGAAAGGAAGGAAGGAAGAAAGAAAGAAAGAAAGAAAGAAAGAAAGAAAGAAAGAAAGAAAGAAAGAAAGAAAGAAAGAAAGAAAGAAAGAAAAAGAAAGAAAGGATGGACTCATGCTGGATCTACTAATGAAGGGGCAGGGAACTTCCAGTTAACCATAAAAAGTCACACTTGAGGGAAGACAGACATCAGATTCTGATGAGGTCATAGTCTGCAGTTTGTGTCTTAGTTGACAAAGCACTGATATTGACTGGGTTGATGACATAAGAAGCAATTTTCAGTAAAGGCAGTAAAACTGTGATGTTGGGTTGTTTTCAGTAGGAATTATGGGAAGACACACAAGAGGGAGACAATAAATAAGCAATCCATTTGATCCACATGCAGAAGACAAGACTGGAAGGCTCCTGACTGATGGTAGAGCTTTGATTTTTGTTTCTAGCTGTACAGAAATGCTTACCATCAACAACAACACATAATTCTAAGTGTTCCATGACCAGCACCAGGTATACACCACATCACTTGTACAGATATCATCTCATGAGGCACAGTGTCTGGCTCAGACAATCAGAGGCACCTTGTTAAATGGATTCATAGCTAAAGCATGGACGAGCAATGATGCACAATGCCTTGCATGCTCAACCCCTTCCAGATTCCCCCAGTGAAAATGGTTATAAACCAGCATATCATACATGCCTCAATCTTCCCACAGCTTATATTCACCTGAATTTTAGAAAATATGAGCCAAGAGGTGGTGGCACATACCTTGAACCCCAGCAATCAGGAGACAGAAGCAGGTGGATATCTGTAAGATCGAGGCTAGCCTGGGTTGCAAAGAATTCTAGGATAGCCAGAGCTGTTACACAGAGAAACCCTGTCTTGATAAACCAAAAAGAGAAAGAAAGAAGAGACAAGAAACATAAAAATTGCAGATTAAGCTTCAGAGTTGAATATATTTGACTTATGCTCTTTGAAATATTTGCTCACATAGAGGATATAAATATGAACATTAATAAATTTTAGTCATAATTAAATCTATGGAGATTTTTACAGGAGATGGGAGAATAGTTTGTGTCATACCCATGGACCATTTTAGGTTGTATCATTGAGATCTGGTAGACGATTTGACATTTAATAATGGATTGTTTTAATGTTCATGCCACCATGTACATGGCTGTATCTATTTTATTGGTTCTTGTTCAGTACTTTGAGTTAAAACCTCAAAATTATAAAGTGCTTATACTGTATGCCTGATGCACCATGTAATACACCAACTACAAAATTCATAATATTATCCTATATGCCTAATTTAGCACTTCTAACATCTCATGTTAACTGTCTGGAAATGTGATTCAATCAAAGAGCATGTGCGGAAAAAGCTTAGAAGATTGAGGCTGAGTGGCATTCAGTTTATAGTTTCCTTTTTCGGCTATACTTTATACTAAAAATGAAGCAAATGCTACCCTTAGTTGAAATTAATAACAGATTATTTTCTTATTAGTGTAATACTTATTTAAGATTTGTCAGTGTATGTGCTATAATGTGCAGCTTATCATAATAAACATTTGCTGGCAAATGTTGAGATATACACATATTATGAAAAAGAGAGTGGAAGTCTATTAGAGTCACTAAGATACCACCATGTTATCCCTGACTGAATTTTTCTTATTCCATTATCATGTTTTTTCCATCTCTTCTCCCAAACTAAATAGTCTCATTTCTAGAGTTGCCATGCACTATGAAGCAAAAACCTGAAGTTGTTCCGAAGGTTAAATGTAACTCAGATCTCTCTCTCTCTCTCTCTCTCTCTCTCTCTCTCTCTCTCTCTCTCTCTCTCTCTCTCTCTCTCTCTCTCTCTCTCACACACACACACACACACACACACACCTCTTTGCCGCTCTCAGGAAAACATGTGCCTCAGTTTTTCATCTTAAGCTCATGAAGAGTGCTGCCTAGACATCTTAGTTGCTGCCGAGTCTAGCAAATGGTTTTTAAAAAGTTAATCATAAAAAAAACCCAGTAAGCATAATATATCTGTGGAGTATACTAAAGAAAAGCCTCCTACAGGGAAAACATGAAGCTGCATCTCTTATTTACCAGACTCTAAAATAAAACAACGACTGACAACTTAAAAACTGTGTATCAAATACAACTCAAAACTTCACTCCTGTACTCTCTCGGTATTTCCCCTTTTCTTTTCTTTCTTTCCCTGCGATCCGGGAAGACAAGAAGAAAATAGAGAGTATTTTAAACTGATGCTATCAGGGATTCATGGGTTCTGCTCACTGTAACCTTGGGGAGCATTCATAATTAATGACCATATAACCATGAAGTGAATCTTTAATGCGGGAACGTTTACAGTCATTAATGTGGCGACCTCTCCTAGCTAGGTATCCGCGTAGTGCTGAAAGGATAGCTCCGGATCACCTGCGGACATCCTTGAGTCTCTGGGCCAAGACGGGAAAAGGGACCAAATAACTCAGGACAAAAGCAGACCCTCGAAAGCAGGAGCGAGGGGGTACCCCATCCTAACTTCCCCTCACGTGCCAAGAAAACAACTAGTTGTTGTTGTTTTCTTTTTTTAATTTCATGCTTCAGGTGTCAAGTTTTTGTTTTTAAACAGTATTTTCCTTTTCACTTTTTTTTTCTCAAAGTGCGATTTGAGCCACACGTTCCAAAGAGGACAGGAAAAGTGAATTTTATAAACTAAATTTTTCACCATTAAAATCAGAGGCAGCATCCTGCAGCGAGAGGATGAAGTGGAGGAAGTATGGAGAGTTTTCTCCAGGCATCCTCAGGTGGATGGAGGATAAGACAGGGAGAGACCTCCCCTGGGGTTGAGCTGATTCCTTCCTCAATGGAACCCTGGCCCTAGCTCTGCCTGGCTGGTGCGTCTGGTCCGGAGCTCAGCGCCCTGCGTGTGATTCCCGCAGAAGGTGAGTCGACTGAGACAAAGCAGCCGCACGGAGGCTCCACTGGGGGAGAGCCAGAGGGGGAAGTGGAATTGGGGTGCAGTGGGGACCGGTAAAGAAAGTGACCTCATTTTGCCGGAGAAAGCCCTATCCGGCTAGCCCATCGCTGAGGTGTCCGAGCACAAAGGGCGACAACTGGAAGGCTCAAACTTCCACGTCTTTCCACCCGCATACCCGCAGCCCACCCAGCACCGCGCTGAGGACAAAGCGTGCACGGCTGGCGATCCCCGCCTGGCCACCGCGCCCTGAGCGCATAGCTCCCCACGGCGGGATGGATCCCCATCCCCAAGGACTGGGGGTCCCCTACCTTGATCAGCACAAAGAGCCCGAGCAGAGGCAGCAGGCGGCGGCCCCCGCGCGTTCCTCGGGGCAGGTGCCCCATCGTGGCGCGTCCAGGGACCCGGGAGGGACGGCAGCGCCAGCGGGTTCCCGTGGCGCTCACAATGACCAGTCTTGGCTGACAGCCTCAGACCCCAGGCGCCCGGGAGGCTCCCGGCGGCCGCATGTCGCCTGGCCGGTCCCCCTGCCCTTCCGGATGGATCGCTCTCCTCTTCTGAGCCCGAGTCCGGCGAGAACGTGCCAGGAGCCGGCGTTGCTTAATGGCTAAGGATGGAGAGGGTGGGGATGGCAGTGGGCGAGGCTCTGCGCCACAGCTATAGCGGTTGCCATGCGAGGCAGGGGTCGGCGTGAGGAGGGAGCGGCCGGGCTGCGCAGGCAGGCAGCTCTCAGCGGCCCCCTAGCAACAGGGGTGTTCTCTCTGTGAGCCAGGAACTCCTGAAGTGCAGCTCTCGGGTCCTCCCACCAGGGCCTGCCTGCTTCCCATCGCTAGGCAGCCCCCAGGCCAGGCTCCGCCTCAACCTCCCCAGTCTCCTCCAGGGAGGTGTCTGTGGGGATTCCCTTCTGTTGCCTCTTATCCCAGGTCCTTCTCAACCTCCTTTCCTTCACCCTTGTACTTAAAATCACTAGTGACAAGTGACATTTAAGTGTTTTTTTTGGGGGGGGGGGTGAGTTTCAACTCATATGGCCCCCAACCTCAGTTCTGTTCCCCCATCGCACCCTACACTCGCCTAGGAAGACATAATACAGTGTTAAGGAGTTTCCCACGCTTGTTCTATTACGCACACTCAGCTCACTGTATTTTACACAGATTTAGAATATGAATGTAATACATACTCTCTATGTATGAACACACTAAATATTCTGAATTATCCATGAATAGCTAACCCAAGACTTTAGAATCACAAGCAGTGAGTTCCATGCAGTGTGCTCTGTCTAACTTTCTGACTTTGGAGTTTTTAAAAGATAACGCTATCAGAATAAACCGTGGGATACACTCTTCAGATATGAAGTCATTTCTTCACGTAAAGGTCCTGGCCAGTGTCCTGAAGTAATGGAACTTCCTTTTTATCCTTCGAAGTGCGGTGCCAGGTGTCAGGAAGGCAAGAATTCATCCTCTGGTACACAGCTGAGGAATGGTGGCCTGCCATCAGACCGGAGTTGTCTAAACTCTTCTTTTCCTGCAGATGGAAACTCAAGGTTCAGGCTGAGAATTTTGTAGGCATAAACGGAGGTACTAAGGATCCTTTGCAGAGATCACAATGATGGTCTGGGCTTGTGATTGAACGTTCCCCGTGCTGGCACTGAAGCTTTCTTGGTACAAGCCCACTCTCCCTGACACATTTCCATTCAGTGTCCTCACGCCTGCCCTGTGTCAGCCTGACTCTCTCGCCCTCCCTCTTGAGAAAGGTTTTCACTGTTTCCCACTTCTGGGTCAAACTCAAGGGCTTTCTGAGAAACGGTTCCTTAGGGCTGGACTTTCCAAGCCTTTGGTTTAATATGTTTTTTTTTTTTTTGAAGCCTTTGAAAGTGGCTTTCTATCTCCACCTACATCAAAGAGGCTCCAAAGTGATCTAATCTCCAGACAGAGATGCTTATGCTGGGGTCTAAGTGGTACTCACAAGATGCCAACAATTACACTTTTAATAGAGTTTCATTTTAGAGTCTATATGTGAATTAAGCACATATGTGAGGTTAATTACGTATATACATGTTTGTGTGTACAAATAAATATATTATATGAATATAGGTTTGTCTGATCTGTTTTAAGCATCAGGAAGAGTTTTTCTCAAATGTTAATCTTGTAAATGCAAAAGGAACTTTCATGATGATGCATCATTTTAAATAATCCTATCCAGCTGTGTCATTTTACTTTCTCTTTACTCAATTAAATCACAAATTGCTCAGGCCTTTTTGCTCTCATACAGATGTGTACATGGACCACTTCAGGGAGCAGCAATATTAAGTGGTTAGTGCATCACTGCCCAGGAAAGCATTAGTAATTAGCATTATTAATATTCCATTAGCAGCATTGTGACTAGATGGCCTGAAGACTGAAGGTTTGATTTGGTAATTACAGAAGAGTTCCTTCTAGAGAACAGCATTTTACATAGTTATCACGGGGGGGGGGTGGGTGGGGGGTGGGGGGTGGGGGTGGGGGTGGTGGTGGTGGTGGTGATAGCTTCATTTGTTATTACATTTAAACCAGTAACAGGATTGCAAATTTTTGCTCGAAGACTCCCATGAAGAATGTATATGCGGCATCATCAACAGTATGTTTTCTCAGACCACTGACTGGTTTTCCAATGCAGTGTTTCTAAAATATGTTAAATCTAAATATTTTCAAGACTCCAACAAGAATGGCCACAGGTAGCATTAGTGTTTCCAGTCATTTTGGTCACCAAATGCCTGAAAATATCTGTGAGGTTTCCTTATCACAACCATGCTGCTTCCTAAAGAGATCTCAGAACATTACATTCTCTCAGTGTTACTCTGCATGAAGAAAGACAAACGGAACAAAATGGATTTCCTTATGCATTGAATTTAAAATGAAAAAGCTTACAGAATAAAACGAAGCTATTTACTTTGAAAATGATAATAACAACAATTAGTAGTTAATGATCTGAAAGACTGATGTTAAGTCTGGAGAATCAGAAGAAACCATCTTTTTCTAAACATGTAAAACTCTGTTGTTGCCTCTGTGGGTTCCATCTATCTTTCCCACACACAGAGAAGTAATAACAACCAGAGACAGTAGCCGGAATCCCTGTGAGAACCCTAATGAGGAGTCAAATGGGATCCTGCCCTGCCCTACCCAATGAAGCTCAACAGTGTCCCCCAGGGACAGCGCTAATGTAGTTCCACGTGTCCAGTCCTGGCTGCCAGTATTGAAATAGCCTGCAAGGCTGTCAGCAGTTTCAGGATTAGACAGTTATTTGTATGAGGGCTTCTCATTGACAAATAATTTGCTCTATGTAGATTGCAGGAAGAAAGAAAGCTTAGGTCATGAATCACCAAATGGTCCTCCGCTTGAAAAGCACACAATAGATGTTAGGATTGCCACCCACATGCCACGGATTACATGTGTGACCTGGAAGTGTGGGAACTGAACATTCCATGGGATAGGTTCTCCAGGCAGTGAGTGCTTTGGGTCTCGGTTTATTTGGATGTTTGTTTAGCTCTTTTCTCCTGGTGAGCACTGAGTTCACCCCTATGAATTGTATTGACGAGTCCTAAACTCCATGTCTTTAAAATGCACATGATTGACAGATCTCGGTGAGCAGCATGATACAACTACGGAGATTCCTTATTCTCGCCACACTGGGGACGCAGTGGGACACACCATGAAAGGTCATTTTCCCTCTCACGTGGAGAGTCATTGTCACCTCCTTTTTACTTTCTATAAATAATTCCTATGATGTCTTTCTTCTTCTTTTTTACTTTACTCCTTATATAGTTGGTTCCTTTAAAAGGTGAAAAAGAGATAATACATCATAAGACATAGCCTTTATAACTCAGAAATATCTACTCAGAAAACATACATATGTAGAAAGTGTAGGTAGATATGTATCACGGGACACTGATGACAGCTAAGCAGTCTCACATTAGGAAAGCAGATTTTGTTTAGATGATGTTCCTTGTTTTGGCCCTATGTGAGTATTGCTGTTTGTTTCTAATACTTAGATTATCCTCAAACAGCTTTAAGTAATTTATACTATATTTTTTGTGTGGTTTCTTCAAAAAATACTGTGAACAATGAATTTCTAAAATACTTTCCTGGTCATTCTAAGCATTGCCACCAATTACTTCCTTAGTTCTTCCTCATCGCTTTAAAGTTTTAACATCCTGTGTAGGAGGGCTCACTTTAGCTCAACAGGACTTAAAAAGGATTTGTAGCTGGAGCAAGACATACCACAGGCTAAATAGAAATGTGGTCTCCTCTCCTCCCTTCCCTCTTTACTTACCCTCAGTTTGAAAGTACAGAACTTAACACTTATGTTCTCCTGTGTCTAATATACAATAACATCAAAAAACATCACCTTAAAAATGACTGTAAATGTGCAATTATAGAGAATTTGGTGATGGTGATTCCAGAAAACGTCTACAAACTATAGAACCATTAATCATACATTTGGAAAGTGCACTGCCCTAATGAGTAAGGATTCTACCAAGAGGCATAATGGCATTTCATTGACATTTATACTTGAAATCAATCACAGTAAATCAATTTTCATGCTGGAACTATAAAGCTGATAATATTCCCTGATCTAATTGTGAAAGAAGAGGTGATGTTCTAGAGAGCAGGTGGAACACACTACTGATAGACTAAGGAAAGATCTAGAAGAAAACTTTTGAGAAAGGCATTGTATTAACTGAAGGGAAATTAGACTTTTAAAAGCCACAAGCTATGTTATTAATCTATTTATGTGACTCGTTGGAAACTGCAAAACCACAGAGCAAAAAGCAGGTCAGTGGCTTCTAAGGCTTGGAAGTAGTGGGTGGAGTCAACCAGAAGGAACAACAGAGAACTGTTGGAGTGGAAAAGGTATTCTAAATTTTTATTTTGTCGTTTGTCACAATGCTTGCACTCACCAAACTCTGACCTCTAGTTAGATGGATTTCAATGCATCTACATTAACCAAGAGTTATTCAGCTTTACTGAGATGGATCTAAACTTATCTTCAAACTCATTATGTTGTGTATGGTGTGTATATATATAATTTGTATGCATGGTATATAATTCATTTGGTTGCTGTATGTAGGGTGTGTGTGTGTGTGTGCATGTTCTTGGGTGCTGATACAGGTTTATGTGGAGATCAGAGGACAACCTCAGTTCTTGTTCCTCAAAAGCCTCCAGCTTGTTTTTGGTATTGAATCTCTCACTGGAATCTGGGGCTTGCCTATTAGCCAAGCTGGGTGACCAGCAAGCACCAATGATCTGCGTGTCTCTTCCTCTAAATCAAGTGGGCTCCACCATGCCGGTTTCTTTTTTATATGGGTGCTGGTGGTTGAACTCAGGTCCTCAGACTCACGCGGCAAGCACTTACTGACTCTGTTAGCTCCACAGACACCTATAAAAGCCATTTGTATGTCAATTATACCCCAATAGGCTAATTTTTAAAAGACGATGCTTGTCTATGTATCAGCATTTTAAACATCATTTCAAAATAATTAACAATCAGAATTTTAGACCTAATTCAGTTTGCTGATTACATGACTGACTAGCTCTCTCAGAATCTCTTTTGATGCAGCCTCAGAATCCAGCTTATGGAATGATTTCATTCTCCTCCCTTTTGTATTGGAGATCGATGAATTATTAAGCCATTTAGTAAGCATATATTTTTCAACTCCTGCCATCATGGGCATAATAGGAAGATTAAGACACAGTAGTTGGTTTCTGGGAGCTGACAGTCTAGCAGGAAAGATGTCACAAGTTCGTTACAAAGACAGAGACAGATACTAACAGCATTCGGGGGAGGCAGAGATAACTGGTAGATGCTGAAGCTGGAAACCCAGGTCATAAGGGGGGGGGGGAGCTGCCCCTGCCCATCACCAGCTGTAGCATCCAGGAGAGTAGGCCCTGCACCTCACCTGGACATCATCGTAGAGCTGACCCTGGTGGTGTAGGTGTGGGAGAGCCAACCCTGAGGGTCTGAAAGCAGAACTGGCCCTGCCCCTTGCTCATTGCTGCAAGAGGTGAACTAGCTTGGGCAATGCTGGAGGGCTCACCCTGGTGGTGAGGACAGGGGAGAGCTGGCAGGCTGACCAACCTTGCAGCTACCCAGGCCCAGAACCAGGGTTATGAGTTGGCCCACCCCAACATCTACCACATCTATAATCTGCTGGAGCATGTGAAGAGGCCAGTCCTGCAGACCCAAAGCTGCAGGGTCTCCACAGCATAGAACAACAGCAGAACATCTAAAAGGAGCTCCAGTAAAGATCCAGCATCAATAGTGTGGCAAAAACCAGAGGCTTCAACCAGACTGATGACTCTTTGTAATGAACACTTCAAGTAAAGATATAAGGATCAAAGGGTTTACTGCCTAATTCACTGGGTCACATTACAGCTTCCATGATGAGATTTTTTTCTCTTTATTTCTTTTTTCTCTTAAATTTTATTTTACTTTATTTGGGGGGAAGTTTCAAGGGCAGAAGGCAGATACAAAGGTATGGGGTAATTAGTGGGATTGATATGCACAATATGAAAGACCCAAAGAATAAATTTTAAAAAAAGTTTTTTAAACCCTCTTTGAACCCCCTCCACAGGTGGCTACTCATCCAAGGTCAGTGCTGTGACCACTGTGACCACTTGGCACGAGTGTCAGCTCTCCGGGCTCCAGCTGCACCTCTGGCACCGACCTGCTCTGCTGACATTTTGAGACACACCTGATTTCTATTTTCTGCTCACTTCCTTTCCACCGTAACGTGTTTGCTTGGCTGCATGGCCTGCTCTACCCTGACCTCTCAAATGTTTGCATGCGGCCAGTGTCCCTCAACTCCATGCCAATGTCCCTGCCAACACCCCAGAATCTAGCTGGAATATGGTGATGAAGATAAAGACTGACTTCAGGGGCTGGGGATGTGGCTATGTGGGAGTAAAGGGCTTGTCCAGCATGCACGCAGTCCTGAGTTCAACCCACAGCACTGCACACACTGGGAAGGGTGACACACACCTGTCATCCCAGTATTCTAGAAACTAAAGTGGGAGGATTGCCAAGAGTTTGAGTCTGTCTGAGCTTCATAAAGAGACTGTCCCAAACACACACACACACACACACACACACACACACACACACACACACACACACACACACACACACCATTACAGTATTAAAAGTCAGACAAACATATCCAACATAGAGCAGAACATTTAAAATTCAGCTATTTGAAGCTTCTCTTTGGGTTTGAAGACATTCTTAATCTATAGTCAGTTTAAAAGCAATACAACAAAAATGATTGCTGCTCTAATGAAAGAGAGGAATGCAGCTGTGTTTAGGGCTGAGCTGTCCTCACATCTACAATTTCGAACTGCATTTAAAAAAGTAACAGATTGAGGGGTGGGAGGGCTATAAGACAACTTTAGCAAAACATTGTGGATTAAAGGATTTAGTCTATAGGCACATGGCTGGTCTTTGTATAATTCTTTCATGTCTTCTGTATTGAGCATTGTTTAAGGAGAAAAATGATCAACTGAGTACCTTCCATTATTTCACCAATTGCTCTCATAAGTTTCTCTACTCCTAGTCCAAAGCGTGTGTGTGTGTGTGTATGTGTGTGTGTGTGTGTGTTTAGAATATGTGTCTGTTCTCTTTGTGTGGTTTTTCTGAAGCATGGAAGCACGGTACATATGCTATGACAATCTTGACTCAAATATTCATGACCCTTGATATCACTGTGGCACCAACACTATAAAGGAACTCCAAAGTGTCACCTGGCCAGTGACCAGTGTTTAAATTGTCCCAACTAGTCACAAAATTACTTTTTAAGCTGCTTAATCTTTCCCAGAATCTGATCACTTGCTGCAAATGCTGTTTCTTTAGTCTTAAAGCAATAGCAATAACATTCTTTATTCATTTCTTTTCTAAATCTACTTTAACGTTATTTTATGTATTTATGAATTTTGCCTGTGTCTATGTCTGAGCATCACTTGTGTGTACAGTGCCCCATAGAGGCCAGAAGAGGATTCTCTGGAATTAGAATTAGAGATGGCTATGAGCAGTCTTGCCAGTGCTGGGAATCAAAGCCAGATCCTCAGGAAGAGCAGCAAATTCTCTTAACCACTAAGCCATCTTTCTAACCTCTTTAAAAATATTTTAAAATTTTTTCAATGTGTGTGGGTGGGGAGTCAGTAGGAGTAAGTTGTTGTCCTGCCTGGTGTGAGTCCCAGAGACTGAGCTCAGGTCCTTTGATAATTAGCATCCTTACTGGCTAAATCACCTCTTTGGCCCTCCTTAACCTTTCTTTTAAATCTATAACAGTGGCTTTTTTCAAAGCATCTAGCCCAGATACTACAAAATACTTCACCCCCATAGATTCATCTATTGTTCTCACATAGGTAATAGATGCCTTATTTATTGTAACCTGGAAGTGAGAACTGGACAGTTTATGTATTTGTGTTAAACTTTTTTGGCAAAAATACATAATAATTGTGGAGGTTCTTTGTCCCCTGTGCTGTGAAATTGCCAAGTTCCAAGCCTTGGTAACCATATTTCCAAGCTATGTGATGGTTATCAAGGCTTGAATTTGTTATATGAATGAGGTAGTGACTAGAAAGCTCCCCAAGGTAAATGCATATTTCCTTCTTTATAATAGCAGGAAGTGATTTGCAGGCTCCTACTCTGAAGCTGTGTGTGCATCCCATTGATTATGTCTTTACTTAATGACTTTAGCATCATGTAAGCCTTGCTTGAACCCATTGTTACGCTGAGTCTTTCAAGGTGATATTTTTTTTTCTGTTCTTTCTGAAGATGTTACCTGATCTTGGGTCAGGAAAAGAGCATGTTCCATGTATAGCTGAACATTTACAGTCCTTTATTCTCAACATTTGTAGCAGTTAGGAGTCTCTGCATTAACTACTTTGCTGAACAATAAGAAGTTTCTCTGACCAAAGTTGAGGGCAATACGAATCTATGTATAAAACATAAATATTTAAAAGGGAGATGATTGATAATATGACTATTTAACAAAACAACATCAACAGATTCTGCGCTATAGCCTATGGCTTTATTAGCCATGAACTTCGACCATGTATACACTATTAAACATGAATACCTTCCAATGGAGCCAGCTTCAAATCTGATCGAGAGAGTGTGGTAGCTACCACCATGAGCAGTCTTATCAGTATTGTACCAGCAGGCACATGTTGACTGGCTGACAGGTCATTCTAGCTCTGGATAAGACTGTTGGTGTCTTCTTCTCCAGAAGCCAGCATGGCACTTTCTATCCCTATGAAAGCTAGTCAGCAGGGAGACCTTTCTGCTCAGTTCAAGATAGATTTCTCTATGTTCTATAATCAAAGCATGTGGAATCTACTGTAGTAGGGGTTTACCGCTTAGCTTTGATGGGAAACTAAGCCCAAATGGCAAACCTGGAAGTGTGAGAGCCAGAGGATAGGGTGGGGGGGCTGAGAGGCTCTGGGAAGGACTTGGCTCTTAAACACATGAATTCACGGCAGCCATAGCTGTGTGAATATGTTAACATGGAATATGTTGATATGGCAATATAGAATATGTGACCTTTATAAAGCCTTCACAAGGCCAAAAGACTTGAAAATTCCAGCATAGGGCCTCTGGTTGTGCCACCTCTAGCTGAGGATCTAATGACAGACAGCTGCTAAGGAAGGAAGAATTGCTTGTCTTTGCGGATGAGGGCAGCCAATAGTAGGCTGCCATGATCTAGTGGATAACCTCTCACACATGAGCATATGGGTACCCCTAACTGGACTTAGTGTGTTATAAAAAGAAACAAAACTACGTGACATTGGGAGGATCGGAGAGATGTAGGGAGGGTGTGGGGAGCTGGAGGGAGGGAGTAGGGTGTGGATATGACAAGATACATTGGAGACACAAATGACGCTTTCAAACCACCTGAAAATCCCCCATGTTAGTTAGCATCCTCCTAAAGAAGGTTGTTCTTCACTCTTTCTAGTTTTCAGTTTCGCTAGTTCTAGTGTTGCTTTTCAAGTGTGCAGAGCTTCCAACATTTGCTATCAGTTTAATGGGGCAATGGACATTTTCCAGGCTGATCATCACAAGTGAGGCCTCACCTTCCCCAGCATCAGTGTGGTGCCTTCGTATCCTCAGTCTTTTCAGCCCATGCTTGAGAGATGCCTGGTGAATCTCTAGACTCTCACACTCTGGCTGTCACAATGAAGTGGTGCCTCTGAAAGGGAGCCTGGAGGAGAGATGATGCTCCTTTTCTATGGTAAGAGAACCCTTTCTAGAAGCCCCCTAGCAGAATTTGCCTTGTGTTTCACTTTCCTAAAATCCCCTTGTTCTGACTCCCCACACTCCTCTGAAGTCTTGGTAGCTGCTGATCTTTTAATTTTCTGTAGCTGTCTTTTCCCAGTGTGTATATGTGAATCAGAAAACATTGCCATCTCATACTAACTTATTCCAC
Source organism: Peromyscus maniculatus bairdii (assembly GCF_049852395.1). Taxonomy (NCBI): domain Eukaryota; kingdom Metazoa; phylum Chordata; class Mammalia; order Rodentia; family Cricetidae; genus Peromyscus; species Peromyscus maniculatus. Next base: position 157,617,469 of record NC_134854.1, on the reverse strand, counting down.
TTAGTATTAATACTAATCTCTCTGTCTCTCTGTCTCTGTGTGTGTGTGTGCATGTGTATGTGTATATGTATGTACATGTGAGTTTTAGTAACGATTTTAAAATCACTGGATAATATTCTATTGTATGGATACACTACAGCACATTTATCAATTGACTTGCAACAATGAGGTTGCTTTTAAGTTTGGGAAATTATAAATGAAGGTGTAAACGCTTGTGAACAGGATTTCATTGTCCATAACCCTATGTACTGCTAAATGGTAAGAGTATGTTTAACTTTGTGAGCAGCTGCAAAGGGTCTTCCAAATTGGTCAGGACATTTGCAACTCCTACCAGCAGGAGCTGGGAATTTCTGCTGCTCCAGATCCTTCGTGGTCCTGTAGCCTTCAGGATTCAGGCCACTCTAATGGGTAAGGAATGGGTGCATCTGTTGTTTTGATTGGCATTTCTTTCTTTCATGATATATGGTGTAAGCATCCTGTAATGTGCATATGTGACATGTCAGTCAGTGGGTTTTTTTTTTCTTTTTCTTTTTTTTTGTTACGTGCCTATTCATCTCTTTCCCCCAGTTTTAAATTGGGTTATTTGCTTTCCTACTGTTGAGTTTTAAGAATTTTTGTGTATTTTGAAAGCAAGTTTTTTTTAATAAGATAGATGTGTATTTTCTCTCAGTCTCTGGCTCATCACTACATCCTCTAAACAGTGTGTTTCATGGAGCAAATGTTTCTAGTTTTAGTGAAATCCAACTTACCAGATCTTTTTCTCTTTCATGGATTATGCTTTGGGTATTTTGACTAAAAGCTCACCACACATGCACATGCACACACATATGAACACACACACACACACACACATCTCTCCTAGATGTTTTTCATCCAATATTTTATTACTTGCTTCTATAATTATTCTTTAGGATGGCCCCACAGTTGCAGCTTAGATCATATCGATCCTTTAACTCTGCATCTAGGTGGTGTTTACAGTTGCCGTTGAGTGTTGGGCATTACCTCAGCTTCTGCTCTCAGTGAACAATGTGGAAATCTATTCTACAATGAAACAAATTAAGTTAGGAGATGTTTAAAAAATAATTCATTAATTTACGTGGCAGGTACTGTGCTCTTACGATGTTCCATATGTGTCCACCTCAGAACACAGAAGCTATGTAAGCAGAAAGAGCCAACATAGCAATGCCTTCAAGCAGTCATGTATCTGATGTACCCAGAGGATGGCAAGGGGGCAAAGGTGATTCTACCACCGTGGACCTCATCCTTCCTAATGCTGCGACCTTTTAATACAGTTCCCCATGTTGTGGTGACCCCCCAATCATAAAATTATTTTGTTGCTTTTTCGAAACTGTAATTTTGCTACCAAAATGAATTGTAATGTAAATATTCTTGGAGATAGAGGTTTGCCAAAGAGCTCAGGACTCACAGATTGAGAACCACCAATCTAATGGATGATGAAGAAGGAACATTAGTAGGAGATTGTGGTGGCAGAAGCTTGCCTAGGACACTGACTATGATGTAAGGACTTTGGCTTCTAATCTGAGAAGCCAGAAATAAGTCCAGATATGTGAACAGAGTGACTCTGCCAAATGGGATGTTCACTTGGCTTTTGTGGGGAACATACTCTTGAAACAACAAGTTTAGGAAGACCAGATAGGGTGCTTGCAAGATGGTGCAGCAGTTAAGAGCACTGGCTGCTCTTCCAGAGGACCCTGGTTCAAGTCCTGAAACCCTCAGGGTCCCTCAAAGCTGTCTGTAACTCCAGTCCCAGGGCATCTATTGTCCTCTTCTACCCTCCATGGACAGTGCACAAATGTGGTACACATACATACATGTATAAAAAACACCCATACACATAGCAATAAAGATAAAAAATTTTTAAAGACCAGCTAGAAAGCTATGAAATAATGTCGGTAAAAAATAATCTACTAAGAAATTCTGCATGCAGATATGTTTCATAAACACAGAAAACAAGATTTGCTTGTGAATCACAAAACGCGAGAAGAATTAACTTCAAAGTGGTTAGCCTGAAGAGAAAGAAAGGGCTGGGCATCACCTGAAAGAAGAAAAGAGAAGTAGTACAAATTTGATGGCTACTGCAGGTCTACATGTTAGCTTTGAGGTGCACCAGATACCTAAGTAGAAATGTTGGATAAAAGTCAGGTAAGCCATTTTGGAAATGAGGATTTTCATACAGACAAGGATAACACACAAGCATATTCACTGTAGAAAATAGTCTTTGAAACTCTGACACAGATCTACAAGGAAGATCACCGACATACAGAGAAAGCCCAAGACTGAGAATTGGTCTAACGTTCATTTTCTGGCTTTGTTGATGCAGCAATAGGCTCTTTAGAAACAGATGGAGGTAGGGCTGGAGAGACGACTCAGTGATTAAGAGCAACACTGCTCTTGAAGAGGACCAGAGTTCAGTTTCCAGCCGGCACATCAGATTACTCACAACTGCCTAGAGTTCAGCTCCTCGAGATCCAATGAGGTCTTCTGGTCTCCATGAACGGTGCACTCATGTGCACATACACACGTGTATACACACACACACACACACACACACACACACACACACACACAATTTTAAAAACTAAAAAGAAGAGACAGAGGGCAAAGTCATCTTTCTTCTTCTCAATGCACTGAAAGTTCACTGTTCACTTGTACATAAAGTCTGTGGAGGACTTCTCTAAATATCATAATCCAATTTAATAGACTAATATGAATGATTAAATATAAATAAATACCAAATTGAAACTTTCCACATAGGTAAATGACCTATTACAAATTTTGTCAATGGTTTTTAAATTTTTATCTTAGTATTTCTCCTATCATTGCCTAGTCCTTAGGCAAAATATCTCACATATTAATTTATTCTTTTAAGTATCCAATATCTGAATATTTAATGTGTCAAGTGTTCTGTACTAGGTCCTATGGCTTTAATATTTGTTGGTTTTTATTATTTTTCTATTTCTTGGAAAAATACTCCTTTGGATTTGTTTTTAGTGGGAATCATTCATTAATACTTTCATTTTTAGAATTGAAATTAGCTATGCAAAAATCAAATACATGTACTTCTACTGTTTTATAATCTCAATAATGACAAAAAGTTATTTCTTTCATGTTCAGAAAGTTTGTAATAACTGATCTCCAAGAACATCTCACTTCCAGGAATTCCAAGGATTCATAAAGCAAAAAACTCATTAAGCCTGGGGGTCAAGAGCTTCTTCACAGTGACCTGGGATCTTGAAGGATTCTCTAGGAATCACACTGCCTGCTGTTGAGGTTGCTACCTCCTGTAGGTCTCCTCTGAGCCGTATCAACCGCTGCTGGGCTTTTCACGCTGAGTCTAATGCACTGACCTGCCCTTGACAGCAAGGATTCTGGCTACTTCCATTTGTCCAATATAAAACCCTCCTGCGCTTACAGTCATTTCTGGGTGATAACAGCAAGGAAGGTACATATTATTCTTTAAGGCAGAATATTTATTTCTAGAGTCCAGGATTCCACAGCAGACCATGTCTGCAATGATCTAAGTAATGAGACACTCTATGGAATGGGAAAATGTGTTTTCTAGCCACGTGTCTGTTAGTGGCTTCATGCTCAAAATACGTAAGAAGCTTGAACAACTCAGGAGCAAGAAAACAACCCAATTAAAACATGGGCATAGGGCCTAATCATATGTCTAATTATTCATTTTCATGGGTAACAAACATTACTTCTTAATCTTGTGATCTTTGAACTTTAAAATGGTAAAAAAAAAATTAAGTTAAATCTGAATTAAAATGTTGTTGTATAATGAGAAAAGTTACAGCTCAGCCATCTGCATCTGCATTTCTTCAAAACAAAGATTTTTGGCCCCAAAGACATGGATCGGGGGTTAGAGCACATGCTGCTCTTGCATAGGTCCTGAGTTTGTTGCCCAGCACCCATATCGGGTGGCTCATAACTGCCTGAAACTCCAGCTCCAGGGAAGGAGAAGCCTCTGGCCCTCTAACACTGTACCCACACACAAACCACACTCAGACACACATGTCAACACATAACTAAAAATTAAAACAACCAAGTATTTCTAATCATTTCAAAGTTAACCATGAAGTATGAAACTATATCCTGTTACTGAGTCATGAAAAGAAACTAGAGAATAAAGCTGAAAGATCTGTACTGATATGATGGAGAGCATGGGCTGTGTGCAGGTGTCCAGAGAAAGATTTTCTGCTGAGAAAAGGAAGCCCAGTGCTTATACAGGCAGAAACAATAAAGAGCGAATTCAGGAACTTTCTGCTACAGAGAATGTAAGTCAACCCCAAACTTAAAACCTTCAAATGTCATTGCTTGCAATCAATAAGGAAGACCTACTTCAGAATGCTGAGAGATCAGTAACCAAATGTCAAGCTTCCCATGAATTGTTTGTCAAATTTTCAACCACTCGCTGAACTGTGAGAAAGGACTGTGATCTCAACTTCTATGCTTTACAGAGACAGAAGCAAGGAAGCATATGTATCATTTTGAATACTAACAACTAGATTAAACCAAGGAAAGCCAAAGAAGAAAGAACACTGAAGAGAGAGAGAATATCAACTCAAGTTGAGTTTTTGAAAGAGTTCTTTCAGAAACCAAATTTTGTAAGAAAGGTGCATTGAGAAGATTCATAAAGATCAAAATACTGATAAGAAGAAACAGTGCATAGTTCTCAATGTCGGCTTTTTAAAGTGCATAGAAAGAAAATCACAAAGAACTAACATTTTTGAAAACTTAGAGTCAACATTTAATTTCTGCCTTTTAGTTTTCCAGCACATTTTTCTATGTTGTAAGTCTTCCTCTAATTTAGATGTATGTGGCAAATTGTGACATTACCATTAAGTTAAAATCATCCCTAATTTCCATTAAGACTTTCAGACTAGACTATATTTGTTCTAAATTCATTTATTTTTAATTGAAAAATGGAGTGTACTTATGGTATTAAGGAGAATGGCTAGATAGAGCTAAAGAGCACATGTACTCCCCCATACACACAGCAATTTGTGTGTGTGTGTGTGTGTGTGTGTGTGTGTGTATGTGTGTGTGTTGGAGATTATTTGTACACTATGAAGATGTATCTTTGCTAAGGCACTTTCTGATTGGTTTAGTAAAAAGCTGAATGGCCAATAGCTAGGCAGGAGAGAATAGGCGGGACTTCTAGGGAAAGAGAGGAACTCAGGGAGGAGGAATCTAGGCTCATGGACTGCCGTACTGAGGAAAGGTTAAAGCCACATGACAGAACATAGATTTAAAAATACAGCATAATTCAAGTTATAAGAGCTAGTTGAGAAAAAGCCTAAGCTAAGGACAAGCTTTCATAATTTATAATTTAGTCTCTTGTCATTATTTGTGGGCTGGAAGTCCAAAGAAAGTCCGATGAGAAAGCTTGCTGTGTGTGTTGGGGGGGGGGGGGGAGTTGATGCCAGATGACTTCCTCAATCACTGTCCACCTTCTAAAAATTTAAAAAAAAAAAAAACCCATGTGGATGTGTGTGAGTAGTGCCTCTGGAGGCAAGGAGTCAGATGCCCTTGAGCTGAAGTTACAGGCCACCCCGTCTGGGTGTTGACATCTAAACTCAGATCTTCAAAAGCAGAGAGTGCTCTTATCCACTGAGCCAGGTCTCCAGTCCCTCCACATAATTTTTTGAGACAGGGTCCCTCAGTGAACCTGGAGTTTGCTAATTTGGACAGGGTGGTCTGCTGAAATCCTATCCTCCTAGCTTTACCTCCTCCTTTTGGATAGCATACACCACTGCCATCACCAAGCCAGATTGTACAACTTGGGTCCTCCTGTTTGAACCATGTCCTCTGCCCACTGCTTAACACTGTTTCATTTGTTTGTTTGTATGGTGGAAACACTTAAAATAGACTCTTTTCAACCATCTGACACTTCATTAGTAACTATGCTTACAGCAATGTACCACAGAGCTTCTGAATATGTCGACCACACCCCTCCCAGCCCCCAGCTTAACTGAAGCTTTGTATCCCTAAACCAAATATCCTCAGTTCCACCCCAACCCATGCCCGTGGCCTCTGTAACTGCCATTCTGTTCTGCTTGTATGAAGTTAACATTTTAGATTTCACACCTAAGTGAGAACATGTGGTACTGATCTTTTCTCTGCCTCTGTTTACTTGTCCTGTGCTTTCCATGTTTAGTCACAGTGCTGCAGATGATGGAATCTCAACCGTTTTTAATGCTGGCTGGAGTGTCACTGTGTGTGTGTGTGTGTGTGTGTGTGTGTGTGTGTGTGTGTGTGTGTGACATTTTCTTAACCTATCTCTGTCCATTGATGGATACTAATGTTCACTCATATTGCTATGACTGTGGCTAGTGCTACAGAAAACATGGAGAGCTCTGATAGTGCACTGGTTGTGATTTCATTTCCTTTGGATATATGACCAGTAGTGGGTTTGCTGTCACATGACACTTTCTTTCTTTCTTTCTTTCTTTCTTTCTTTCTTTCTTTCTTTCTTTCTTTCTTTCTTTCTTTCTTTCTTTCTTTCTCTCTCTCTCTCTCTCTCTCTCTCTCTCTCTCTCTCTCTCTCTCTCTCTCTCTTTCTTTCTCTCTTTGGTTTTTCAAGACAGGGTTTCTCTGTGTAGTTTTGGTGCCTGTCCTGGAACTCACTCTGTAGCCCAGGCTGGCCTCGAACTCCCAGAGATCCACCTGTCTCTGCATCCCGAGTGCTGGGATTAAAGGCGTGCACCACCAACGCCGGCGACAGTTCCTTTTACATTGTTTTCAGGACCTTCCATACTCAGACTTGCTTTCCCATCAGTATGCAGTGACTCTCTTTGCTCTGCATCCTCCTGACATTGCTATCTTTCCTCATTTTGACAATGGCAAGTAGGGTGGGTGTGAAGTACCAACAGGTAATTAATGCTTTAATTCACTCCTCTGAGGGTTAGTGACTTTGAACATTTAAGAAATACCTGCTGAGCAATTTCATATTGTTTTTAGAGACTTGTCTGTTTAGACCCTTTGCCCATTTTCTGGACTGGGTTGTTTTCTTCCTTGTGAGTGGCTTGAGTGCCTTATCTATTTTGAATATGAACTCATTAACAGATACATCGTTGACAGTATTTTTTCCTGTCTATGGGTTATCTCTTTATGGTTCTTCAGCAGTGCAGAAGCTTTGCAGTTTGGTATTCTTCTATCTGTGTAGTTTCACTTTTGCTGATGGTGGTCCAGGTGCCATATTCAAAGAGCATCTTTATCCAGACTACTGTCATGGAGCTTTTCTGTACAGCAACTGTTCTCATGAGAACTTGCGAGTAAATGCATGGGATTATTTCTGGGCTCTACACTCTGTTTCCACTGGCCCCTGTGGCTTTTTTTTATGACAGTACCATCCTGTTTTACAATAACTTTATAATATTTTTGAATCTATCTTTTCTTTTAATTAAAATTCCATTGTCTCGTTAGAGTCAGCAGCCCACTATTGCGAGTAAACTCTTCTTGTCAGCTAATTCTTTCTTATCAGCATATGTCAGGAAGTTCATTCAACTGTTGATTTTTGGATTATTTTCAAGAAATGGCTGTTTATGAATATTGAATATTCCTGTGGAGTCTTTGTATAGACATATGTATTACATCTCTTGGAAACTTCGTTTTTGATTCTTACTCAGGAACAAGAAAAAAGAAGGGGGAGGAAAATGAGGAAGATGAATGAGAAGAAAATAAAAGAGAAAACAGAAGGAAAATAGAAGGACATTTTTCTTACTAATGTTAGAAGTATAATTCTGAGCTTACTGTGATCACACACCAAAAATCCCAGCACTCAGAGACAGGTTGAGACAAGAGGATTGAGAATTTGAGGGCAGCCTGGGCTACGTTGTTAAAATGCTGATAACATATGCTATTGATACAGGGATAGATATATTGACAGAGTGAAGAGACATCGAGCAGGCCATCATACAAAGGGACACTGAGTGGCAAAAGTCGCCAGTGTGATCAGTAAAATGCCAGTCACTGTACAGCTACAAATTTTTAAAGCATTAAAAATTTAATAAAATTGGGTGAGTGGGAAAGTCAGTGGGTCTGAGAAGAGTTGGGGGAAGATGGGAGAAGATGCCCAAAACACATATAAACTCCCAAAGAACTGAGAAAAATTTTAAATATATGTATTAAACACGGAACTGATAGAAAGAGCTTTGGAGTTCTATCACCAAGGGAAAGAAGAAATGTGCAACTGCTCCTGTAGACGAGAGTTCAAGAGCTAACGGTTTTCTTCTGAGATCAGCGATGGAACTTTCAAATGATGAATTTATTTAATATTCCACAAAGATATGTTCAGTATATGGAAGAACCATGTGACTTGGTGAGCCATTATGCTTCCAGTGACTGGTGAACAGTACAATAAAGTCCCACATGGTTCAAAATTTGACAAAAATGTATTTTAATGTAAACCCTTAATGTGTGAAATGCATTTGTACAGTGCCAGGTTCAGAATTGCAGATAACATTTTTTCTTTTTCTATTTTTCATGAACGTGCACATGTGTGACACGCATGCACTTGTATGGACGTGTGTGCAGACACATGTGGAGGTGGACATGCCCATTTGTGCACATCCATGCGGAGGCTGGATGGTTGACATCAGGAATCATCCTCAACTGCTCTTCTACATTATTTATTGAGGCAGGACCTCTCAATGAAACCCAGAGCTCTGATTTGGCTAGTTTCTGTAGTTTAAATCTTCTAAGGCTAGCATTGCAGGAGGGCTGGCACAGCCACCCGGCAGTTATGTGGCTTCTGGTTCTCATGAGCCACATCTCCAGACTGCAGATAACCTTTTAAAAACATCGCCTGGCTACAATTTTGTGTGATATAAAATGGCCTGACACTCCAGAGTATGACAATGACTTCATAAAAAAAAAGAACATAAATATCATTAGATACGTTAAAAATGTTTACCACCTAAGAGAGCTAAGGCCTTGTAATGAACCAGTTGTTCTCTAATTATATCATAGAATAATAAATTATAGTATAATTGTGTCTATTTGTGTCCTAATTAATTACTTTATTGCAGTGAGAACAAGTCAATAATCGTAAGCTTGCTAAATCTAAGCAACTAAATATTGGGAAAAAACCTGGCATACTCCAGCCAAGTACACTAATATTACCTCATAGACATTTAAAAGTAAATAAAACCAAGCAAAAGGTAAAATAGGAAATAAAGCATTTGTCATAACCACGGGCACAGTCAAGGAACCAATGATACAGGTCAGAAGTCAGTCTCTACAAACGGGGCAGTGATTGGATCTGAGGGGGGTGTGTGTGCACAGAGGACTTTGAAGCAATTGTAATGCTGCTATCTAAGACTGAGTATCTAGAAATTATAGGTGCATTATTACCATGCATCTTTCAAACACACTTAAAAATAGTGTACAAAAATATTCTATGGCAAATTGCAGCCTGAAAGGGTACATTTGCAATTCATAGAGCAAAAGACTCAATTATGAGAATATATAAAGTTCCTAAAATCAAGTCAGAGAAAAGGCGCTCTGCTGGGGGATAGCTTTCTGTATGGTGTGAATGTATATTGTTCCCATTGGTTAATAAATAAGCTGCTTTGGCCTATGGCAATGCAGCTTAGAGGCAGGCAGGAAATCCAAATAGAGATACAGGATAGAGAAAGGTGGGATAAGGGAGATTCGGGCCACCACCCAAGGAGCAACAAGATGTCAGCAAGTCGGTAAGGGCATAGCTGTAGATCACATGGCAAAACATAGATTATTAGGAATGGGTTGAGTTAAGTTATAAGAGCAAGCTAGCAAAAAGCCTGAGCCATAGACCAAACAGTTTGTAATTAATATTAAGCCTCTGAATAATTATTTTATAAATGGCTATGAAACCATGAGTGGAAGAGATTTGTCTGAACCCCTGGGCCAGGCTGGATCAGGAAAACTTCCTTTACAGCAAGTACTCAGATAGGAAAAACTACAGTAAAGATAAACAGGAAATTAACAAAGGAGCATTGAAAATAAGATACCATACTTCTTCTGTAAGCATGAGAACACTACCGTGTGTGTGCACTTTGTACAGGGTATCTCCCTTGTCTCTAAGACCATAGCAAAGCCTTGTGAACTGTAACTGTTGTATAGTATGTCCCTCTTTGAAAAGTAGTACTCATCAATAATTCACATCCACTACACATACACACACACACACACACACACACACACACACACACGAATTGGTTTGCTGTCAATATACATTTTTCTGCTCTTCCCTATAAATGAAGATTTTTTAATTTAAAATCCTTTGTTTATTGCTCATTAAATATCAATTTGAATGCCCACATGCAATTAATAAAAATATAAGTAGCTACACCATTATTCGCAGCTCATTTCATTTACATCTATGACCCCACCCCAAACATCCCATACATGTCTACGAGGTACACTGGCGTTCTGGAATGTTCTAATTAGTGCTGCTCAGACTGCGGTTGTGGTAAGCAGCCTAGGGCTCATCCAAGGGAAATGACTACTATTCCATGCATTAGCCCACATTATGATTCCCAGAAAGGCGCTCTTATGTGTGCTGAAATGTAAAGATACCAACGTATTATTTAAGAAGTCATTTGTAGAAAATTTTATCTGGCAAGATGTTATAATCCACACAAACCTTCCCGTGTCTGAGTGAATAAACAAAATTGCTTAGCATCATTCTTTCTGAAGTGGGTGGTAACAGCCACAAAATAAGAGTCTCTGGGGTGAAGACACTCCCTGAATACCTGAAATTGATACCCAGAACCCACGCAGTAGAGAGAGAACTGGTTCTAAAAAGTTCTGACTCCACACGTGTGCCCATAAACAATAAGCAATAAAAGTCAAAAGGAAAAAAGGTAGTTGGAGAGATGGCCGTGCGATTAAGAGTGCCGTTCCATGTCATGGGATGTCTTGCTGAGCCTTGATGAAGACTGAGGGGCTTGGTCCCACCCCAACTGTTGACTGCCCACGGGAGGCCTTACCCTTTCTGAGGGGTGGATGGGGGTGGGTTGGGGGAGATGGAGGTGAGTGGAAAGGGGGAAGAGAACCGTGGTTGGTATGTAAAATGAATAAAAAATAAATAAACTATAAAACAAAGAGCACAGTCTTGCAGACAACTTCAGTCTTCAGGTGCTATGGGGCAGAGCACAACCATCTGTAACTCCCTTTTAGAAGTTAATTCGTCCTCTTCTGGCCTTCACAGGCACTACACATGCATGTTGCACAGTCATATATATAGGTAAAATATTTATACACATGAAGATAAAAATTAGTTTAAAAATTAAGAAGGGTTTTTATGTTACATGTCACACAGTTTTATGATGTTGAAAAAACTTACCTTAAGTACACACTTTTCTCCTTTCTTCCTTTTTCTCAGTTACTAGAGATGGAACCCTGGTCTTCACACATTTTCAGCAAATGCTGTACCACTGAGCAATATCCCCTGCGCCATTTTTGCTTTTTATTTAGAAGCAGGATCTCACTAAAGGACAGAGGCTAGCCTTGAACTCAGTCTGTAGCCCAGACAGAGGCTCCTCCTACCTCAGCTTCTCCAGTAGCTTGGATTAGAGAGGCCTGCCCTCCCGGGCCTGGATGAGCCCATTAGCTTTTGTGCATGCTAAGGATTTATAGCAAACAAAACAAATATTTGGATGATAAATTAGCTTTAAAAAATGAACGAAATTGCTGTTATTAAAACTTTGCTGGTATAATCGGGAGCTTGATATTTGAGACCGAATAACAGGATACACTTATCAGAATAGATATCTCACCTTAGTAAGAACAACAACAGTGTCTTCATTGGCAAACATTCACTTTGGCAGCTGCGCATGACAAAATATACCAGCAAGGGTGACTGTGAGTTTCCAAGTCTCTTTCCAGTCCATCTCCTGGCCCCCAAATCACCATGACTGTGGTACAGTACATTACATTGGCAATAGGTTAGAAATGATATTCAGTGTAAATCCTAGTACACTGAATTATTTGCTAGACCTTTGGCATAATTTTTTCTCATGAAATATTATTCATTATATCAGTATCAGACATTTTTTGCTACTTAGTATTCTGCAGCGAGGGAGAAAAATTCTTCCGTGAATGTAACTTTCCCTTAGGAGTGTGAATTTCATTAGAAAGTAACACCAATTATAATATGTCTGAGAGAAGTTGGTGACATTTTTATTGAAATAATGAAGCAGGAAGATGTCTCTATTGGCTTAGCATGGTTAAACAGAGAACAGGAAAGACAGAAAAAAAAATGAATCTTGGTCTTTGCACACACCTAACACCTAAATCTGTATGTGGTTTAATGCTGTGATGTATAGAAATAAAATGTCTTCTGTTTCTGAACCAAACAACTGCACATTTTTACTCCAGGGCACTTTTCGTCACTAGATCTTCCTGAGAATATGATAATTTATTCACTTCAAAGAGAAAGACTTGTTAATTTATATTTATTCTCATGTAGTATCAGAGATCGTTTAAAATACATTGGCACCTCCATAGTTATGTGAAGTGTTTCTCAATTAATTAAGGATCCCAAAGAATTGATGGTTAAATGAAAGTGCATTATATTAGTTACTTTTCTGTGGCTCTGATCAAATACCATGACCAAATCAACTTGTAGAAGAGAGAGTAGATTTTGGATTACAGTTTCTGAGGGATGAGTGTCCTTTGTGGTGAGGGGAGTGTGGCAACAAGCGGCAGGCAGGGAGACAGGAGCAGGAAGCTGAGAATTTCGGCTTCAGTGGAAAGCACAAAGCAGAGAGAAGGAACTGGAAGTGAGGGAAGTCTACCAACTTTCCAGTTCCACTCCCAATGATGTACCTTCCATCAACAAGGACACACCATGTCCCCACACAACACCTCCAGCCATGGACCAAGTGTTCAAACGTGTGAGCCTAAGGGGAATGTTTCTCACTCAAACTGCCATATGTAGATCATTTTTTGAAATGAGTAAAATTTAAACACAAATGAGTATATTAAAGAACCACTTAAACAATTTCTGTGGTATTCTAGATAGGATATTAAAGTAGATTCAGCTGTATTCATTGATAATATACAATAACTCTTTGGAATGTACTTATATTGATAACTTGGCATGTGCTTTTTGAGCTTGCTGAGAGGCTGGCTCTAGAAGTGGCGTTGCTATTTTAGACTGAGGCGTGTTTATATCAAACAGCCTCCAAAATCCCCTGCCCTGGGTCAGGCTGGCCCTAGGGCTCGCTAATTCGAGGAGAAAGCAAGCAGCGAAAGGCATCAGAAAACGTCTCCTTGAAAACAGCTAGAGTAAGCCGTTTCCAACAGACATTGCCACTGTCTATCCTGTGATGTAAGAACTGTGCCCGCAGTGTGACAGAGACACTGGAGGCTCACCCTCAGAGAGAACAGACGACCTTCCGCCTTGGGCTCTGAACGGGAACTCCAGCACACTGCTTCCACTTGCCTGGTCCTTCCTGCTGGATGACTGTAAGTGCTTGATTTGATAGTCTTACGTTTCTGCTGTGATTTTTTTCCTTCCATTTGGATGCCTCACCAAAGAACACTCTGTTCTCTGCTTCACTCTCTGTAGGGAACCCCAGCTGTCTGTCTCGACGGGTCTTCCTGGCACTATCTCCTGGATGTGCGTAAGCCCCTGCATTTGGTGTGTTGTTACCTTGCATTTTCTCTCAGTTTGATGGGCTACTCTTTATTTATATATATATATTATTTTACAATACTATTCAGTTCTACATAATAGCCACAGATTCCCTTGTTCTCTCCCTTCCTGCCCCCCTCCCGTTCCCCCCAGCCCACGCCCCATTCCCACTCCTCCAGATCAAGGTCTCCCCTGAGGACTGGGATCGACCTGATAGACTCAGTCCAAGCAGGTCCAGTCCCCTCCTCCCAAATTGAGCCAGGGCTACTCTTGTTTTTGTTGGGTGTTTTTGATTGACCTGTATCTCCTTTTTTATTTCTTAAAATGTTTCTGCCATTCTTTTTTTTTAAGATTTGTTTATTTATTACACATACAGTGTTCTGTCTACATGCCAGAAGAGGGCACCAGATATCATTATAGATGGTTGTGAGCCACCATGTGGTTGCTGGGGATTGAACTCTGGACCTCTGGAAGAGCAACCAGTGCTCTTAACCTCTGAGCCATCTCTCCAGCCCTCTGCCTGCCATTCTTACAAGTCAATTTTAGACTGTTGTATCATGAACACAAGTTAAAGTCATTCCCAAACTAGCTGCTGGGAAGCTCTGCCTGGCTACAAGTCAGGACACAGAAGTGCACAGTTTCAGTGGGTTGGTTTTCCGACCAATCAACTCTCCAATCAGGAAGTGACACTTTCCACCAAGGGGCACTGAAAGCCCAACACATTCCTTCTCACTGCACGTCAGTCTTCTATTGCTCTGCAGAGAACAGAACTACTAAAGGATGTATAACGAGTAGATAATGTAGCAAACAGAGAGTACTTGCATTAGGAGAAAGAAAATCAGTGGTAGAGGGTACTGCCTGATCCTTTCTCCACTGGCCAAACTGACAAGTTCGATGGTCAGAATTGACCTCCAGAAATTTCAGGTCTTGGGGGTGAGCGTGGGTCTCTGTTCCAGATAAAAATGCAGCCATTCTTGGGACTTGTTGTTTGGCAAAGAGATTTGGAGGAGAGATGCCTTGGGGGAATCTTCCATTTGGTTCTGCATGCCACACCTCTTGTGTACCAGGCAATCTACCTGGAGCTTCTGTCCTTGGTCATGTTTTCACCTAATCTTTCTGGTTCTGAGTAGTTCTGAAGTCTAGCTGGGTCAACTAAGTAATGGATTTGGCTAAGATCCATCTATTTCATTTAATCTTGCACTTCATAACGTCCCACTCTAACAGACACACGCGCCATTATGAATCTCCAATAAGTAGCATCCATTGAGAGTTAGTGTCTAGTAATTTCTGCAAGCCAAGGACATTTCCCCCTAGTTAATGACCATAGGTCACTTAGGAGACTCTTGGGACAGAATTAATGGAATACAACTATGGATTTCATTATAGCATGCTTCCTTACAAAGTTTTGTCTCCACTTCAATTAAATGTTTAAACTTTGGGTTATCTGAAGAGTGGAAAGCTGGTGAGAATCTCTGAAGCTTCTTACAGGAATTCATGTTAGGGCTCTGTTTGCCACTCTAGAAATGTTTTCCCATCACTTTTTGTAGCCTAAACCTCCACTACGTTTCTAGGGAATCGGTGATGAATTAGCTACTCTTATAACTTTCTCAGTGTCAAAATCTTCTGTTTGCCCCTTGTCCCTGTAGGTTTTCAGGGTAATTGCATTCACTCTGAATGGCAATGTTCATCCGTTTCTACATCTCCAAGATCCCATTTTTGCCACTGAGATAATAGAACTCATTTCTCTTGCTGTAGCATACCTTCCCCCACGGTAATAGCTGGCTTATGCAGACACCTCCTGAAGTACTTTTGGAAGAAACTGTGGCTGCTGCATTCATGGGTGAGTGAAGGAAGTGTCTTTATTCACCAGTGGTTGCAATCATTCCACCTACTCCCTGCCTAGCCCTATAGCTTTTCATTCGATTATCTTTTGATGATTACTGGGACAATCTGAGTCTTTGGTCAAGTCCAATGAGAGGGTCTGCAGCAGATGCCAAGAGATTCCTGCTTTCAGACCCAGCTTTGGTGCCTACAGATATAACAGTGTCTCCTGTTTCTATTCAGTGCACCCAACATGTCTACTCATGTGTTCCTTTCAGCTTCATGTATCATTAATGGTTTTAATAAAGCAGCTTTTACGTTGTTGTTCTAGTATCACTTTAAGGGTTGGGTTTTTTTAACTCACTTTTTCATGAGTTAAACAATACTACAACATTAGTGTATAAGCAATTTTCAGTTTATTCATTGTAGAAATACATAGTTCTACTAATAAAATATGCATGTTCTGAACCATACACTGCTATATATTTTAAGGCTGAGCTAGCTCTAAGTAAACCATTGCATGTTAAGCTTTCCATTTCTAATAAAACAAAAACATTTGGTTCTCAGTGAAAATAAGTTGTTTTACAAGCAAGCTTTAGTTAGAACAAAGCTATTAATTAAGCTTTATTAATATGAAAAACACTGATTTTAACGTTTGGAGATATGGTAGTTCTCTTTAACCATAGTTTAAATGTTTACAGTTTTAGCTAATCATGGTCAACCATGGCCCAAAATATTAATGGAAATTGTAGGGTTAATTCATACATTTTAAATTGTGTCATTCTTGGCGGATCCTGAAATCTCCCACTCTGCTGCTCCGCCCACATATTGTACGAATCATCTTTGGTCCAGCGTGAGTTACACAAGCGTGGCCTCCAAGCAGCTGTCCAGATAGGCAGGCCTCTGCTTGGAATCAAGGCATTTGAGACTGAAACAGCCTGCGCGACTCTGAATTGTCCTGCCTTACTTCTGGCAATGGCTCATCTCATTCACAGCTTTTAACCTCTTCCTTCGCTTAAAAAGGCTCAAACTATGAAGTATCTGGCAACTTTCATTATCTGCCTGAAAATTACTCAGACCACAGATAGCCTGAGTTACTTTGTTTTCCGTTTACTGATGGCACAAAACAGATGTCATGAAGCTCGTATTGGCACCCTCTCCAGCATTTAAGGCTTCTACCTTTTCCCCAAATACCTCATTGGCCACTGACACAGCTTGTTTTCTGTAATGGTAAATTTGAACACCATTGACAAGGTTAATTTCATATTCATAAAAATCAAAATATATAATGACAGTTTTGGCAATGTAGTCAATACAATACAACTGTGAGAAGATTGGGATGGCTTTGGGGCCACTTTTTGGCAATACTTCGTTAAATTAGTGGGTGATAAGAAATACAGAATTAGACTCTGAAAGCTGTAACTAACTTGTGATAGAAACAAAACAAAGCACTCAAGCAAATCCTGAAAAGAAAATACAGGTCCTCTCAGGGCTGGAGCCTTATCTTAATCCTGGGAGCTCCTGAGAGAATGAGGGAGACAGAGGGATGGCACTCAGTGTCGGCTTATGTTTCTACTGGAAAATAAACACAGCTTCGGGTGAAAGAAAACACCTTGTTCTTCAGGAATGGAACCAAAGTCCTACATTCTCCAAGATGGGGGCGTCTTAGCAGAGGTAGACGCATTTTTTTTCCTTCTTATTTTTTTATATTTATTTATATATGTAGTATGTGTGTGTGTGTGTGTGTGTGTGTGTGTGTCCGTGCCAAGTTTATGTGTTGCTGTAAACCTAACCCAGGGCCCATGCTCTCTAGACAAGCGCTCTACCAGCTGAGCTCCTACAGACTGTGCTCCTGCGGCACACAAACTCACTCCTATAAGCTGTCCTTTGAGCTCCGTAGGCATGCCATGGCGCATTCACATACACACAAAAGAAATACATTTAATTAAAATTTTAAATTACATATACTTGGGAGGTACAACATAATGTTTTGATTCATTTGTATATTAAATAACAATCAAATCAGGGTACTTAGCATATGGTTTTAAGCTTTTTTATAATTCCTTTATGGTGAATGCATTCAAAATCTTTCTTCCAGTTAATTTAAGGCAAACTGTGCTTTATTGCCAAGAATGCCATAGGATGCTCAAACTCCTTCATTCTGTCTAGCTCTACCCTTGTCCCATTGACCAACCTTTCCCCGTTCCCTTTCTCACCTCCCCAGACTGTGTTGACTACCATGTTATGAGATCCATTGGTATAAGACCATTTAAGAGTAAGATTTCACAGTGCTTCAGAGTAATCATTTAAGAGTAAGATTCCTCCTGTCTTGACTTATTCAATTAATTCTCCTCAGGTCCATCCATGTTGTCACGATGCACAGTATTCCATAGAAAGAGAGATATCTATACCTCCAAACACCAAATCACATTAAAAAAATCTAATCATCTATTAAAGTCAATCTCACATACAGCTCTCATCAATAAACATTGAAGAGAATATGGGGAAAGTGCTGGTGAGAATATGTATAAGATGCCTTTCTTATGAAAATAGTGAACCCATCTGGAAAAGTGTATGAACTTTCCTTAAAATATCTTAAAGTAGAGCTGGCTTTCTGAATAAAGATATTAATGACTTCATTAATGGATGATGCTGCCACAAGAACTTGTCAGCCAATAAAGTATGCACAGATGGATAAATGCATCAGAAATTACCAGTTAAAATGCAAGTTTTAATATGTGAATCAACATTGACCCTTGACTGCATGGCACTTCCGTGCCAAAGCTGCATTCCTTTCTCTGGCACACAGGTGCTATTTTTTCTGAATCTCTAATCTGAAAGTTGTGCCGTGAATTTTTCAATGTATCTGGGACATCTCTGCACATGTAAAAAGGTGGCTCTTCAAGGTGCATTTTTCCTCAGACTCCTGTCACCCCAATGGTAGATTGTTCCAGAAAGAATGTAACATGAGAGAATAAGTCAGGAAGACCATTCTTCTAGAGATGAGATGCAATCTCAACACTAAATATTTTACTGATCATTGCCCTCCATACTGAAACAACATGAAATCCACCAATCACAACAGCAGGCATCAGATGAGGTGAAGACCCCAACTAGCTCAACCCACCCCCACCCCACTCTGTGCTCTTCATTTGTTTTTGGTTTTGTTTGCTTCAGAACTGTAACAAAGTGGTCCTTGTTACAAGTCTTTTTTTTTAAGGCTTTCCTTTTTTTTTTAAGGACAGTGACTCATTGAGGAGGACCTCAAATGCACTGTGTAACTGAGGAAGGCCTTAACCTCCTAAGCCTCTTGTTTCTACTTCCCACACTCTGCATTTACAGTCGTGCACCACTGCCCATGCTCAGTTTATGTGCTGCTGTATATCTAACCCAGAGCCCCGTGTTCTCTAGACAAGCCTATCCCCCATTTTCTAAAGGTTGTGCTCTTGACATCAACCTACATTCATGAGGAACCTCACTCACCGTATGCATTCTGACTTCACTGCTGTAGCTTTACTTCTTCTTCTTCTTCTTCTTCTTCTTCTTCTTCTTCTTCTTCTTCTTCTTCTTCTTCTTCTTCTCCTCCTCCTCCTCCTCCTCCTCCTCCTCCTCCTCCTCCTCCTCCTCCTCCTCCTTCTTGCCCTCCTCCTCCTCCTCCTCCTCCTTCTTCTTTTGATTTGGTTTTTCGAGATGGAGTTTCTCTGTGTAACAGCCCTAGCTGTCCTGGAACTCCCTTTGTAGACCAGGCTGGCCACAAACTTACAAAGATCCACCTGCCTCTGCCTCCTGAGTGCTGGCATTAAAGGTGTGCGCCACCACGCCAGGCTCGTTGCTGTATCTTAGAGAAGTTGTACAATGTCGAGAGCCATAGTTCTGTGTAAGAACCCCAGTAGATGACAAGGCGCTTACCCTCCTCTGAGAAGAGCCTCTGAGCTTCATCACCTCAGAGAGTCATCCTAACAAAAAGACTCTTAAGTTTCTAGAAGCTCCACCTTCCTGGTAGTGACAGATTGGCCAGTGTCCTTGAAAACCAGGGACACTGAAGACGCAGTGTACACACCAATGTAATCCTTAGTTATTTAAGCATCAAAGAGTAGTCCACTCTATTCTACCCCTGTCTCTTTTTACTTCTCATCATGAGCATTTTCTAGTGCTAAAGCAAAATCTGGAGCAAAGAGAAAATTTTAAAGTATTGCTGACTTTGAAACAACTGACTTGGATTGATTTTAAACCAACATAAGAATGGGTCTCCAAATGGATCACTAAAGCAGCAAATACAAATTTTGAAAATCAAACTTTTTATGATATGGTGTTTTGAAAGGTATAGTCCATGTGTACATGATATAGTATGGTCAGAGGAATGATTTTAAGTCACTCATAGACAAATGCATATACACCCGTATAAGCATATAATTATTTTATCATGGTTTAAAAGACTGAGTTAGGTCATCAAACTCATAATTTCAGAACATTTCTTAGGAAACAAGACTGTCTTCTGCATTTACTTATTTATTGGGTAGGATGCCACAGTGTGTGTGAAGATATCAGAGGACTTGCTGGAGTCTGAGTTAGCTCTAGGTTGTCAGGCATAGCTCAAATACCGTTCCCAGAGCCTTCTCACCAGCCCATAATTGTTTTTATTACTGTTGTTTGCTTCTTTTTGCAAGACGATTATTTGCAAGCTATTTTAAAGCAATCATTAGGCATAATTCTGTAAGTTACATGCAAATGTAGAAAGATGATGCGGTCAGCAGGTTAATAGCAGGAGCCCGAGAAACACCTTGTTGTGTTTTGTGAAGACCTTCCACACTGTTAGGCCAGATTCCAAAGAAGCTGAGCCTAAGCCAAGAACTGCTGTTCAGGTGATTTATTGACATTTTGGTTGCGAGCCTAGCCTTTAATAGCTGTGCTATCTCCCCAGCCCTCATGGGATTTATTGAATGAAATACCTTCAGGAAAAACCTTGAGAGGAAGAAAGGAAGTAGAGAAAGGAAACTAGACAAGTCATTATTTTAGGGAAATCTTAGCTTTGGTTTCTAAATGTGTATGGTGTGTGTGTGTGTGTGTACACATTTTCATTTGTGAGTACACATGTACACATTTTCATTCGTGAGTACACATGTGCACATTTGCATTCGTGAGTACACATATGTGCATACGAACATTGACATCGGGTGCTTCCTTGATCATTCTCCATCTTATATATTGAGACAACTTGAACCCAGAGCTCACTGACTTAATAGTATAACTAGCCACCTTGCTCCCAGATCCCCTGTCTCAGACTCACCAGCAGTGTCTTATTAGCAGGTCACCATATCTACCTGGCATTAATTTGAATGCTGGCAATCCAAACTCTTGGGACAGGCTCTTTAGCTGGTGAGCCATCTCTCCAGCGCATGAGAATTTCAGCTTTGTGGGAAAGTTTTTCCAATAATTTTTTCCCCATAGGAAATTTTGTTCAATAAATGTGACCATGGAGTAAAGAAGCTGCCTGGCAAGAGGCAGTAAGGCTGACTCACTGTAGTCTCGGTTCAGTCCATTGAGTCACAGCCATAGCATCGTTTCCCCGGAGGAAGAGAGCCTCAACGCAGTAGGTTGGGGGGAGACGCACTGGTCTACTCAAGAGACTATGGATGGGGCACAGAGAACACCTGCCAGGAAGCTCAGAAGACGACCCTGGAGACAATGGTCAACATGCATTGAGATGATCGTGTGCAACCCAGGAAGGTCTTGAAGCCAGCTAGTAGAACCAATACTTCACTCATGGAATTCCTCCAAAAATGAAAATTTATCATCACTCAGGGTCATCTTGACCTTCTCCGTCCTGGAGTCACATTGCCTGTGGCTTCCTCCTGAGCCTGACACTTCAGACGACATGTACGGTATAGTAACACAGGGCAAAAGGTTTGTCTTAACTAGTGGGCACCTGCCCTATCCTAGGATGAAGTCCTATTAGACTTAAATTCCCAGTTCCCATTTAACCATGTCAAGAAAAAAAGTCTCTTTTTTTTCCATTGAAAGGGGTTGTACTTCACAGGCATACAATACAGAAATTTTCAAAGTAGTAGATCCCAATTTGCAAGATCCCAGGCTCCCGGCAATGGCTGGCCCACATTAGGGCATGCCAATTCATTGCATTCGACCACATATCTCAGCCTAACACTGTGTGACTACACACCGGATGCATCTGATTAAGTGCCCCCAGTGCTGGCTGTAATAATCGACTCACTGGCACTGTGCCTCCTTCCAGCTATTCTGGGATCTGGGCTTGAGGCTGTTGGAGTTTGGCATGCTCAACTCAGAGGCTCTCTCAGCTGGGCCAGGTGCCAGGCGGCCATCCTCTTCACTGTTCCATTCTCCTTTTTTTTTTTTTCTTCTTCTCCATGTTTCCCCACAAGCTATGCCTTCCTCTTTGGATCTTGCCTTATTTTGTTTTGCATAGATGTTTTGGCTTTTCTGCTAAGCCTGGCTTATTAATTTCGAGCTGGACAGAGGGCTGTGTGCCAGAATCAGCTGGAGCTTGCCTTACCAAGGATGTTTGTCAAATTTGGTCAGTGACAGCCAGTTTGAGTCCCTGGCAACCAAGCAGGTACAAATCATTTCCGGTTAGAGATGATGATATGTGGCTGAGAGATTAGTACTACAGTGTCCAGATCTAGGCACATTCCATTGTGGTAATGTCACTTACTGGTTGAGTTACTTTGAGCAATTGACTCAGTTTCCCATGCCTCTGAGTTATCATCTATAAATGAAAATAATTGAAGGAACTACCTTGTAGGGTTGACAGAAGAACTAAATGAACTCACGCATATACGTGAGTATGCAAATTTCCTTCCCCTTGGAAAGATGTCAGTGGGAGTCAGTGAGATGCTTAGCAAATAAAGGTGATTAGCACCAAGTCCAAGTGTCTGAGATGGATCCCTGGGGACCCACACAGTAAAAGGAGACAATTGACTCTTGCAAATTGTCCTCTGACCTTCTTCATGCACCTCAGTGCACACAAGTACACACACAAACAAATTTTCAAAAAAATATAGTCTTCAGCAAAGGATGTTAATGAGGTATCAGGGAACTTCATTGGCATTATTTGTATAGATAATATAATTATTATTTACATAGCACTCTGGTGCTAAGCAACTGAAAGGCTCCAGTAGTTCCGCTGATGAATTCTTATCATAACCCTGAATTATGTTCTGTCTTGCAATAACAAAATTACAGAGCAAAAGACTCTACCTTGTCTGACATTAAAGCATTAATTGAATGTAGCAATTAAAAGAGTGAGTTTGATTTATTTCTAATGACTTGGAAAGATAAACAAGACCTATCATTGAGAAGCTACTGCAAATCACAAGAGATGAAATTGAAAAGCAACTGAAAGTCACAATATGAATGTAGACTCACACTTTTTGCTTTAAAATTTGTGGGCATAATCATGTCTATATGCATTTAGTGGCTGCACACATAAGAAATTACAAGGCAGAGAAAATAATTCATTTCTATGATAGCTGGTACGAAAGTTATTTTGTGAAGAGGGGTCATTTTTATTGAAAAGTCCATCATGCACTGGGAGAGCACATCTCACTGACAGTCGAAGTCACAGGTGAAGATGCAGCAGGTCATTATGGAAAGGGAGGGAGTGGACAAGGCCAGGGCCATCCTGGTGGTAGGGAGGGTCAATGAGGAGTGAGCTCTCAGTTCTCAGCAGTGGTGGAGGACTCCTGGGAAATAATGAGCATGTGAAAACCTTCAGTCAGTCCTGTGATGGTTGATACTGTCCGCTTGACCAGGCTAGAATCACCTAAGGGCCAAACCAGTGAGGGAGTTCCTAGAAGACACTGGCTGAGTTGGGAAGGCCTACCTCCATGTGGACAGCACCATTCTGTGGTAGCGGACCATGGAATAAAAAGCAGAGAGAATTTTGTGCAACATTCTTTGTCTTTCGGTGTCTGGCAGGATTTGTGCCTCAAGCTTCATCTCGAGTGACTTTTCCTCTGCTAGCGAGTGTCCTTCAGCTCTGACCTAACATACACTCTTTCTTCCTTAAGTTAATTCCATCAGGTATTTCATCACAGCTAGGAGAAACAGAACAAAGACTCCCTGATGCTTTGCAGAGTGGATCTCCTTATATGATCAACTTCTGGACTAGAAAGTGAACACAATGAGATTTCACCTGGGGAGACAGCCAGGTATGTGAATGTGTGTGTGTGGGGGGGGGGATGATGCCCATGCTTGCACACTCACACATGTATGCGTGCACTTATCTGCCAAAAAGCTGGAAGAGTATGTCACCGTGCTGTGTGCTTACCACTGAAAGTGGGTGGGCGGTTGTGTCATGTAATGTGTAAGTCAGCCTTCCATCTCTGTAACAAAATAACCAACACAATTTAAACGGAAGGAAGTATATTTGCCCCACAGTTTCAGAGACCTCAGGCCATTGTTTTGTCATTTCCTCTCTGCCAGTGGCAAAGAGAAACATCAGGGTAGAGATGCCTCACTGAGGAAATCCCTCACTTCATGGTAGCCAGGAAGCAAAGGCAGAGAAGAGGCCAGGGTTACATATCCTCTTCAAGGGCACACTCGCCATGGACTACTGTGCTTGCCTTCTGAAGTTCCACTTCTAACTAGTATCATAGGCCAGTGGCCAAGCCTTTAGCATATGGGCTCTGGGAGGACATTGTCAATGCAAACAGTATACATAAGGACAGTTAACAGTTGTGACCCTTCTCATACATTCACTATGTACATTAGGAATCCACAGTCATGCTTCTGGAGGTAAATCAAACAGCCAACCTCCATGCTTCCTTGGGGAAGTGGTAAACAGAACTTCAGTCCATCTATCTCAGCATTTTTGGACCCTTCCTGAAGTCACATGTCCTTGGGAGGACCTGGGAAGAAAGCTCGTGTAGTTTAGAGGCTCAGCAGCAAAGTGGCCTGCTCTCTTTCTGTTTTCTGTCGTCAAATGCATGACGGGGAAGGGGAACAAAGGACATGTGTGACAAGAAGGACCTGCTCTGTGCTTCCATCCCGACCCTTGACCCCCGGAAAGACTCCTAATTGCAGGCTCCTCTCTGCAGACCAGGGGTGTCGGTTAAGATGCTCAAGGAGTGGGCTGACCGCCCCTGGGACTGACGCTGGAACCTAGTTGTTGCCTGTTTATCTCCAATTCCTCCCCAGGCGCTGAGTCCCCGTTCACTCGCCAGCACTGAATTCCCGCCTTCTTCGGATGACTGTGTTCTCTACTCCTCCACCTCGGTGAAAACCTTTCTTCTTGTCAAGCCCTTCATTCTGCCTCATTTCTTCACATGCTTTATATTTAGTCGTGTGCCCCAGTTTTTGTGTGGGTTCATTTTGTTTTCGTGTTCTTATCAAATAGAGACTCTTTTCCTCAGCTGTCTCTGTGTTGATGCCTTTGACGGATGCTGTGTTCATCTTCTCCTTCCCAGGGTCACAGGTGTCCAGGAAATATTGAATGAGGAAGGATGGGTGGATGAAGAGGAAAGCTGGATCAGTGTATAGTTTTTTTTTTTTGAGAAACTGTATCCTCCTGGAAACGCCTACATGCATCCTCCTTCCTCTCTAAGACAATGTCCTTCTTTTCCCCACAGTCATTTTCTGTGTTTACACTGTCATGTTTCCCTTACTTTCTCCCAGTGAAGACCCGTGGAAGTCTCAAAAGTTGTGTTTTCATAACAGTAGCATCTTAGCCAGGTGGTGGTGGCACACGCCTTTAATCTCAGCACTCAGGACTTAGGAGGCAGAGGCAGGTGGATCTTTGTGAGTTCAAGCCAACCTGGTCTACAGAGCGAGTTCCAGGACACCTAGTGCTGTTACACAGAGAGAAACCCTGTCTCAAAAAACAACAACAACAACAACAAAAACCATAATAGTAGCACCTTCCTTCCTTCTGAGAAAACTTACAGGTGGCTCCAACATCCACTGAAACAAGCGAGCGGTCGGTCCATTAGTGAATGCCAGCCATATATGGGAATGGCTGACTCTTGATATTTTAAAACATAAAATTCAAGTCGTTAAAGCATATTTGTATTTCATTTATAAGAGCATGAAGTCTCTTGAGAGGAGAATCAAGCTTAAATCACTACCATCCATTATCCTCAATTGAGAAAGGACGCTGGTTAGCAATCTAAAGGAAGATGTTAAAATTCTGCCATCTGGTGGCCAACTGAGACATGACATGCGTTAATTTTCTGAATTCTGAATTTTCTCTAGAATCACTCCACCACACTGGGGTTAAAATGACCACTTCCCTCCATCTTCTCTCTATATTTTTACGGTGCCTCCTATTATTTTTGCTTACTTCAAAAATACTTTCATCTCATCCCAGGATAAGTTTATAACCCATGTACCTGAATGAAGGCTGCCAGCAAGTATAATGCAGATTCTCCTTAGAAATAATTGTTTACATGTGTTCCTCTGAATGTTAGAAAGCAAACACAAAAAGCTGATAGTTCATATGTGTCTCCCTCATCTTTATTACTGACAGAACTCTCATATGATATAGCTACCAACCAGGGTGCTAATTGGTCTTCAGATATGTAGGGGGCTGGAACTTTTCTGGGGAGATGATTCATTTGGCAAAGTGCGTGCTGTATAATCATGAAGACTTGAGTTCATATCCCTAGCACCCACATAAAAAGTGGGGCACAGAGGCACATTCTGAAATCTCAGCACCGGGGAAGCAGAGCAAGTTGAATTCCTGGGGTTCGCTCACCAAACAGTCTATTGGAATTGATAAACTCTGAGTTTAGTGAGAGACTGTCTCAAAAACTAGCTGAAGAACCTTAGAGGAAGATGCCCAGTGTTGACCTCTCGCCTCCACACACATGCACATACATGTGCACAAGCCCCTAAGCACACAAACGTACACACACCACATACACACAGAGAGAGACCAACTATAGAAGACCTGTGGAAAACTACTATCTTCGGGTTCAGGAGATGTGAAAGCCAGAATTAATGACAACCTTGTCTGTTGTTTTATCTTATTTATTCTCTAGTAATACCAAAATCCCAGAGGAATCATTCACTGAAAACCATGCTCACACAGGCTCTGCAAATGTAAGAAGCAAAGCGATCATGGAAATTATTGATCTGAGGTTCCCTACGATAGGCAGATAGTAGAAGGACAAATCCACCGCTAAAAACAGTGTGTTCCATACTTATTACCATAAGCTGGCCAGAAATATTTTCCCTTGTGCTGATGCTCTCAAAATCAGATTCTTACTAATTTTTAGTATTGCAATTAGATGAAAATGAGCCATGTAGCCTGCTGATCTTCCCGGCAATCCGAAGAACAGAGAACCTGAAATCCTTGCAGGCATTTCAAATTACCTAGTACAGCAGCTTCTCACATCCCCCTTTCACTTCCATCAAAGCCACTTTTAAGCGCAATCACAGAGACTCTGAATGGCTCTGGGGGAACTTGTGTTTCTCTCTATAATTTATGACTGGAACGACACTCCAACGGGAAGGGAGGTCAGGATGGGAGCGAAATCTTTTCAGAATACACTATCAATCTTATTGATAAGGACGGTGCTGGCCAAGGTTGCAACTATAATTATTTCTTGGGTAAGCACCTGAGCTAATGCAGAATGTTCCAGAAAGTTTCTGTGGCGTTAGAAGGAGTATGATTTGATACTATTGGAACAAGAACCTGTGGCTTCGGTGTCAGGACACTGGGGAGTAGACGGAGATTCTTGGGCTCTCTGTCAAACAGGCACAGCCGCACTGGAAGGGCAGCCCTGGACTCTAGCACTTGCCCATCTGAGGAGTCAGGGATCTAGAATTATGAGTCCCTGTCATCCTGCTTAGTCCTCTGTCAACTTCACATGAGCTGCAGTCAAGAGAGACCCTCACTTGTGAAAACGTCCCCTCCAGATTAGTCGGTGGGCAAGTCCATGGTGCATTTTCTTGATTGACGTGGGATGGTTCAGTGGACTGTGGGCTGTGCTACTCCTGATATCAGGTCTTGGCTGCTATAAGAAGGCAAGCTTATCAATCCGTGGGGAGCAAAGCAAACACTGGGCAGTGCTCCTTCGCAACCTCTTCATGAGCTCCTGCTCTGGGTCCTGCCCTGCGCCAGCTCCTGCCTGCACTGACTTCCCTGGAGGTGGACTACAAACTGTAAGATTAAATAAACCCTTTCCTCCCTAGGTTGGTTTTGGTCATGGTGTTTTGTTGCAACAACAACAAAAGCCCTAAGACAGCTGTTGTGCAGAAATTGGTTCTGTTGTTGTCTGCTTGCTTTTGGTCCCAGCAGAGTGTGGTGGTACACATTTGTACTCGCAGCACCTGGGAGGCAGAGGTCACCCTGGTCTGCAAAGTGAGTTCCAGGCTAGCCTGAGATACAGAGTGAGACCCTGTCTCTGAAAGAAACAAACCAAGCAGGCTGTTCCTTTCTGACATTCTGAACAGGTCTAGAATGGAAAATTCAGCTTTTACATTTGGAACTATCCAGACAATTTAATGTGCCGCCAATTTAGACAACCTATGTTCAAACACAGACATTGACAGGTTTTTTTCCCTGAGTTAGACAGTCGGTAGTTTAAGCTTGTAGGCAAAACAATTTCTGCAGCATAAACTGCACCATGATAGTTCGGAAATGCCATAGACCATAACAAGTAAATAAATGGTTTCAGACATGATCTACAGAAATGCCATTTGTGGCAACAGCTGGTAGGGGTGGCTTGGGCCTACAGGCTGGAGTTTGCAATCTACTAGGCAGATTCTACCTTCCCATCCCTGTGAATGCATCAGACAGTGACCACAGGGAAAGCCCCCCTCTGCCTCCCACAACACACACACACACACACACACACACACACACACACACACACACACACACACACACACACATACATGTTGACCTCTCCACATGAGATGGAACTGGATCAACCTTGCTCCAAATTGAAACAGAAGCCTCCAGAAATTCTCAACCAGATGTTGGGTCCCCTGCCTACCCATTTGACCTCCAAGGTTTTGTACCCAGAGTCCCCCAAAGACCACCAAGAGACCAAATCCGATGCAAAAGCAAAGAGTCTTTTTACTATTGCGAGTGAACCCAGGCCTCTCCATCCATCTGATGTAGCAGCAGAGCAGGAGAGACCCTGAGTAGCAATGAGGCAGGGTTTTTAAAGCAAGCGGGCCTTGGGGTCTACAGACTACCTAAGGAACAGACTCAGGATTGGTTTATGTGAATGGCAATCATGTTAGTAACTTTTAATTGGCTAGGGTTAGTTGGGGGTTACAGTTATCCATTTTTGGGTAGGCCTGGACAAGTCCCAGTCTTTGTCCTTGAGCTGCTGTGGAGGCTGGCTGGCCTAGCATGTACTGACTGTGGGGGCTGGCTCAGTGGCCCAGGCTTGGTGTGTCCTATCTCCCTGTCCCTGAGGACAGGGGCATCAGTGATTAATTGTTTTGTTGTTCATGACCCTCTCAGAAACTGCTTGCTTAGTCTCAGGAAACTGAAATTGAGGCCTGATCTCAGAGAGAAGATTGAGCCAGTCTGTTAATGGCATCTGCTTGGTCCTTTCACAAGGCACACCAAATACGGGCACTGCAGGCCTGTGAGAGAGTCAACCACCTGTGATGGGCAGTGGTGTTCATTCCAGACGCCAAGAGACAGCAGCTTCCACTAGCTGTAGGACATGGGGACAAAGCTAAGAAAGAGCATCTGTCACTCTTGCTTGGTTCTCTACGGTCTGCCCATGCAGCTAGCTATGGAATCAGCTGTCTTAGCTTTAGCAGAAAAAGACCCATTCACAGTGTAATGTGTGACTCTTTTCCAGCGCTTACTGTGCGTTTGCCTTCATTTTTCTTGCTTATTAAATCACCATCCAAGATAGTGTTCATAATAAATAGTTTTACCAAAAAAAATAGTTCTAGATCTCTATAACAGAGAAGAGGTATTCCTATAGAAAATATTAATCATACTTATGAAACACTGAGGATTAAAACTTAATGTGCTTTATGTTTGCCATCTACAGGGTAAAGATTGAATGTAATGTTTAATCAACTTTAATTGGAGATAGCCAATCTGAAGCTCATTCCACTTCCTTTCTGTTCTCATATTTTATTTCATATATTTAAAATTAAATATACTAAAATTAGTATATTAAATATTCTCTCATATCTATGGACATAATTTATTCAGAATTGAATTGAAGGTAAATGACAAATAAATGATTACTTGACCCTTCCATAAATATTTACCAGATGTACCTATTATGTGCTCAGCTATGTTCTAGTTCACCAAAAAGAGCAGAAAAAAGTCCCTGTGTTCATTAGAATATGCATTCTAGCGGAATTTTCTGGAATTAAAAATAAAGAAACCACATATAAGATAATAAATATCCCCTGATACTAAATTGGAACAAAGCTTTGTAAGTTTTGAAAGTGGCCTGTAGAAGAAGAACTGTGGGAACAACGTCTTACTGATCTCTTTCATTCTTCATTGATGACAATGACTTCCAGAAATGGAAAGCCATCCAAGAAAGCCACACGACTGGAGAGAGCGCCCAGCAGTTAAGAGAGCGTGCTGCACTTCCAGAGGACTGGGGCTTGATCTCCAGCGTTCACACAGGGAGGCTCACAACCACCCGCAATTCCAGCTCCTGGAGATCCTGCATCCTCTTTTGGCCTTTGTGGGTATCCGTTAACACATGGCACACAGGCACACGCACACACACACACACACACACACACACACAAATGAAAAACAAAAACTAGGACACCAGTGGGTTCCTGCAGTGGTAGAGCAGATAAAGTAGCAGAAAAGGCAACGGCCGTACTGAGAAAAGGTGGCTGGTGGCACGAGGCCGTGCTGAGCAAGCATGGCTGCAGCCCTCTGGAACCATGAGTGCATCCTGCTCCATCCCAGCTTCTGGCTGCACAGTCTTGCCTCTGCCTCAGATGTGATGCTGGACAGAAACAGCCCAACAGATCAGCCTCACGGCATACTCACTATGGCAGCTGCCAGCCAGGGGGGGACTCAAAGTTGTAGATGCAGAACTCAATATCCAGTGGCTGGTGATTACTTGGTGTAACACTGAAAGGTTCATAGGTCACACGGGCCCATTTCCCTTTTGTGAAACAATAGGATCCCAGAGGATTTTTTTTTTTTTTGGCCCCAAATTCCATTACTGCCTGACCTGGGGTTTTTGAATCAAGTCTTCTCTATTTTTTATTAATATTTGATAAGTAGACAGTGGGACACTTTCCAAAATGCAAAAGCAATTATAATACAGCTAACTAATATTTTAAAGCAAAATTTAAAAAACTATCCACAATAATGTATTTTTTATAAAAAGGAGAAACAGCTGTGGCCATTCCATTTTTAACTCCCCACTAATATTCCTCACCCTTGTGAGGTGCAAGAGTGAGCAGTTTAATGCATACCGCAATAATCATAAGTAATTTAAAATAATTTACTCCTTAATAATTGTTAATAAATTTGCAAATTCTCTGGGAAAAGAAACAAATGTGTTCTAGTGACTTTGGGGAGGTTGCTGTGATTTCAGAGAAGAATCACTCCTCTGACTGGCTGAACTGAATAAATCCTACTAATCTTCCCTGTTCTTAGCTTATCTCTTTCTTGTTTAGCTTCCTGGGGGTCTCCAGGAATGGCTGATAATGGATACGAGATATAAGCTCTTCATTGATGATATGGAAATGTTTTTAAATAAGTACTTTGAACTTCTGTTTCAGCAAAACCACTCCTAGGCCCTAAGACCACTGCCAGACAGTTAATCCTCCATCCTTGATCTGGCTTCCTCTCTGCTCCCTGATTTTTAGGATACACATCAAAAAAAATTTCAGATGAATCACACACAGTGTATTACAGGAGATAGATAGAGTTTAACACCCAATGGTATAAAGCAATCTCAAGAGTGAGAGTGGACAGAGGACAAAGGAACCACTGTGGAGATATCCAGAGAAGTCACTGTACCTATCTGCATTTTTTCAGTAGGTTTATACTGATGGTTTTCCTTGAGGGACATTTTCTTGCCCAAGAGATCACCGTGTCCACTTGTATCAACGCTTAAGGGAACGGAGACAAAGGTATGTCTTCGTGGTTTATCAGAAAGCTCCCAGCTAAATAATCATCTATGAGACATGGTTCAGACCCCACTCTTCTGACCAGAGTCTTACAGCTTTTCTTCCTATTTTACAAGCTGCTGATTATGGTAGAGGTGGTCATCCTCAAGAACATTCAAAACTCCTACTATCTAACTGTTCATCAATATGACAGGAAGACAAACCTATTTCTTCTCTGTCAGCCACTGATGTTTATCTACACACAGGGTCCCCACAGCCTTCACTCTGTAGTACTATAAACATCTAATGGAACAACAGGAAATCAGCTAATATGACTCAGCTATTTCAAAGACATTTCTCCGATGGTTGGAAGTAGCATTCACTACGAAAGACTCTTCCAACAATAGTGAAAAGGAACATGAGGATTTATTAGACACTGCATACTTTTCATTAAGCCAAGTGTCTTACATGTACTATTTCAACTGATTCTCCTTGGAATGGTAGTTATTATCATCTGATTTAAAAGGATAGATCTGGAATTGTAGTATAGGTTTATTTGATTGCATATCCCATGGATCACTGCACTAAAGTCCGCCTGACTGTCACTCTGCCATGGTGCTAATAATGTGCATTTTTCCTTCTTTAGCTCTAACCTCAATGTCAGTTCTCATGATCAGGTTCCTATAGACCTAGAGTCATCTCATAATTATCTCCACTTCTCCATACAATGACTAAGGTGCTAGGGAAGGAAGCCTTCATGAGGGGCAGCATAAGCTGGGGGTGTCCTGGGACCATGTAGGCATGCTCACTTCCTTTAGGCATCTCTGTTGAGGTATATCCATCACACACATGACTGTGTGAATGAAGTGGTTAGAGATGGATATGAGTTGAATATCCCTTACCTGAAATGCTTTGGACCAGATCAGTGTGTCTCAGATTTCATTTTTTTTTTAATTTAAGGATATTTGCATATATGCAATGAGATATCTTAGAGAGGTATGATGGATGATCTTGGTTGTCAACTTGACACCCCTGGGAAAAGGAAACCTAAATTGAGGGATTGCCTCCATGAGATAGGCCTCTGAACTTGTCTGCAGGGCATTCGCTTGATTGGTGGTTGATGAGGAGGCTCAGCCCACTGGGGGTGGCACCATTCCTAAGCTGTATGAGGAGGCGGCTGAATGTGAGCCCTGGAGTTAGCTGGTCAGCAGCGTTCCTCCATGGTTTCTGCTTCTAGCTCCTGCCTCCTGTTCCAGCCTTTACTTCACCAGATGAAGGATTGTAAACTGTAGAATGATATGACCGTCTCCTCCCTGACTTGCTTTTGGTCATGGCATTTATCACACCAACAGAGAAGCACACTGGGACAGGAGGGGAACTGTTTAAACATAAGATGTGTTAGCATTTCATACATACACCACACAGGCAGCCTCAGGGTCATTATAAA
Source organism: Peromyscus maniculatus bairdii (assembly GCF_049852395.1). NCBI lineage: Eukaryota > Metazoa > Chordata > Mammalia > Rodentia > Cricetidae > Peromyscus > Peromyscus maniculatus. The sequence continues at coordinate 157,584,497 of NC_134854.1, read as the reverse complement.
ATATGCAATATTTTTACTACACATGCGTTCTGACAAGGACCTGTCAGATGGGGACAAGTGCTGGATGGTTACCAGAACATGTTACTCACGCTGCTCACTCTTCTACAATGATCCCGGAAACACACGTTTCTAGAAGAGGTCCATTAAAAGACCGCCCTCAAGAAGACAGAGCAGACTCTCCATCTCACATCTATAGGTGGCAGAAAGCACAGGGTGTTGTGGGGGTGAGGTAGCATTTGTGAGAGATGAAAGAGAGGTACTACAGGGTGACAGTAGATAGGAAGTACTTGTCTGAGGTGGTCTTCACCTTCCTGAGATCTGTCTTTCTTCCTCTTCACTACTAGGAACTTCACAGTGGACTTTGCGCTCCTGCAGCTGGCTAACTAGAACCTCAGGAAGGGTTTCTGCTCAGTTAAAAAGACTGAGGGGGGCCGGGGTGTGTAGAAGGAAGGGAGCCCGGGAGAGCTGTCAGTTCACACTTTCTAACAGCGTTTTGTTGAGGCTCGAACTGTTTTCCACGTAGGTCATGTGAGTTGCAGAGCTAAGTATGGGGTCTGAAGCCTGTGCTTATGAACTGGTGGTCTACTGCACGTTTTAGCCTGTTTCTCCCAGTGATGTCCCGGACACATCCTGTGACCCAGGATGCAAGCGGCACAGGCAGAACCCAGTGCAGACCTGCGGCGCCCAGAGCGGAGGCAAGTCATTCTGGGAGAGCAGGTGAAATGGCGGCCAGAACTTTCCAGAATGTCCTAGAGAAAAGCAACCTTCTGAAAACACTGATCACAAAATCTTGAGGCAGGTGACATACCGAAATGCTTTTACAAACTGTGACAGGGCCCTGGAAGAAAAACAATAATGAGATCAGCAAAGAAAACCTGGAGAGAATACAGAAGCACGCATAAGCAAGTGTGTACACATGCGTTCACACACAAACAACTCGCCAGTAACTGAGAGCATCTCTCTGCTACATTTTTACTCACTTATGACATATATGTGTGTGTGTATATATCTATACAGAGAGACAGACAGATAGACAGACTCAGAAAGACAGAAATACACACAGAGAGAGATGATAGATGATCAATAGTGATATTTTCAAATATATATATGTGTGTATATATGTGTGTGTGTGTGTGTGTGTGTGTGTACAGTGTATATGAGCAGTTTCTGAATTTAATCACCAAAGAAATGACTATCTGTACTCCCATGGTGGAAGATTAAAGGCAAGGAGGCAACTTAGGGTCCTATTCAGCGTGTGTGAGAATGCTGAACATCGGCATGAGTGTCCTTTTTTTGTGTGGCTGTATCACTTACTGCATTGAGGAATGGGATAAATTAGAATATATGACAAATTATTTTATTCAGTATCAAAGACCTATTCGGGGATGGAAAGAGGGCTCAGCGGTTATGAGAGCTCCCTGCTCTTGTAGAGAATCCCAGTTCAGTTCCAAGCACCCTGCATCAGGCTGCTCACTACCACCTGTAACTCTTTCATCTCAGTTTTAAAGAAAACCTCTGAAACAGGTTTCCCAGGCAAACCAGTCCTCGACTCCTGAAAGTGTCATTACCTCTGCCTACCACTAGGTGACAGCACAGATGCACCCCCAGCCACAAACCTTTATTTCAGCTAGATGTTTTCAAATTCCCTGTACTGTCCCCGGGCCGGCCAGAGCTAAGCGATACATGCAGGGTGACAGGGGCATGGATTTTGGGCAGGATCCAGAATTTTATCTCATACTTGAGTTCTAGTAAAAAGTATTTTAAAGAAAGTCAGAATTTTAAAATTAAAATTTAGACAACTCATGTTTTAGTGCCCCTCTGGCCTCCAACACACACCCACACGCCAGCTACAGGGAGCCGTTTCTTCAGGAGTTACAGTCTTTCTTACCATTTTTTCCACTTAATAATTTTGAAGAAGTGCTATTTGGATGTGATATTTCAGGCCAAATTCGTTTGAAGGTTAAAGTATAATGACAATTTAAAAACACCTGCCTAAGCCGGGCATTGGTGGCGCACGCCTTTAATCCCAGCACTCGGGAGGCAGAGCCAGGCGGATCTCTGTGAGTTCGCAGCCAGCCTGGGCTACCAAGTGAGCTCCAGGAAAGGCGCAAAGCTACACAGAGAAACCCTGTCTCGAAAAAAAACCAAAAAAAAAAAAACCAAAAAAAAACAAAAAAAAAAAAACAAAAAAAAAAAAACCACCTGCCTAATCTGGGCTGTTCACCTGCCGAAAACACAGGTTTGACTTTCAGCACTAATTTCACTGCTAACAGTGTCTCCCTAAGTACTGATCTTATCAACCAGGAAAGGCTTTCAAGAGGTCTGCAGACCCAGACCACACACAGCACGATGGCTCCACTCTAGCTGAACCGGCCTGGTGGTGAGGGCTCTTTCCACAGATGCCCAGACTGCAGCAGAAACATGCATTTAAAACTCGGTTTCTCCCTCTGAGATGAACTCCTCACTGAAGTCTGTGTGTTTGCAGTCCAGGACTTTTACCTCAGGGATCTAGTCCCTTAAATTCAAAACAGGACTTTTTTATTATTATTAATTTTTTATTTATATTGCATACCAACCACAATTTCCCCTTCCTCCTCATCCTGTTCCCTCCCACCACCTCCTTTCTACTCACCCCATCCCCCCCTCAGAAAGGGTAAGGCCTCCCGTGGGAGTCAACAATGCATGGTCTGTTAAAGATTTTTTTTGTTTGTTTGTTTGTTTGTTTTGTTTTGTTTTTAAAAAAACTGTAAATATTTTTTTATTTAGAGACTGGAGTTAGTGTAGTCCAGGTTACAACTAGCCTCAAGTTCTTCAGATAGTTGGGCAAAACAACTTAATTCAAAGCTAGGAGGATGACCCCGTTTTCCCCTCGAGGAGAACATAAGCACCTAAGCCCCACCTCCAGTGGCAGCACCACCTTCTGACCGTCCCACACCGGGGACCATGACTGACACATGGGCATTCAGGGGGCTGTGATGGTTACCACTGTCAACTTGATGAGATTCAGAATCACCATGGAAGCAAATCTCTGGACGGGTCTGTGAGGAATTGTCTAGATCAGGTTAACTGGGGCATGAGGAACCACCTAAATGTGGTGGCAGCATCACATGGCCTGGGCTCCTAGACTCAACCAAAAGGAGAGAGATCTGAGCACCAGGGTTCATCTCTCCGTCTCCAGACCGCAATGTGAAATGAATACCTGCCTCAGGCTCCTTCCACCATGCTCTTCCCACCATGATGGACCTTAAGCTTGAACCAGTAACCCACGAAGGTGACAGGTGCCGGCTTCTATTATGCAGGTAGCAGAAGACAGAGCTGAGAACAGAAAATAGTTTGGTCATCTGATCCAAACTGTCTTACAGACCAACATGTGCAATGGAGACACTCCACTGTCCAAACAGGACCTGCCTGCTGATGGTTGATGCTCACTGTTCAGCAATGTCTTCCAATTGATATTTCTCAGGATGGTGAAATAATTTATTCATTCAGCTGCAGGAAACCTGTGGGTGTTTGGTATGTGTCAATTTATTGTTTGATGCCCAGAAGAAAGTTCCAAAGCCAGCAGGTTTTCTTACCAAAGAATCTGCTCACAATCCATGTGTACCCACTATAACCACAAATCTACTCCTTCAACTAAAATCCTTTTGATGTTCTTAGTGACAACTGGGCCTTCATTTTAGTTGGTGCTTGTAAAGGGGAACCACCCGAAGGGTCATTAGCATCGTTCATTATCAGCATATGAACTCAATGTTTACACCAGACAGAGGGCAGTTTTCAAACGCACGATGGTTTTCCTCAGTCCCCTGCAATTCATTTTTACAGAAAACTGGTTAAGCCCAAATGCATAGCCATTGTACAGGAGGATCTTTTGACAGAGTTGTATGTATTTGCAAACCTCTCAGGGTTGTAGTCTATTATCTGAATGGAGTTTTGGATAAAGGAGTCTTTCGTGTTTTTAATACAGTCCGCTGTAATGACCTGTTTGTGCTGTTGAGAGGCATGAAGGGAAGCGGAAGTGAAGAGCTGTAAGGAGATTGCAGTGAGCACGGAAGAGGCGAGGTGTGTCCAGCCACCTGCTATGAGATACAAGCTGGGAGACTTCTTTAGTGGGGTGACTTTTCAAAAGTATGGGAAAAAGCATGAACTGATACACAATCAGAGGACTGGGAGATGTTTTAACCCCATAAATGCTGTAAAAAGAAAAAAAAGCCCTCAGGAGCATCTCTCTTAGTGCTCTCCCCCTCTTTCCGGCCCTGCTCAGCTCCTCCTCTTGCTCTTTTCCTCCTCATCCATCCCTCCCTCTGGCTTGCCTTCCCCTTCCTCCACACCTGGTCCTTTCCCATCTTCCATTTTACATGGCTTAGCTGTCTCTTTCTTCCCCGATTTCTAGATTCTTTGCACTGGGTTACACATTTGTACTTCTGTTGTGTATTTTTAGACACTAAATTTACTATGAAGTAAAAATGCATGCTTTATTTGTTTGTCAAATTCTATTACTATGCAGATTCCTTATGTTCTGTGCATTGCTATTCAAAGAATGGAGACACAGACCCATCATGTCTTAAGTCTGTTTTATCTTGAAGACAGATAAAGTATCTTATGTACTCTGTGTGGAAGAGAAAATTAATGTTAATTAAAAGACAATCCCTGTGCTGATTGCAAGCAAAGCTTGTTCTTGTTGGTGGTACATCTAAATTCACAAAAACCCAACTGTGACAAAACCAAATGATCTTTTTTAAAATGGCATTATTTATTTGATTCTTTTGAGGGGTTGGCATGCATGAACAGTGTGCATGCGGAGGTCAGGGGACAACATGAAGTGGCCAGTCCTCTCCTCCCATGAGCCATCTTGATGTTCCCCTGCAAGTGATTTTAATTAATGTGTCCTTAGCTTTTAATTAACAAGAGAGTTTCCAATAGATTATATTCAGGAAAAGATGTATAACAGCATCATTACAAAGTCATTTTTCTGTTTCTCTTAGTACTTGTTTTTACCAATGCCTACTGATGCATTCATCTTTCTGAACATTTTTTAATGAAGGAAGACTTCTCATATAAGCCGCAAAATGCAGAGCATAAAAATATGAGCATGCAATTTCATTATGCTGTGAAGAAAAGTGGGAACAAGTCAATAGAGCACGAAGAATTTGTTGAGACGGATTGCCGATCAAGGCCACACGAACCATCATGGAGCCCTAGGATGATTGGCATTTCTTTTAGTTCAAGCAGCATTTCAAATAACATCATGGAAGACAGCTGTGGTGGCTGACAGTGTGGCGATGAAGAAGTTGGCCGGGTGGGTGGGGGAGAGGAGTGGGTGTGTAGTTGGTTAGGGCGGAAAGAACATCAGTAGGAGGGAGGGTACATTACCTCTAAGAGAATCAACGCCGTGCAATTCAGTCTTCATGTGCTATTTTATCCGTCATCTTACACAAGTGCTTTCAGGCAGGGCACAGATGCTAATACACTGTCAGTCTGTGCTAAGGCTGGCTCTTTCCCTCCCCTTCCTCTGCCTTTATGCTTTCTTTACTCTCTCGCTTGCTCTTCCTTTTCTTTCCTCCTTACTCTGTCACAGGCAGCTTTCTTAATTTTATCATTTATTATGTGTATGTGTGAGTCTGGTGTGTGTATATGTGTGTTGTGTTGTGTTGGAGGGGAGGTGTTGTCCATGGAAGCCAGGAGAGGGCACTGGACATCCCCAGGAGCTGGAGTCACAGGCAGTTGCATATATAGAGAAATACACATTGAAGCATCCGTGGCTGCCCTAGTCCCTAACATGAAACCCTGGGTCACACATCACTTGCAAAAGCGGCAGAAATTTTGGATGATGATCCATAGGCTTTGGGGCTATGGTTATGGCAGAGAGTTGACTGTGCCATGAAAACATAGTGGGGCAGCCACAGCTCAAAGATGTAGGTGAATGTTACAATAATTGGCCAATGTCCATTCCAGGGGGCTAGTACTATCACATGTGCATATCATGGCTTAAGAATCCAGGAGCCAGTCACCACGGAAACAGGGAGATGCCTTCATCCCTGTAAAGTGGCAGATGACGTCACTCTCTACACTAAACTTTTCTCTTCACCCCAGGAAGTCTTGCTTGAAGCCCATTCAATTTCCTGTCCTCCTTTCCGGCCGCTGTTAATAATCCGAAGTCCAGTTAGTGTGGCCTATATGCACATGGGTGTAGGGCCATCCACTACTGTGAGCAATCTACCAGAGGCCATATCCCCAAAGGAAGGTGTTCTTTCTCCCTCAGCAGCTATCAGTTGAGTCTACAGTGAGGGCATGTACGTTCTGGAACATGTAACCCACAATCATTAGAATCCTTAGAATCATTAGAATCATTAGCAAAAGAACAGGATACAGTTGAAAGGGAGTTGGTGTCCTTTGGTTAGTGCAAAAGTGAGCAGCTGATGTACACCTCACCACTTCCATCGGAGGGCATCACCTTAGCCCTGGCTAGATGACTTCTGGAGAAGGACCACTTTCGAGATTGCTCCTGAGGGGCTGAGCAAGCAGCTTGGTTGGTAGAATGCCTCTGGAGCATCTGGAAGCCCTGGCTTAGATGCTCAGCACGGACTGAACTGGGTGTGATGGCGCATGCCTGCAATCCAAGCAACAGGAGGTGGGGGGAGGATGGTCATTGTTGGCTACAGAGGGAGTTTGAGGACAGCCTGCGACACATGAGACCCTGTTGCGAAGAGGTGGGGGGATTATTCGGGTCCATATTTTGAACCTAGAAAACATATACATCATTCAGAGTGCCTGAACTTGGAACTCACCCCAACACAGCCTCCACTGCTCTGTCCCCAGTGCTCTGGATTCTCACTCTAAGCGGCTGCAGAGCCAGCTGGTATTAGAGCTAACTCCCTCCCACCAACCCCCACTTTCTGAAGGTTCCACCACCCCCAGTACTGAACTAGTGCATGAGTTTTGAGGGTGCTTTAAGACTGACACCAGCGTGACACTGTGTTCTCAGCCTGTGACCTGCCCCAGATAAAGGCATGTTCCGAAGTAATGTGGTGTTATGTAAGTGCCGGATTTGCACAGAGATAGTACAGCAGATCTGTCTAAAACCATGGGGTGGGGCTAAGAAAGAAGAGCCCGTCACATGGCTCCTAGGAGCTCCACTTAATTGTAGGTAAATGACAGAGGACCTTTTTTAGGGTTCAGAAAGATAATCACAGAGACAAGCTGCAATAGATTAGTGTGACAGCAGAGTGACTGGAGAGTTGGCTGTGTGGTTAAAAGCCCTGGCCTCTTGGCAGAGGACCTGGGTTCAATTCCCAGCACCCACGTGGTGGCTCACAACTGTAACTCTAGTTCCAGGGGATTCTCTGGTACTGCACATACACAGTGCACAGAAATGCATGCTGCCAAAATACCCAGACACATAAAACAACAGAGAAAAAATTTAAATCACAAGTGCAAAGCAATACCATAATAAATACTTCTGTGCCTTAAAGAAAATCTGTTCCTGTTGCTGTCACTACCATCCAGACCCAGATCCATTAGTTTGTGTTGAAATGTGGCATCATTTTACAATGAGGTTGAGAGCACTGGTCTTTCAAAATACCAACTGGCCTCTTACATACAAATAATTTTTAAAACAAAATGTAAAGACCAGCCAGGTCTTACAATGGGAGAGAAACATGTTCCAGCTTTTAAATTTTTCAAGGTGAAGAGGAACACTGACATGAAATGATGACAATGAAAGCAAATGACAAGGCCAGCCAGTGGTGCACACCATTAATCTCAGCACTTAAGGGAAAGGGGCAGGTGGACCTCTGTGAGTTCGAGGCCAGCCTGGTCCACAGAGTTAGTTTTAGGACAGCCAAGGCTACACAAAGAAATTCTGTCTCCAAAAACCAGGGAAAAAAAAAAAAAAACGAAAGCAAGTAACAAACCAAGAAAAGTACCAGGAGGGCAGCCTGAGTCCATCTTCCCCTCCTCCCTAAATGCTCAACCGTGCCTGGATCTGTCATTTGTTCTGAAAGTTCTCGCTGGAGCTAAAACATAGTGTCTAGGCTCAAGGGAAGCGAGCACATCAGACCTGGACATTCTCACTGGACAAGTAAGTTTCAGATGAATAATCTTAGGTTGTTTTTTGGCATCATAAATATGTACATGACTTAAGGAATGTACACAATATGCCCATACCCCAAAAACTATCAAAAAGAAAAAATAAAACGAGGCAAATGAGATGGCTCGGCTGGTACAGATGCCCATGTCAAGCCTGGTCACCTGTGCTTCATTCCCAGACCCAGATGGTGGTAGGAGAGACCGACTCCCAGTAAGTTGTCCTCTGACCTCCACGTGGATCCTCCATGGTACATGCATATGCACATACAAACTAAATAAGCAAATATAAATATAATTTTTAATTGAAAATGTATTTAAAGTCAAATGTACATGTTTACACTTGTATTCCAAGCAGGACTTCATATTCTAGGTAGGGAATGTGATCTGATTTAGTCTAATATATTTTATATTCCAAAATATATTGAAAACATATTCATTTTGTGTGTGTATGTGCATGTGAGTATGTCACATGTGCACAGGTGTCCAGAGAGGCCAGAAGAGGGCACTGGACCCTGTAGAATGAGACTTATCAGCAGTTGTGAGTCACCTGGTGTGGGTGCTGAGAACAGACTCAGGTCCTCCACAAGAAGAGTATGCCTGCTTAACCAATGAGCCTAAAATTATGCTCTTAACTCTAAATTCTCTAGCTGTTCAGATTATTTTAACTTTTGGTGGTTATAACTATCACTTTTTTTGTTTTGTTTTGTTTTTTTTTGTTTTTTGAGACAGGGTTTCTCTGTGTAGCTTTGTGCCTTTCCTGGAACTCGATTTGGAGACCAGGCTGGCCTCGAACTCACAGAGATCCACCTGCCTCTGCCTCCCAAGTGCTGGGATTAAAGGTGTGCGCCACCACTGCCTGGCCACATACATATTTTTACATGGAGAGTAGGTTGTTACAATTAAGGATTAGTTTCTATAATGTTTAATTCCACTTTGTCACTTATAGGCTCAAAAGCAAGACAAAAATGAACTTTTAAACAATATTCTAGGCATCGCTGGGACAACCACTCATTAATATCTGTGGAGTCGTTTTAGACTGAAAGACAATTTCTAGCGTTTTCCTAACTGTAGTGAGCAAGTTTAAATGCTGGAATATAGAAACTCCAGCTAACACATCATTTGTGTATTTGAGAGTAATGATGAGTAGGACTTGGCCACATAGGAAAGGGTTTTCCTGGCACAAAGATTTGCTTTGTTGATCAGATAAAGTGGTAATTGTTTCCATTCAAGGTTATTTTTTATGTCTGCAGGAGTCAGTCTGTCCTGTCTGTGGTGAAGCTTGACCTACCAGATAGCTAGTATGAAAATAACTGATGATTTAAATAAACATTTAAATAAGCATGCAAAACATGATTCTCATTTTCTCTCAGTCCCTTAATCCCAGGGACTCACATCAGAGACGTCAATGTCCTTTGTCCTCCAGCCATGAATTGGCTGGTCATACACGTCGGGTGGCTTTGGCAGATAGTCTCCATTGTGCAGCTTTGGACCAGCCACTTGGAAAACCTGGCTCAACTCTCAGTCTTGGGACTAAGTCCCAGCACAAGAGGCAAATCTGCAGGAGGGGTGTTGACCGCTTAGTCGATCTGAATGATTCAACCGCTAGGAAACAGGGAGTCAGAACAGGTCAGACACTAGTGTCTTGACAAGGGAACCAGGGCCAAGGTCCCTGAAGTTTTCAGGAATCAATACAATTTCAATCCCAAGGGGGTGAGGAACGGGTTCCTTGCTTGTAGGGTCCACATCAGCAAGAAAAACATGGAAGGAAAGAGGAGTGATGAAGAACTATCTCCAGCCTGGAGAAAATAGCAGTTTTTAATGGGCTATGACACCTTTTAATACTTTTAGTTTTATTTACAAATTGAAGCTTGCATAAGTAATTACATGCACATATTAGAGCATTCAATGGATATAATTGAAGGTGTGATGAACAGGAAGTTCCTATAGCTGCTACTAGGATCCTAGGGGCTGTCTTGATCAAGCACTCTGCCCAGGATGGAAGCTTCGGGAACAGAGAGCCGCCCAGGTGTCTATCCCTGGCCAGGCTTGAAGGCAGCCTCCCTTCTCTGGTACACAGGCTGCCAGGGAGCCAGACTGAACTCTGCAGGCTTCGTTCTCTGACTAGGCCCAAGCCCGAGCTGAGAGCCAGGCACCAGGTTTCGGTAGTCTTCCTTGCCTTCCCCCGGGCAGAGTTATAGAGTTGTTCTGTGTTTTCAAACCCCAGGGTACACAAAAGTATAGTGCCAGCAAGGCTCTGATGGCCTGTGGGTTTGCAAACAAGGTGAAAAGATGAGACCAATCGGAGCTGTCAAAGCTGGTTGGCACAGGTGTGGGGGTGTGGTTGGAGGATGACACCCAGGGCCTGCCAACAGTCCCCAGTCAAGTCTGTGGGTACCTGGATCTGTCTCTGGGGCGGGAGGGAAACAGCTTCTTGTTACCTATGATCTAGTCAGGTTGCCGGGTTTGGGCTTCGTTGGTTGTTATTTTGTTCTTGCTGTATTGACAGCTATCAGCAGCGATGTCTTTGCAGGCGTTTTGACCACCCAGCCTGAGTCTGCCTGCCGCCAGAAAGGTCTAAGCGGGTCCCTCCCGACTCCTAACCAAATGCATGGTAGTTGCCACCTTTGCCAATTTAGGCAAGAAATTCTGTGAGACTTGGTCTTTTCTCTCTGAAAGGACAAAAACAAAAGAGACTACATGACAGAAACCCTCTGACCTTGTGGAGATTGTTGTTTTTATTTGTGTGGGCTGTGAGAGGTTGATAGTCTGACTAGTGTCCTCTGAGGCCATCAGTAGCAGCCTGCAGCAGTGGCTTTACATTCTATGAGAAGCAGTGTATCCAGGGGGAAACCTCCTCACGAGAGGTCATTCCCTGATTTGTGGCCCCTGAATTGCTGATCATGGAAGAAAATCCTACCTTCCCACTCTTTACCTTTAAGAGGAGAGTCATGTAGATCTGCTAGTGAGATTCTGTGGCTCAGTTCAAGTCTTTCTCACAATTGTGTATCACACCATCTATCTATGGTAAGAATTTTTTCCTAGCCCACATACTACGAGACTGTTAACAAAATTGCAAGTAATTTAAATGTGATTTTAGTCTCTGCTACAGATTCCAAAGCCATTGTTTTCTATCAGAATGTAGACATGGATTAATGAGGCTTATCTAATGGCAGGGATAATGACTCCAGATTAAAGAATTCTGTATTCTGTCCTTACTTAAGGCTCTAAAAAACGTATTCTCTGCTCTAAAGTACATTGTCACAAAGCTTTAAAAATAAATTCCTTAAAGCAACCCAAAGTGCCCATTTATTGCTCATATAGGATAGACCTGAGGTTCCAGTGAGAGCATAATTAATATCTATAAGCTGAAGGTCTCATCACTATAGCGTGGACATTCTTGTCAGTAATGGATGTATGTTCTAGGGAGCATCTGCATCTCAGACTCCTTGTAATTGAGCAAGGTCACTAGAGGGTTTTACAGCAGGCCTAAGCCTCTCTGACTGACAACAGGAAGAGCGATAGAAGGCCTCCCTCACACCACAAGGCAAGCTTTGCAGACGAGGAACATGCTGGCCTCCAAAGGCTGCAGTCTGTTCCTTATGGGATGCCACAAGAACGCAGAAAACTCAACTCTGGAGTATGTTACTTGACAGTTGGTGACCCAGAGATACACTTGCCGGGCAGCTGGAGGCAGCAACCTGTTACCAGACTCCTGCTACAGATGCTCAAGGCCTTTATAGCTTCCTGCTTATATTGGACTTCCTGTTCAGAACCTTTCCTAAAGGAACCCAGTTTGGGAAAAGCTCCCAAATTCCTTGGGATCTATAAAAATGTAGACAACCAAAAAAAAAAAAAAAAAGGATTTTAGTTTTAAAATCATCCCAGGGAATATGAGGTATTGCAATGGTAGGCATGTCTGTTGTGTGACTTACCCTAGGACAATGTGAGCAAACATTGATTCACTCCACATGGGCACCAACAACAAGGGAATAGTTCGCTACCCAAGGCTAGCCTATTGGGTATTCAGGAACATGTCACTGAAAGACAGCTGTCTACGGAGTCTTCAGCATGGATGGTGACTTGTGAAATCTCCATCCCTGCAGGTCCCTGCACAACTTGCAAGCAGTTCTACTGAAGAGCATCTCTTCTCCCAGCCACTGTTCACTGCTTACAAAACCCTGGGGAAGGGCCTTATGAATCTTGGAGCTTCCTAGAAAGTCTTCGGAGCCTCTATCCTCCCTCCAGGAGCAGAGATGTTTGGAGAAGGTAGCTACACATGGACATCCCTACCATTCCTTCCCACTGCCGGCCTCCCTTAGCCAGGATCCCTGGCCTCAGCGTTTCAGATTTTAGCTCTCTCAGGATTTCTACTATCAGTGGCCTGGGAGCCATGACCTGGAACAACTTTCCCATCTCACAAACAGGGCACTGGTTTTACATTTGGACAATAGACTCAGTTTTCTCAATGCTTACAGTTTCTTATTTTCTTTCTCCCAATAGCTTGACAATTTCTGCTTCCTTTTGTGTCTGGGGGTCTCTCTGAGGTCACCTCAACCCATTAGTTAGGCTCCATAACATTCAACTTCAAAAACACCAAGGCTACCTCATAAGATCCCTTCCCCATAATCTCATACATTGTCATTCATATGGACAGATTCACAGATTCATAGAAATTCCCAAGGGAGAGAAATACTCAGGCTTTTTAATGGTGGGAGGTGGCAGCTTGACAGAGCCTCACTTTGTTGCCCTGGCTAGCTTCTGACTTTGGACTGTCCTGCCTCAGTCTCTCAAATGCTGAGATTACAGACGTGTGCAATAGCGCTGAGCAAACCTTCAGGCCTTAGACAAGCAAAGCCAAACAAAATGCATGGAAGAAGCATGCTCTTCCCTTTGTAGGGCATCCCTTAAAACGCTGCACTGGTTTATCTAACCCCAAACACCTCTGAAACTGTCCTCCCTAGGATAAGAAGGATCTGGCAGTTAAAGTGATTAGCAACTTCAAATGTTACCTCTGGCCTCTGCCTTTCCATTCTGATCCCTGTCTGGAAGCCCATGTAAAATTTCACCTAATTTAATTCTGATGATAACATTGTTATAATACTGACATGAGACTTCTGAAGCAGAAGTCCTGAGCCTCTGGCTCTTGCAATCTTCCTCCCCACTTCCTGGATGTTCCCTGAGCCTTGGGTGTAAGGGTCCTGTTGTGGATGTATCAAGACATTGTCACTGTTAGTCTTCCGTTTCTGGTATAAGTGCCACAATCAGAGATACAGGACTAATTAGGTCCACAAGCCTGGATTCCAATGTAGCCTGCTTCTGTCCTTAGCAATAATACTGTTGCCCTAATTAACTTCCAGTAAGAATTAACTTCTACTTACCTCTGTCACTCTCTCGGGATCTAAGAAAGAGACATGGACATGCATGTAAAGGATGTATGAAGTTAGGGAGAAGGAACAGTGCAGAACCATGGCTCAGGTATGCAACCCAGAGGATGCAGACTCCAGATGTTACAGCTGAAAACATGTGGATTTGCGACTCTGAAGAGAAGCAGAAAAGACGCTGGAAATCCTGCAGTAAATCATTTCTGGAGTAACTGATTATTTATTAGCTTTAGCTTCTTGCCTCTGTATTCTGGCTTTGATCAGACCCACCACTCTGCCTTTTGACTATTTGACAGTCCTCTAGAATTTAATATTTGCATGTTTTCAGTGCGGCTTCTGTCTTTCCCAATGTTCTCTGGTTGGGATGCAAAGTCTCTTAATATTTGATAAACAATCCTCCTATTTTCCACCAGTCGGCATCAGCTGGAATGCCTCCAACGTGTCCTGGTTGCTGTGCATGTGTCAGATTATATGAACAACATCTCTTTAACTGATACTTTACAAACCTAAGATGTTTTGTTAAACTGTCCGCTTATTTGGTTTGCAAAGGTTTCATGTAACATTTGGGTGGGTTTTCCTTGTCTACATCTTTAGAGGAAGCTCTTTAAACTTGATGCTTTGTGATGAATATAATATAATCTAATAAGCACTGTGCTATGGACTCAGGAATAACTCCACGCAGTTACTTATTCTGCACAGTAGTCTTTTCACTTTGCTGACAATTCAGTTTTGTTAGAGAACCTGTCGGAGGCTCTGTGGCAGCTTGGCAAGGGGGCAGTGCTCTCTCTGTCTCTCTGTCTCTGTCTCTGTCTCTCTATTTCTTTCTCTCTATTTCTCTCTCTATATTTCTCTCTCTATTTCTCTCTCTCTCTCTCTCTCTCTCTCTCTCTCTCTCTCTCTCTCTCTCTCTCTCTCTCTCTCTCTCTCATTCATTCTGGATTCATTTTCTCACACAGTCCACAGTCCATGGACGTTCTGCTGGTATGAGGTTACTCTTGTTCCCTTCTGTGTATTTGAATGAATAAGCCTTCAGATTTTTTCAATTCTGGCAATAGCTACAAATTGACTTTAACTATAGCTCTGTAAGCTACTAGAATACAGGAGAAAGTTGGTTGCTTCTACCATTTTCAGGAAAATCAAGGAGATGGTTTTCTATCCTGATTTACAAAAGAGTTAATTTCTACTATTTTGGGGTTTTGTTTTTTTTTAAATAATCTCTAGTGGTACAATGTACTGTTATCCTCTAGATCAAGGCAAAAGGAAAAACAGAGATTAACCCTTCCTCAAACATAGAAAAAGGCACTGACAGTCAGCCACCTAATGACGACTGGTAGAGAGTGAGGCTTGGATAGAAATGAGTCCTTGGTGTCTCCAGCGCGCTGTCGTCCCCTAAATAATCCACAGACCTGCATGATTGACAGCAGCATGCCTGCCACTCTCCCTGGCAGAGACAGGAGTGACAGCATCTTTTAATGTACTTTCATGCCTGCCCATCATCACCCTTCACGAACAAGCTGTTAACACACCACATAGCCACCCAAGAGTAGATGAGACCTCCTGGAAGTGATTATGCAAGAAATATAGTTGCAGAATGCAGCCATTTGCCACTTTTATGCTAAGGAATTTTGCTACAGATGGACCAATTTTCTTGATAAGCTTTCCCAACTATCTCCATTATGCATGTATTCACTTCATAGCTTGTTTTTAAAGGGGTAATGTGATTGTTTAAATTTTCCAGCTGATGAAATACATGCAATACATATGCCCTCATTGCAGGACAGAACAATTGAAACAGACGAAGGCATTCCAGGTGAGCCTGACTCCTGTGTGTCTACCAGCACCATCCCCAGCCACTCCCCCCAGTGTCTACCATCTGTTTGTTTTCTGGCTTCACACATGTTCTGTGTCACAGTGCCTACTTGCACACAGAAATGGCATGGACTCTTTTAACATGAATTGCATACAGCTTTAGATATCGTATCTTATTTTGTGTTGGAGATACTTTTCTGACAGCATACACGCATTAATTTTATATTTTTAATACAAAAGCTTACATTGACCTTTGGGTAGGTTGATTTTTTAGATTATTTTAATATAATATTTGTATTAATTCTTTGAGAATCCCATACATTATATTTGACCTTATTCACACACCTCCATTCCTCTCCCTAACTTTTCCCAGATCCAACCCCTGCCTCCCTACCCACTCCCAACTTCGTATCTTCTTTCTTGTTTGTTTGTTTGTTTGTTTTTAATAATGTCCATAGAGTCCAAAGTGTGTGGCCATCCACTGGAGTGTGGCTAACCTACCAGAGACCACAGCCTTAAAGAAAGCTGGTAGGATGCTCCTACCAGCCCATAGCGTCTCACTCAAGGGTGGAGCCTTATGAGCTCCTCCCACTCCTTAGAGTACTGACTGGCTTGATCTGGTGCCTCGAGTTTATGAGCGCAGTGGTTCCCTCACACCCACAAGACACTGTTTCCCTCTGGTTTTCCCCAACATCGGCCTGTTATCTTTCCACACCACCTCTTACAAAATGGTCCCTGAACCTGTCTGTGGCAGAGGGTGATAGAGATGTCCCATTTGTGACTGAGCACTCTGCTCATAGCACTCTCATTAATTTCCTCATTAATCACCGTCTGCTGCACAAAGAAAGTTCTCTGGATGATGCCTGGGGCTGTACTCATTCATAGGTCTAAAGACAGGAACTTAGAGGCAGTTTGATACCATGTTCATTTACCAAAATAATAATAGAAGGTTCCCTCGAGCCCGTACGCTTCCCCAACCATAGGTTGTTGGCCTCAATTTATTATTCATATGTTAGTTGGGGTACCACAAACTGTCTAAATGTTGAGATTGTATTTCAAACTTACTGCAAGTTTATCATACAAAGATCACTCGTGCCTTCTGAGCATATTAACACACAATCAAACTTACAATTCCATGTGAGTATATTTCCTCAAAGTTACACATAACAAGGCTAAGTGTTTTTTATAAACATAGTGGTTACTAAGTTGAATTTGTGTCCGTACCCCCCCCCATCACTTAAAACTGTTCAACTGCCCAGCTAAAAGCCAATACAATCCATAACAATAAGCACACAGTAATTCTATCATGAAAATCTAATCTCTGGTGGTCTGGAAGAACGAGATGGACTCCCGGAGTACTAAATGTGATTCAGAGGTTATGGCTCAAAGGTTTCTCATCAGCAACTTGCTTGTGTGGGCACGTACAACATGAGCTGTCTACTCCTTTTTATGTTCTAACTTTAAATTTGTATTTATTCTTAGAGAAAGAGAGAACACACCATTTTGGGGAGGAGTCTGTTCTCTCATTCCACAGTGGGAATCTAATAAAGATCACTGTGATTATGATAATCCTGCCCACCATGTGGTGAGGGCTGGGAAGGATTTCAAGCAAGAGTCTAAGCCAGAGAGACACAGAATACTGGCCACAGGTTGTGCTTCTCTAAACACATTGGCTCCTGCATTCTTGTGCTCTGGTCAGAGAAAGGACAAGGAAGATCTCAGCCTTGTCAAAGGTGAGAACAGTCTCAAGGGAGAGGAACTCAGCTGAAATATAAAAGTCTTGGCTATAAGGGTCAAGGGCACGAGGTTGTGTGTCCAGCCACAAATTAGACATATACACCCCCTTCCTGCCAAGGCTCAGGTGCCATCTTGAAAGAGTGTGGGAAGACTGTTAAAAGCCAGAGGGTGAGGAAGACCAGAGGAAAGCTGTCGTCTGGACCTGCGAGAACAGCTGCACTCATAGACTCCAAGACGCCCAGAACAAGCCCGTCAGCACTCCAGCGTGGGATCTGGAAGGGGTGCTCCGGACGCTCTGTCACAATCTGATGAACCATGTCCACAGGCATGACAGGCAGGTGTTCTACGGTTGAGTTATATCCCCAGCCTAGTGTTTCTGTTTTATGTTTAGATTTTCTAGTATTTTCCTAGAAATAATCAAAATGTATTCTTAAATTATATGTGTATTTTACATTAATATTCTTTCTACATCTCAGAGACTTACATCAGTATTACTTGGTGCTTCTTATTAATGTCATAGGTTTTTTGCTTACAGGTGTTACCTTATACCCATAAGACATTTTAATGCTGTGACTTTAATTGGTTAATGTTCATTTATTTTGACCTATGTATTGACATTAATTGAAGTGGCTGATTATGGCTTAATTCTTTTTCTTCTATTTGGAGTCATAAACTTAAAGAAAAATTGTTCTGCAAATAATTAGTGAACTCTCCCAAATTTGCTGTGGATATTGCTCTACATAAATAAAACACTGATGGCCAGTGACCAGACAGGAAGTATAGGCGGGACAAGGAGAGAGGAGAATTGGGGAAACAGGAAGAAAGAGGGGGAAGACACGACAGCCACCGCCAGGACAAGCAGCATGTAAAGACGAGCCACATGGCAAGGTATAGATTTATAGAAATAGGTTAATTTAAGATATAAGAACAGGCCGGGCGTTGGTGGCGCACGCCTTTAATCCCAGCACTTGGGAGGCAGAGGCAGGCGGATCTCTGTGAGTTCGAGGCCAGCCTGGGCTACCAAGTGAGCTCCAGGAAAGGCGCAAAGCTACACAGAGAAACCCTGTCTCGAAAAAAGAAAAAAAAAGAAAAAAAAAAGAAAAAAAAAAGAAAAAAAAAAGAAAGATATAAGAACAGTTAGCAAGAAGCCTGCCATGGCCATACAGTTTATAAGTAATATAAGCATCTGAGTAATTATTTTATACATGGATTGTGGGACTGCGGGGCTTGATGGAACCTAGAGAGACACTCTCCAGCAACACAAAATGTGTTTGAGAAAATGACTTATTTCCGTCAATGTAGAATCCTGGTATGGAACTTTAATGAAGTCACTCTGTCTCCTTACATCTTTCACAAGTTATGCAGAGATCTTATCATCCATTCTGATGAGTTTTTAAGCTATTTCACTGGTTGCTTTGAATACTTTTCTCTCCATTTTTATTTCTGCAAGTTGGTCAGGCTGTGTCTCAGTGATGTTCTTCTGTTATCGGCCTGTCTGGTGTTCGTGGAGCTTCTTATACTGGAGCATTCCCAGTTCTCAGGAGATTTGCAAAACGTTTGCAAAAATGCCTTTCAGCCATTATTTCCTGAGATGCCTCCTTTTCTCTTTTTCTCACTTCTCTGAGTAGGACGACAATGCTTGTGTTAGGTGCTAGCATCACGGTCCACATTTCTCATGATGTTCAGGTTTTTCCATTCATTATTTGCCTTTATTGTTTCTTCCAGGTGTTTTCTAATATCACATCTTTGAATTTACTTATTCTTTCTTCTTTTAAAAATTTTAATTTTTAGTAATTTTATATATGAGTGTTGTATTTATTTCATTTTACTAATTCTTTCTTTTAGTCCTATATTCCACAGCTAAACTCACCAGATATGTTCTTAATTTGAGGTATTATATCTATAAGGTTTTCACTTAGCCATTTGCATTGTTTCCATTCTGTATCAGTTCCTTTGCTGCTGCTGCTGTGATAAGACACCATGACTAAGGCGACTTGTAGGAGGGAGGGTTTATTCAAATGTCCAGTTCCAAAGCTCTAGGAGTCCGTCACCATCATGGTGGGGGGCATGGCAACAAGCCTGCATGACCACTGGAACAGCAGGCTGAGAGTTCACGTTTTTAACCACAAGCAGGAAGCAGAGAGCCAGTACAGAACCCTCTAAAGACATATAAAGCCTGCCCCAATGTCATAATTATTGCAACAAGGGCACACCTAATGAGCTTCTCCATATAGTACCACCAACTGGGGATCAAGTACTCAAATTCCTGAGACTATGGGGGAGCATCGCATTCAAACCAACACAATTCTCTGTTGAGATAGCCACATACCTGAGAACATTACTTATGGTTCTTCTGATTTTGGTCCATTCTTTCTCCCATTGTTTTGACCTTCTCTAGACAACTCAGCAACCCTGAAGCTGTACTTAGACTCTAGCTCCAGATCACCTGTCAACCGGCTTCTGTCATGTTAGCTTCTCATCATTGCTGTTGTGTCTTTGGGACTTTGTTACTGCTCAATAAATTTTCCTGGATGTGTTGTGGATGGATGTTTGTGTGCCCACAAATGTCATACATTGATGCCGTAATTCCCAATGTGAGTGTATTTGGAAAGGGCAAATACTCTTCCAAATGAGCTACATTCCCAGGGTCAATATGATTTCTGATAAAAAGAATAAATCATATAATAAATGTGAAATATATTATTGTATCATTCAGGATTCTATATAGGAGCAGAATGAATATATGTATATATACATATATGCACATATATGAATATACATGTATATGTCTATATACATATGTGTGTATATTTATGTATGCATGTAGACTTTTATCTGTATGTATATAGATTTTTAGAATGGCTTACAGGCTGTGGTCCAGCTAGTCCAAAAATGGCTGTCTATCAACAGAAGGTCCAAGAATACAATAGTTCATTCCATGAGGCTGGATGTCTCAGCTGGTCTTCAGTATGTACCAGAATCCCAAAGAAGTAGTCTCTAATGCCAGTGGAAAAATGAACTTGCCAGCAAGAGCAAGCAGGCAAAGAGAGCAAGCTTCTTTCTTCCGCGTCATTTATTTAGGCTGCCAGTAGAAGGTGTGGCCCAGAATAAAAGATCTTCCTACTGTAGGCAGATATTTCACTGGGACCATCGGCTCCGCAATAATGACGTGGAGGCTTATTAATAATTGTGAAAGCTCTGCTGATAGCTTAGGCTTGTTTCTTATAGCTCTTATAACTGAAATTGACCCATTTCTATTAATTTACTTTCTGCCTTGTGGCTTTATTACCTCATCTCCATACTGCCCATCCTGTTGGCTCTGTGTCTCCTGGTGTCTCTGGCTTTTTCTTACCAGTGTCCTCTGCCCCCAAAATCCTGCCTAGATATTGGCCATTCAGCTCTTTATTAAACCAATCAGAGTGACACATCTTCACAGTGTACAAAAAGACTTCTCCATAATATCCTACCTTAAAAGATCTGGATTAAAAGTAGGTCTTCCTATTTCAAATGATTTAACTAAGGAAAAAATCCCTTACAGCTGCACCCAGCTGCTTGGGTTTTAGTTAATTCCAGATGTAGTCACACTGACAACCAAGAATAGCCATCACAACTGTACAAGAAAAGATGATGGTGGGATCACTGGAAGCAAAAATAGCTAAGAAAATACGAACAAAAAGAGGCAGCCATTGTCAGAGAGATAGACAGAGGCTTGCTGTAGGGCCTTCTGGGAAGCACTTAATGAGTCATAGTAAAGAGCCAATAATAGAAAAACCATGATAATAGAGCTACTAAATGAATTTCTTCCTTTAAATATAGAACTCCATTTAAATGACTTTGAGAGTGAGAGCTGTAAGTGAAATGCAAATGATGTGCATCTTGGCAAGGAGTCAATAACACCCCAGCAAAACCAGAGAGGAGGCTAGGGGAGGTGAGAGCACATGAGAAAGCTAGTCTCCCCCTCCTTTAAATCGGCAGAAACCACGTGACGCAGAAGAAAACTGATACCTGCACAGGCACCATGAAGTCAGAGCCATGTCACATGATAATTTTGACTACTCAGGAACTGTAAGAATGGGGGGAGGCTTGTAACACGTCTCAAGTCCTCTTCTCTTTGCGTTCATTTTAATTTATGGAAATGCCATTTTCAGTATGATGGTATTTAACAAATCTTCCAATAAAACCACGTCCTATGGTACCTGGCCTGATGGTGAGCATCACTACTGTCCCTAGTGTTAACAGTGGCCATTTCTGGATACTATGGTCTTGGGGCCAAGTTTCTACTTCTTTAAATTTCTCCACATGCTTTGATTATTTATAATGAGTATAATTTCAGCTTGAATTGTACTGTGTGGTTTTCTTTTCTTTTCATCAGGTTAAAAGTTTAACTTAAGTCTGGAAGCCAGGGAGTATGGATGACAAAGCCTGTCCCCAGGGGAGAGACTGCCCAGGAGGCAGCCATCATGGAACTGATCCACAAGGCAGGTGGAGTGGGCATTTTTGTGGCTTTTGATAAAAGATTCGTTTTATAGAACAGAGGACACGTGGTCAGAACAGTACAGTAGATGCGGGCTCCAGTGGAGCTAGCTCGTCTTTCCTGGTCCAGTGTGTCCAGAAATGCAGGTGTGACATTTACACATCCATGTCTGCTGCTGTTCTATTCACGGTAACAAGGACAAGAACATGGAGCCAGCCTACATGCCCATTAACAGGAGAATGGATTTCGAAAATGCAAGTACACACACAATGGAATTTTAGTCATCTGTCAAGAAAAATGAAATTATGAAACTTGCAGGAAAGTGGATGGAATTGAAAGGATTCTGTTAAGGGAGCTGGCTCAGTCTCAGAAAGATGAAAACCATGTGCATCTCTCACATGTGGGTCCTAACTCCTTATGTTCATAGGAATGTGAATAAGGGATAGGGAGGGGGTCTAGACTAGGGAGCTAGAGAGGAGATCCTGAAAAGGGAGCAGAGAGGTGTTGGAGGGACAAAAGGTCACCTGTGATGTGGACGTGGAAAGGGATTGGAGGGCACAAAGGAGGGAGCGAGAATGAGGAGGGGGAAGGAACAACGGGAATTTTGCTTGAAGAATGCCACCTGATTCTCTGTAGACCAATACAGGTTTTTAAAAAGTCGCAGGGGTGCACACTAATGCAGCCCTGCATTGAGTGATGAGCTCTCTTTTATAAGGACTATCCAAGAGAATAGAGAGAAACAGCTTCTGGGACAAGATAATCAAGGATTGTTCACATGAAACCCTGCTTGTGGGCCTGTGTCTTCTTCAATAATATCCATTGGATAGGAGTGGTAAAATACGAACTCAAACTTAAGTCATTGTAAAATTATATGTGTGTGTGTGTGTAATCTAAATTTTGTGTTATATGTAAAGTATATATTTGTAGATACTGTCAAAACGCATCATACATTCATAGACTTTTTATTAAATATTGCTCTACCAAACATTATGAGAAAAGAAAGCAGATTGAAACTTGATCATATTAATGCTACAAAATAGCACAAAATTTGAATTTTATAGAATTCTATACTATCTACATAATTATCTTCTCACTGTAGGCTTTAAGGTAGTCTGTATTCTGAGATGCTGAAATCTCTGTCTCAAATATAGGATCCATTCCTTCAATCCCACACTAGTTAGTTCATCCTAAATCAGGATACAAGCAATTTAGATGTATCTTGTCTCAAGTGGTCTTCTAAGTTGCATTCATTTGATCATTGTGTGGCAGGCCCTACAACAGAGGAAGAGAACACACACACACACGCACACGCACACGCACACGCACACGCACACGCACAGTATATTCCCCACTTCTCTGGCCTCTGGAATTTCGAGGTTTAGCGGAAAACTGAGAAACGATGTTGGCGGGGTGATGTGAGATGTGGAAGAGAGTGTCTGCTGTGAGGGTCCAGGGGGATGTTGGGGTGCCCGGGAAATTCGTGGTGGATGAGGTGTGTCAAGACAGCCAACTGAAGGGGACACATCCCATGACTGTCACAGGTACAACCGTCTTTATCCAGCCTGCCTGGCAAGTCCTGCTTCCATAGTGACCTCCCGTCCATCCGGCTTGGCCTCCTCCTGTTGCCTTGATTTCTGTAAGCCACCAGATGCCCTAGTAAGAAAGCCCAGATTTGCAATGAGGCAAGAGACCCGCACAGGCATTTCCTGTTGCTTTGTTCGTGCGTATCACTGTCTTTGGGAATCTTTTAACCTCTCTGGAGTTCCCCTTCCCCTGTCAAAGACTGCAATTACAATGGCCTTGCTTACCTCAAGGGAGGTGAATATCAAAGGAGATGAAGGATATAAGCAAGCCTTGCATAGCTTAGCATAGCATGAATATTAATTATCTTTGTTGGGGTTTGAACACAGTTGGGTAAGACAGGACGCCAAGGCAAATCTTATAAATGCTGGTCTTGCCGAGAGAGCTGAGCGCGCTGGGGATTTTTAACATGAATTGCAGTTGAATTTGGTGTTTATATCTTTCGAAGTATATTTGTTTCCGATCCGGTCCGGATTTTCTCCCAGTCATTTACTAGCCTTGGACCAGCCTGTTCGCCCCCCACCCCACCCGCCGCCGCCCCCGCCCCCATCCTCTGCTTCCTCTTGACTATCATGAGAATAACTGAACACATTCCCAAAGCGTATTGACAAGATCCTTTGAAGCAAGGCGTAGAGAACACTGCGTAAGTGATGCTTTTTAATCAAGCAAGAACTTAGCTGGAGCCTGCAGGCCTGGCGCTGAGCTAGGCTGGGTTGTGGGGCGCTCGGCTAGCAGGCTGGTCCAGCAGGGGACGCCCGAGCGCCTCACTGCAGCATCCCGGCGGCGGAGCGCAGCGGCCGGCAGGAACTCGCGTCCTGCCGCAGTCTCTCGGCAGCTAGTCTGTGCGAGCGCAACGGAGGAGACCCCCGCCCGGGCACCACACTTGCAGCCGCGGTAACTCCCACCCGCGATCGCCGCCCTCTGGCTCTCAAACGCCTCCCGCAGCCTGCGTGGGTCCGCGCGAGAGGGCTTCTTGGTCTCCGGAGCCTGATTGCGAACTTGGAGAGGACCGCGGCTCTCTCCCCGGCCTGGAGAGTGAACAGGTGAGTGACACACACGTGTCCAGGAGGCTCCCTGCGGACAGAGTGCTAGTCCCCGAGAGCTCAGTCCCTGGGTTCCTCCTCCAGGTTGCGGGGTCCCTCGCCAAAGGCGACTTTGGGGTTCTCTGAGAGGGATGTGAACGCCAGCACCAGGCTTGACAGCGCGTCCTGAGCTAAGGGCGTCCTTCTGATGTAGGGGACATCTGCTCCTTGCTGTGGAGCCTGAAATCTGCAAGATCTGAAGTCCACTGTGGGCTTGCTTCTTGCTGCAAACCTGTTGATTTCAGGTTAACGAGATAGCCCCGGGGGCTTGCACAGTTACAGCTTCTTTGATGTGGGTGTTGCGTTGTGATAAGATGAAGGAAAATTCCTAGCAGAGAAACTGAGAAATCTTGATTTCAGGAGAGGTCTGGCCCAGAGGCAAGCTCACTTCCACCATCCGACTGGGCTCCTAGCTGCCCTGGGCAGCTGCACTTTGTTTTGTTGTTGTTGTTTTTTAGGAAGCCATAAAAACACTAAAATGTAGTTATAAAGTTGCCCCCACCCCCCTCAGAGGAAGTGGAAAACACTGACCTTGATAAGCACGGTCTGGGAAATGATTTATTGGGAGCAAAACCTTTTGATAAGTAAATAAACAGATGAATGAAGCGTTAGAAATACAAATGTCACAGGTCTAACAGAATCCCCACAGGTAGCCACTTGGGTTTGTATATAGTTGTGTGGGGTGAGTTAATGAATCAGTAGTACCAAATAAAAGACCACTTTTCTTTCCTTTACCCTAATATTTGCTCTAATGACTTTATGCACAGAAAAACGCTCCGTCTTTCATATCCTAAAAATGTAAGTGTGACTTTATGATTGGGAATAATAGGAAGTTGAAAGTCGTTTGTTTGTTTGTTTGTTTGTTTGTTTGTTTGTTTTGCCCCCACTGAAGCCCTCTGCTCTGAGAGTGAACTTCTGGCCATGGTAGGAATAGTTCCATGTGTTAGGACCAATGAGTTTTCTCAGATCTGAAGGCTAGAAGGTCTCCAGTTCCTAATTCAACAGGAACTTGCCTGTACGTTACTATGACAACAGTTGACACGTTGATGGTTTCTGTCAATTTTTCATGTGGAAATAAAATGTGAAGGCATCTCTAGGGGTCAGCTTTGCATCTTCCCTTTGATTTGTCTAAACAGAGCATGAGGCTGATAGTAGCCAGCTGGATCTTTATTATGTTAAAAGGGGGGGGATTAACCCACATAATTTCTCTTTCCATGAGCTTCACAGGCCAATAGGAGTTGCTGAAATATTTGAGTTGGTTTTAAAAAATACATTTGATGGTTACTTTTATGAAGCATTAAGAGTATAACCACATTTTAGGTATATAGGAATGACACTTTCATATGAAATAGCAAATCATTTGTGAATGCTCCTGATGTAAACACGTTCTATGTTTCAAAGAAATACAAGTCAGCAGCTATTCGTAAGTTAAAATATAGCTAACAAATTTAATATGTAAACCTTAAATATAAGGCCTTTTCTTAGTGGACACGTATAAAATGACAGATAAGGAATTTGCTTTGTTTTGGCACATTCTCTGCTTAGGTGGCCCAAAATAGCCTGAAACTCATGATGTAGCCCAAGCTGGTCTTGAATTCAAGATCCTTCCACTCCAGCCTCCCAAATGCTGGGGTTACAGGTTAGTACCTAAGGAAGTACACACCTTTAGCCAGAAGGATGGGGTCATCATAGAACCCCCACCCAGTGACTGAAGGAAGAAGATGCAGAAATCCATGGCTGGGTCCCAGGTAGAGCTCCAGGAGTCCAATCCATGAGAGAGAGAGGGATTCTATGAGCAAGAGATATTGAGAAAAGGTACAGAGACAACTAGCCAAACTGGTGGAAACACATGAATTGTGAACCAACAGCTGAGGAGCCCCCATGGTACTGGACTAGACCCTCTGGATAAGAGAGACAGTTGTTTAGCTTGAACGGTTTGGGGGGACCCCAGGCAGTGGGACCGGGACCTGTCCCTAGTGCCTGAGCCTGCTTTTTGGAGCCTAGTGCCTATAGTGAGACACTTTGCGCAGCCTTGGTGCAGGGAGGAGGGGCTTGGACCAGTCTCAACTGAATGTACCAGGCTGGGCTGACTCCCCAGGGGAGACCTTGCCCTGGAGGAGGTGCGTTGGGGGGGAAGGCTGGAGGGAGGGAGGAGGAGGAATCTGTGGTTAGTATGTAAAATGAATAGAAAATCTCTTAATTAAAAAAAAAGAGTAAGAACAACAACAACAACAAAGGATGGGGTCAGATCTGGAAGATCTCCGAGGATCACTGCAAGGTTCTGGTTCTCGTTTCCTGTTTGGAGCTGGAAGGAAAGTCTGGAAGAAGCACCCACCTCTTCTTCCCTCAGAAGCACCCACGCTTTAGAGATGTGCTCATCAAAATGTGTTAGGTCCACATTAATGGCTCAAACACATAAAAAGAGGGATAAGAGGGAACTAGGAACTAACTCCTCTTTGTGGGATATGTGTTCAGAGGGAGTTCTGTTTCCTCTTTCCCTTTCTTAGGCTGTTTTTTAAAATCTGCATTTTCCAAAATACTGGACTGGACAAGATCAGTTAAATTATTTAGGAAACAGATTGTGAGATCGTGGTTGAGAAAGGTTCTGTAGCCCAGGCTGGCCTCAAGTTGGCTATGCAGCTGAGAGTGACCTCGAACTTCTGGACTTCTTCCTAAATCCTGGGATTAAAGGTGTGCACCCCCATGCCCAGCACAAACATGACTTTACAAACTAGACCAGTGAATGAGTTCTGAACACCAGTGCCACCGAGTTTAACGTATATAAAAGTGCGGTTTTGAGTTTGTGGCTGAAGCATGGGTGGAGAAGTTCCCACAGTGGGAGCCCTTAGCCTGTGGGAAAGGTGCAAGGCTTTCCATGATTGGCTGTGCTAGGGCCACCACGGCGAACACATAGGGAACTTCTGTCGTGACAGTTTGTCAGGTTGTATGGCAAGTTGTGAAGAAGGGAACTCCATGTTTTTAGAGTCATTAAAAAAGCAAGTGCCCAGGGACAACTGTGCATTTGGTGATAGGGAGAGGGAAACGTCAAGAACTTAGGCAAGTTTTTTCGTTTGTCCCCCAAAGAATGTGTGAACAGCTGGCCCTCGCGTTCCTAGAAAGTGGAAGCTTAGGATGAGGAGAGTCCTGAGGGCCGTCAGGCTGCACAGCCAGATCTGAGGGAAAGAAATGCCTTGTTTTTATGGAGAAGAACCAGGACAGCACAGGCAGAATTGACAAGGAGACATGTCAGAGCCCAGTGCAGTAGGTAAGGAAGTTCTCATTGGAAAAAACTGACACTACTTACAAAGGAAATAAACAGATCGCGAACACCTGGAATTGACCAATCGGACACAGAACGGTGAGTTGACAGAGGAAAATCTTTGGACAATAACTGGGAGATTCCCTTGACTGGTCTACCCAAGGCCCTTCCCAAGTTTATACTTCCTCAGTATTAAGAACCCAGATGTTGAGTTGACGGTATAACTTGTGATAGAGATGCTTGCTTACCGTCATAAATGAGGCTTTACATTCAATTCCCAGCACAGCATAAAATTCAGTTCACAAGAACCCCAGATGTCATGACTAAGTGGCAGCCTATATACAATGAGCAAAGGTACACAATGCCATGCTGGAGTGTTAGGACAGTGTGATAAACCAACTTGCCTGAGGTCATCTTTAAAGAGGACTCTGAATGTGAAGCGTGTTTCATACCTTTTGTGTACTAGGGTATCACACCCAGCAAAACATAGAAGAATTATTTGGATATTATGTATTTATTGGCTTTTGAACTATGTGTATCTGTTACATAATTTACCCAGTTGATGTAGTGTGAACTGAGAGTTAACCTGGAAATAGAAAATTGAATTGTGTGGCAATGAAGTTGACTGAGACGAATGTATATTCCTCATTAAAGAGATCCCAAAGTGCCTCTCCCATCATGTGTATACTGGCTGGTTTTGTGTCAACTTGACACAAGCTAGAGTCACCAGAGAGGAAGGAGCCTCAGCTGAGGAAATGCCTCCATGAGATCCCACTGTAAGGCATTTTCTCAATTAGTGATCCATGGGGGAGGGCCCAGCCCATGGTAGGTGGTGCCATCCCTGGGCTGGTGGTCCCGGGCTCAATAAGAAAGCAGGTTGAGCAAGCCAGGGAAAGCAAACCAGTAAGCAGCACCCCTCCATCAGCTCATGCCTCCAGGTTCCTGCTCTGAGTTCCTGTCCTGATTTCCTTCAGTGGTGAACAGTAATGAGGAAACATAAACTGAATAAACCCTTTCCTCCCCAACTTGCTTTATGGTCCTGATGTGTTGTTAATGCAATAGAAACCCTAAGACAATGTGTATTTATATGTTGAGGATTTATAAGCAGGTGATAAATGCATTTATTCACATAGCATTTGTTATCAATTATGCCAAGAAACACTCTATCCATAGAAAGCATAGACGTGCTTTGAAAGAGTATACTATGTATACACATTTTTAAACCAAACAGTTCTAAATTATTTTTTTAAGATTTATTTTTATTTTTATTTATGCAATGTGTGTTTGGAGGTGTGCGCATGTGAGTGAAGTACCCACGGAGGCCTGAAGAGGACTTTGGATTCCCTGGAGTTACAGGCAGTTGTGAGCCACCCAATGAGGGGGCTGGGAACCAAACTCAGGTCTCCTGAAAGATCCGTCTTTGCTCTTAAGCACTAACCTATCCCTCCAGCCCCAGTTCTAACTTCTTAAGTCCCAGCTGTACCTACTGAGTGGTTTAGAGTGCGTTACCAGGGCCTCTCACAGGGCCTGGTGAAAACCAAATCAGAAGATGCATAACTTGGGTGGTTTGATGGCCAGTGGTAACTGCCAGCGTGGTGGAATTCTGGAAATCACCTGGGAGGTAGACTTCTGAGCCCACCGGTGGGAGCTTATCTTGGTGACACTGAGATGGAAAGCCCCACCCACTGTGAGGTGAGCAGCAGCGGCAGCCCCAGCCTTCATCCCTTAGTGTCTTCCGGTTGTAGGTGTGGTGTGACCAACGCTTCCCATTCCTACTGTCATGACTTCCTGCCTGCCATGATGGACTACACCGTGAACTAGGCACGACAATAAACCATTTCACCCTTAAGTTGCTTTTGCCACAGTATTTTTTCACAGCGACAGGAACAGAAACTAAGACGGAGGGTGACTGGTGTGTACCTGGCGTTCCACAGATGTGGATTCGTTTCTCACTTAGAATTCCAACTCTTTTCTTTTAAGGATTGTGGACCTTTTCGTAACTGACAATGACGCAGTGAGTCTAAAGGCTGCCACCGAAGCCATCTGTTTACATCCCGAGTCTGAACAATAAATCCTGTCACCAGCAACCATGGCGAAGAGCGCGGAAGTCAAACTGGCCATATTTGGGAGAGCAGGTGTGGGCAAGTCAGGTGAGGTCCTTCTTATGGCGTTTATAAGATCTGTGAGTTTGTGACAACTTTGGGGATGGGGCAGGTAAGCAGTCAGCATTTTTCATGTTCTGCCTGTTGTCCTTCCTCGGTATCTAGAAGTTTTATTTTTCACAGACAACTCATGAATTCTGCTTATTTATGACGAAGTAACATTGCTGATGACGTACAAGGACTAGGTAGATCATAAACAGCCTGCAAAGAAATCAAATTGTGGACATTTCATAAAATGTCCCTTCTTTCCTGGAAATGGAAGATCTCAAGGGGTCGATTATATGTCTCATTTCTTTGTATATTCTCAACAAAACGGTCCAAGGTCAAGCAGATGTTGGGGCCCCAGTAAGTGCTTGTTGAAGGAATCTGTCTGTCAGTGCCAGGGCTGTTTTCCTCCCAGTGCATGGGTCTCTAGCAGGAGAAGAACACTTGAGAAGTAGGAGTGCAAACTTCTAAGCAAGCCGGCTCTGGCCAGGCCCCTGGGGTGAACTAAATTAGCAATTCTGATTAACATCAATAATGTAGAGCCTCTTTCTTCGGCAGTGCTAAAGTCAGGTTCCTGTCCATGCTAGGCCATCACTCCATCCCTGGGCAATAGCCCTAGCCCTAGGTTCCTTGAGGCAGAGTCTCACGACAGTGACCCAAATCATCTCTTATTCCCTATGCTTTAAGTTAAAGGTGTGCTGAAGGAGATGTTCCCCAAATGCTAACACCCCGTGACTTTGCCAGTGGTGAGGGCTTGCTTGGTGTCTGACGGGAAGGAACCAAAGCCACACAGAGCTTTTGGCTGTCAGCAAGAACACAAACGCCCCTGGTGGGTGTGAGTGGGTAGACAGAAACTTGCCAGGAAATAAACCGGCTAATCCCCACACAGGTAATCTATATGCTTTTAAAGACCACACACACACACACACACACACACACACACACACACACACACACACGCAAGCACACACACGCCTTCTGTTCTGTGGCCTTCTGTCTCCCTGCTGTCCCAGCAGTGCTCTGCTCTGCTGTAAGTCCTGTCTCTGTTGGGTTTTCTGGGCTCTGCCTCTGCAACCTTGCTTTTCCACCACTGTTCCTGCCTCTGGCAGAATCCGAACAAGGAAAACTGTGGGCCAGGGCTGAAGATGCCCATGCTCCTCCCCCTTTAATCTCCTTCGGTTTCCCAATGGCGTGAGAACCTCCGTCTGTAGCTGGTAGAAAGATCTGGAGAATGAGGAAACTGCCCCAGGGAGTGTCTCTGGTGGCAGGAAAGGGATCTGTGGGATGGATAGAAAGGTGTGGGGGGGGTGGAGGGCGGGGTTGGGGAGAGGGCTGGTGGGAAGACTGTGTTGCTAACAGTTCCGCCCTCCCTCCCTCCCTCTCTCTTCCTTCCTTCCTTCTTTCTTTCTCTTCCCACCTCCAACAGGAGGAATCAGAGGAAGAGTTCTTCCAAGTCTTTCTGCGTGGTTCAGCAAGCTGAACACAGGGCCAGCAGGATGGCTGGGAGGGCAGGATGGCTGGGAGGGCAGGATGGCTGGGAGGGCAGGAGGGCTGGGAGGGCAGGAGGGCTGGGAGGGCAGGAGGGCAGGAGGGCAGGAGGGCTGGGAGGGCAGGAGGGCTGGGAGGGCAGGAGGGCTGGGAGGGCAGGAGGGCTGGGAGGGCAGGAGGGCAGGAGGGCAGGAGGGCAGGAGGGCAGGAGGGCTGGGAGGGCAGGAGGGCTGGGAGGGCAGGAGGGCTGGGAGGGCAGGAGGGCTGGGAGGGCAGGAGGGCTGGGAGGGCAGGAGGGCTGGGAGGGCAGGAGGGCTGGGAGGGCAGGAGGGCTGGGAGGGCAGGAGGGCTGGGAGGGCAGGAGGGCTGGGAGGGCAGGAGGGCTGGGAGGGCAGGAGGGCTGGGAGGGCAGGAGGGCTGGGAGGGCAGGAGGGCTGGGAGGGCAGGAGGGCTTGCTGCTCAAGCATGAGGTGCCTGAGCTGAATCTCTGGCACTGGTGGAAAAAGCTGGGCGTGGCTTGTGCCATTCCCAGCCTTAGCTATAAGTGATGGAGCAGGATTGCCCGGGCTTGCTGACAGACAGCCTGCCTAGTACCCGGCTCTGTGAGCCTGTCTCAAGGAAGTTAGATAGTGGACAAACAACACCCAATGCCCTGCTGGAGCCTCTGCACATCCCCCACACCACACATCCCAACACAGATGGCACACACACCACACCCCAAATAAATAAACATCTTCATTTTAGGACAGTAGAAGTAATATAGACAGGAGATGCAGCCCCAGGGAAGAAGTGTCCGGTCTGTGAATGCCCATCACGCCCCACCCTCGGCACCTCGGCGTGAACCAGACCCTCCTACCCTGCTGATCACTGCCTGAGCTGTGGACCTCCGACGTGGTTTCCATTACTGTAGCACCTGTTCCCATCTCTCCCTCCTGACGGGTTTTTCTCAAGTCCACCTATCTGTGTCCAGCCATCCTTGTCTCTTCTCAAAGTCAATGAATATGGCACTGAGTTTCCTGTCTGTTTGAGTCCTTTGTTGTTTACACATGTTGACCTGCCCCTGTAGCTATTCGACAGAAACTGCCTCTGCTGAGGTCTCGACCCATCAATTCCCAAGAAAGTGAGTCAACAAACCTGTCATCCTGTGATCCTC
Source organism: Peromyscus maniculatus bairdii (assembly GCF_049852395.1). Classification (NCBI taxonomy): domain Eukaryota; kingdom Metazoa; phylum Chordata; class Mammalia; order Rodentia; family Cricetidae; genus Peromyscus; species Peromyscus maniculatus. Next base: position 157,552,301 of record NC_134854.1, on the reverse strand, counting down.
TTAGAATTCTTTTATCTATCGGCTCCACACAACCCCTCTTCCCCCAAGGTTCCTTCCCAATGGGTCGGGGCATTACCCTCCCTCCTGCTGTTCTGGGTAAGTCTGTGGGCTCTAACCAGTTGTGTTCTGCCTGCCTCTGTCTTCTGAGAGTCTGTGTGATAACTAAGACCCCCCAGGTTGTTCCCACTTCCTGTGGGTGATTCTCTACATCCAGGGCAAAGATGCACCCACTCTAGACGAGCAACTTTGGATGACCTGAGCTTTTTATTGTTCATATTAAAAGCAGAGGCTGAGACTGCTCATGTCGGTCCTTACCAAGTCTGTGTCTTGATGGTGAATAAATAAGTCATCTTGGATCCATTTCTCCATCTCCCCTGCAGATGTTCCTCCCACTGTTCACACATAACGTTATAGTGCGTGCATGTGTGCATGCGTGTGTGTGTGTGTGTGTGTGTGTGTGTGTGTGTGTGTGTGTGTGAGAGAGAGAGAGAGAGAGAGAGAGAGAGAGAGAGAGAGAGAGAGAGCACATTGCATTTGTGGAGGTCAAAGGGCTATTTGTGAGACATAGTTCTCTCCTAAAGGAGAGGTTGGAGAGGGGAGTTGAACTCAGGATGTCAAGCTTGGTGGCAAGTGCCTTTACCCACTGAGCCACCCTGCTGGCCCAGGTTCTACCACTTCTGTTTCTTCCCATTGCAGTGAAAATGACAATAACAGACAACCTGTCTTTAACATAACTTGTTTGTTCTCTAGGCAGACTCTGTTTTCCTATTTCAACATTTGAATGCTTTCTTAAGACCTGAACCACACCCCTTGTTGAGAAGGCTTCACAGTCTCACAATCTCCTCACAGATGGAGGCCTGGGAGACAATTCTGAACTTTGCCACAGCTCAGTGGAAACAACCGCAGACTGGTCTATCAGTTCTGAAAACACCATGTAGCAATACAGAGCTCATGTTTACTCTAGTTTCTTAAACTGTCCTACCTGGTTTCTGCCTGGTCAGGATACGACATAGCCACCCTTCGGCCCTAAAGCCTGCGTTTGTTTTATCAGTAATCTTTGCTTGCTCCCCCCACCCCTGTGTGTGTGTGTGCGCCCCCACGTGCCTGTGGGCCCATGTGGAGTTCGGACATCAACCTTATACATCTCCAGTTGGTAGCTATCTTGTATTTTGAGACAGTTTCTCTTGTTGGCCAGGAGTTTGCCATTTGGCTAGGCCGGCTGGCCAGTGGGCCAGGATCTGCCTGTTCCTACCTCCCCAATGCTGGTATTATGCCACCAGGGCACTGCTCTGAGTCTGGAGCCGGGGATCTTCCTTCCTTTGCATACCAGGACTGAATCAGCTGAGCCATTTCACCAGGCCAACTTTAACTCTTTTAAGTCTGTAAGAAATCGTACATACTGGAGTGTACTGTAGTCGTGACTTATTCAGGTGCCTCCAGCACCTAACTGTGATCCTCCCTTGGGCCTGCACAATCTGATCTTTCTCCAGGTCACTGGAGTACCTCCCAGGGAGCCAGCTTGAGATTCGGGTCTGTAGAGACGGAACATCTCTGATTTGACTTGGTCTGAATTGCTCAAGGGGCTTCGGTCTCAGTCCCCCCTCTGCTTTCTCACCCACTCACTGATGTATTGTGGGGTATGTAGACCACATTGTCCATGTACTATAAGACATGTATATCAGTCTGAGTCTTGAGCTCCGTGAACTTGGCAGTGTGAGGCAAGTCACTCCTCAATTCTTAAAGTTATGGGTGACACACAGCATCTCAGTCCCATCATCATCAAGACTGAGTTACTGCATGCAAGTCTTTTAGTACAGATCATGGCACGGAGCAGATGCGCATATGTTTGCTCATATTGTTAAGACGGTTCATATATGCTTTTGATTTCTAAATTCCCTGGTGAATAAATTAAATCAAAGAGAAACATGTATTCTACTGGGTATTTTGTTTTTTCATTGAAAATCAAAAGGCTTAAGTAAGGTAAAACTATACCCTTCCTCAGTAATAGCAACATATGATACACACATGTGCATACACACAGAGAGGGGTTGGGGGAGAACAGACAAAGACAGAGAAAGATGAGAGAGACAGAGAGAGAGAGAGAGACAGAGACACTTGCAGAGAGAGGGGGGGGAGAGAGAGAGGTAGAGAGAGAGAGATCTTTTATGAATCCAAAGCCTAGTTCATCAATTACAGCTTGGCCACTGATGGTTATAATGATACTTAATGACTTTATATTAAATCATGGGAAAATAATCAGAAATATATTAATTTCACTAATATATTGACATTCTTCCATTTGCAAGTACTTCCAGTATGTAGTGAAGGACTTTCTAATCCCAAGTGATAGTTATGTCTTCTGGGTTTAAAAAAAAAAAAATGGACTGAACTTTCTAGTTGACAGGTTGACCATGGAAACACCAGCAAGGGCACAATTTAAAAATGTGCTACTTACTAGGGTAGACCAATATCATAAATGAGGGGCGTGTGTATGATACGCATGTGACAGCATGCACATGGCCTGGTGTAGGGCACAGACTCTTTATCCGGTCTAATTTCACCTTGCAGGCTTGTCTTCACATGAGCTCAGAAAGCATGCTGAGCACAGGGCGGGTGTGACTCAGTGGAGGCTTTGGTTCCCCAGCTTTGTAGTCTTGTGCCCCAGCAAGGTAAACATTTTCCTTCACTAGCCAATGGTAGACCATGACTAAACATGGCACTCACACCTCCCTCCTGAGTTTCTCAGTCTATATTTTGACAGGCTCCAAGTAATTAAAGCAAAAAGACCTGCCAAAGCCCAGAAGACACCAGACACACACTTCATTAAATGCTTCCTAGATTCACATTATTCAGATTGTAGCAAGTGTGGGAAGGGTTGATAGAAAAACAACTGAAAATTTAAATTTGGTTTCACAGTTGACACCCTCATTTCAGAACTGAAACACTCTGCACCATCACAAAATGTATTTCTTGAAAGGGCTAGTCTAGTTGATTGAGTAATGCATCCTCTAATTCAAAAGCCAACTGATGCACTCATCCGTGCAAGCTTAAATTCGTACACTCAGATTTCTGGGCTAGAAACTGGCTGCCAAATCAAAACAGCTTGTGATATTTCCATCCCTTAGCACAAGGGTACTTTTCTCCTTCTTGTTCTTGTCTACTACTTTTTACTTTAATGAAACAGCAACAATTTTTATTTTATTTTAGTTTTTTGATAAGGGTCTCATTGTAGCCCAGGCTGGCTTCAAATTCATTATATAGCTGAGGATAACCTTGAACTCTTGATCCTTCTGCCTCTACCTCTCATGTTCTGGAATGGAAAGTGTGTGCCACCATGCCCAGTTTTATGTGCAGGGCTAAGAATGAAGCCCAGGACTTGATGCGTGCTAAGCATGGACTCCACCAAGTGAGTCACATCCCTATCTCAATGATTCTGATTTTAGATGTGATTTTTGGTATACACACTAAACTATTGGAAAATATGTGTGCACATTATGACCAGAATTTACTTGTGAGTCCTGTGTACGATCAGGTCAGTCTCCTTAGGTTACCAAGAAGGTTTTGATTGCTTAAATAGCTATATCACACTGATTCTTTGTCTTTTGACTTTGTTGTGTTCCTACTTGAATGTTGCTTCTTAAACATTGTTGTCAAGGTACTTATGACCAAAGAAAAGAAAGATGTAGGGGACTGGGCAGCTTGTTAGCCTCTCATAATCTTTTTATTCTTTTTGTATTTCACATAAAATGCATGCAGGTTAATATTAATATATGGTCTAGCTATGTTTGTTATTGCTCAGGAGAATTTAACAAGTTGATTTTTGGCTAAATAACACCGTGGAGACCTGAAGAGATCATCTAGATCTAGAGTTGTGAGCCACCTAATGTAGGTGCTGAGAACTGAACTTATGTCCTCTACAAGAATACATATGTTCTCTTTATATGACTTTAATCACTCAGCTGTGCCTCCACCTTATGTTTTGAGACAGGGACTCTCACTGAATTTAGAGATCAAGAATTAGCTAGACCAGTGATTCTCCTGTCTCTGCCCTTGGCCCCCAGAATAGGAATTACAGATGGTTGTCCCACACTTGATTTTTTACTATGATTGCTAAAGATTCTAACTCTGGTCCTTGTGCTTATGAAGCAAGCACTGTACCCATGGAGCTATCTCCCCAGCCCTTATCTCCTCAAATATTCATCATTCATTTACGGTGAGAACAGGTAAAATTGTCTTTCAGACATTTTGAGTTATACATAATTAACTTATTAATAAGTTAGTAATAAAGTTACCATGTTAGTAATAAAATATTAAAGTCACTGTGGTGGGCAATATGCCACCAGGACCTGTGTCTCCTGAATAAATCCAGTGTGGTGCTTTTTGATCAGCACCTCCTCTCTCCCTGTCCCCACCCCTGCCCTGGCCTCTGTAAAGGCCATTTGCTTCTGTTTCTGAGTATGGGTTTGGCTCTTTTATGTTTTCCATGGAGATTAGTTGGGATGGCCTTTGTCCTTCTGTGTCTGGCTGTTCTTCCTATGCATGAAGTCCTCTGGTGTCAAAGTTGTTGGACGAACAGGATTCCCTGATACTTGTTAGGCTGCAAAGTACTCTGTTATATAAACATCTTTTCTTAATTGACCATTGGTGGCTAGTTAGTTTGGTTGTTTAATATCTTGGTAATTGAGAATAATGCCATTGTGAATTTGGGAGTGTAGTGTAGATTAATTTCTAAAATGGTCTTATTAAATAAAAAACACAAAGCTAAATATAGGGGTGAAAGCCTTAGAGAGATCAGGGAAATAGGGAAAGCCACCAGCCAGTCTTTCTTACCTCACCAACTCTGCAGCTTCCAAATGTGAATTACTTCCTGTCTACCCACACCTTTATTGCCTTGCTGTTCTGCCCTCTCATTGGCTCTCTTAGCCCAGCTACCTCACTTCCTCTTCCTACACAGCTCTGTCACTTTCTGTCTGTCTGTACAGACCTCCAGGCCTCTACGGTTGGTACTGGGATTAAAGGCATGTGTCACCATGCTTGGCTCTGTTCCCTAATGTGACCTTGAACACCCAGAGACTCTGCCTGCTAAGTGACAGGATTAAGGACATGTGCTACCACTGCCTGACTTCTTTGCTTACTTATAGTGGCTTCTTTTTCCTCTGATTCTCCAAGAAAGCTTTATTTATCAAAGCACAAATAAAATATCACCTCATTTCAGCACAAATAAAATAGTGCAGGCATAGATTATATAACCTTTGTGATAATTTTCTAAAAACATTAGTCAAGGTGAAGAAAAGGGTAGATTATGTTTCCTTTTCCTGTGTAACAACTTGCAAGGTGTGTGTGTGTGTGTGTGTGTGTGTGTGTATGTGTGTGTGTGTGTGTGCATATGTGTAGATATTTCATTTCCTTTTTGGTTTGCTTTTTTTTTGTTATTGTCATTGTTTGTTTTTTGTTTTGTTTTGCTTTGAGATATGATCGCTTTACAGAGCCCTGGCTGCCCTGGAACTCATATGCAGACCAGATTGGCCTTGACCTCACACAGATCCTCCTACCTCTGCTCCAGGAGGGCTGGGATTAAAGGTGTGAGCCACCACCCCTCACTTCCCTCAAAATGTTACAAGAAGTGAGGTCCATTGATGACTCCTGCAGTTGATGGTTAGAAGAACAGATTTTAAAGGATTAAGCCAAAGGGGGGCAAATGGCCTGCAATCAACTTAACTTCTGAGTTGTCAGGGAAGTCTGTCTTCCTGCATCTACACAGACAAAGAAGTAAGAGAATGAAAATGGATCTTTGCTTTATCCATCTGAACGGCACCCAAAGAATATTTTCAAGTTACAGGACTCTACTTAGGGATGTATATAAAGCCAGAGTTGTGTATAGGTTCAAGTCATGCGTGGCCATTCTTGCATGCCCAAGCAAGGAAAGCATGTCAGTTTCTTCTCTCTTTGCTGTGACTCAAAACCTGACCAGAAGCAACCTAAGGGAGAGACCAGCTTCCTCTGGCATCCAGGTTGAGGAGGTGCAGCTCATGATGGCCGGGAAGGCACCCCTCAGCAGGAGCTTGAGTGAGCTGGCCAAGGCAGCTGCAGAGCTCCAACCGGAAGTAGGGCGGGGCTGTCAGACCTGGGGCCTGCCCACACTGGCCTCACTCTTCCTCCATCCTCCAGCGAGGCTCTCCTACTGGTTCCACGCCTTCCAAATCAGCACCACACGCTGCTGATCAAGTGTTCAAACCCTCGAGCCTGTGGGGGCAGCAGAAAGGTAGTTATCCTGCAGCAGGAAGAGGAGGAATTGTGCCTTAAGAGTCCCAGGGAAAGAAAAGCAGCAGGAGTTGAGTGGTGAGGAACAGATAAGCTCTTTGTCGTGGCAGTGATAATTCCTAGTTACACTTTCCACTTAAGAAGAATTGTTGCGGTATTCCATGAAAATAGCTTTCTTTCTTTCTTTTTCCTTTCTTTCTTCCTTTCTTCCTTCCTTCCTTCCTTTCTTTCTTTCTTTCTTTCTTTCTTTCTTTCTTTCTTTCTTTCTTTCTTTCCTTCCTTCCTTCCTTCCTTCCTTCCTTCCTTCCTTTCTTTCTTTCTTTCTTTTCTTTTCTTTTTTTTTAAATAATGGAGGCAGGAACATGAAAGAGGCAGAAATATACATTTATGGTAAAAACAATACAGGGAAACAAAACCGAATTAAATCATGAACTCTTTTTAAAAGTCAAAGGATATTTTGCATTTATTCTAATGTAATATATTATTACATTCAATCCTCCTTTGCTTTGAGCTGCCGGCTACTTCATTTGCTGGAATGCCGTCTCTGTGGTTAAGTGTCAGGCTTCTGCTGCTTCCGATTGAACTTGACATTTTTTTTTCTTTGCCGCTGATGAGGACTAACTTTAAGAGGAGGGAAGAAAATTCTGAATCATCCCTTTTCTTCTCTTGTTTTTCTTGGTATCCCTCCAACTTACGGGTTTGGGGAAATAAGCCAACTTTTCAAGGTGGTACCGGCCTTGAAGCCAAAATTCCAGGGCAAATGCATCTCTGTAGCTCCAGCTGCCTTTGAAAATTGATGTGGTTTCTGGAAAAAAAAAAAAAGAAAAGAAAAGAACCATAATTTCTTCCATCCTATTAAAAATAGGAGTGCAATATTGCAGAAGCAAGGCAATCTGAAGTAGGTAATTGCTGCATTCGTAAACAGATATGCAAAGCTGATATACATATACATGAGATGCAAATAGACGGCCTGGTTGTCCTGCCGCTCCCTGGTGCTAGAGCTGAGGGAGATAGAACCCCAGTTGAGGACTTTGCAAAGCTCTTGGGACTGTTTTCATTCTGCCCCGTCCAGCTATTCTCCACGTCCTCCCAAACATTTTCTCTCACAAAATGATCATCAGAATTTCACAATACGACCTTCGTAAAAGCCAATGTTTTGTTTTACGAGAAATTTCCAATGAATAACCGGTGTGTGGCAACCATTCCTGGGAATGCCAGGTGTGTTGTCAATCATTTGGGGTACAGACCCAGTAATTGGAGGAAGACCACCCACACTAGCAAGGTCACCTCCGTTGAGGTGAGTGAGTGGTGAGCATGTGCTCGGCTCCCGCGTAGCCTGTCTGGACCTGCGCAGTTTTGCGAGGCACAGCAGCCCCTGCTCTTCGCTGCTTTGCCCCTTTGGAATCAGAGATGTTTTCAGCCTGTGCTCACGGCACCACACAGAGCATGCTGATGCCCTCTTCCATTTGACAGTCCTTCACAACTAGCATGCCTCACTCACTTCTTTCCTAGTCTACTGACAGTTACTTCGTTCACTCCTCAGAGAGCATGGCTTTGGGTCACAGCCTGCTGACCTGTGCAACCTGGCGACTCTGAAGCCCCCGGGCCTAGGATGGACTGCAGCCATTGGAGACTTGGTTTGCCCCAAACAGACCGGAGTGAAACAGTTTTGCCTTCTAGATACACACTCTGCTAAGACAGCCAAAGGTCACTGCTGCTCTCAGGGTGGCAGGAGATGTGACGGTGGCTTTGGGGACTTCACTGCAAATGAAGGCTTTTGGGTTTTCGGTGTGTGGTTTGGGTTTTTAATGTATACTCTTGCTGAGCTAAATATTCCCTAAGCAGGGTGTGTGCGTCTAACCCAGGTGGAGAAGTTTATTTTTGCCATCCTCAGTATTGTTTTTGTCAGATACAACTGGTTCTTCTGTCTGTCAGGGGCCTTTTCAGTCTGAATATGTGTCGTCCATCTTCCCAGTTACCCGTCATCTGGATGGACACTCACTTGGCTACTGCAATTGTCCTCTGACTGCCACACTTTCTCTGTGACACAGACACAGAACAAATAAACTAGTAACCTTTTCTTTAAGGAAATTTCACCTTGAGCAAGTGTTTGTGTACATTCACCGTGGATCCTTCCGGTCAGGAATGCTAAGGACAGATATGAGGGAGAGAGCGCTGGGAAGTTTTAGGAAAAGGCTGAGTCCCAAATCCCCTCCTCTCCAGCTGAGCTGACTGTGGTTCAGGTGGGTGGGTCAGGCTCCCCTTACCGAAGGCCCACAGGTCCACCAGCTGGGAGCATGGGCTAACACTTGAGCCTGGGAGGACATTTCGCATGTAAACACAGCCCCAAGAAGGCTGATTCAGGCTCTAACAGTGTCTAAGAAAATGTGTTTTTTACTGTGTTTGAAAATTGCTAGAGGAAATGGAGATCCAGAACAAAGGAAGCTGCAATTAAACTAAGAGATCTTAGAGCCCTGTTTTTTAACATTCAGCTCCGTTTTAAAAATAGTTTTTCTCTTCCAAATTTCACCTATGATTTCATGCTAAAACCTCTTATTTGGCTTTGGAGGCTGAACAGTAAGTGAGTGGCTAGGGAAGGAAGACGGAAATTATAAAAAAGATGGAAAAGTAGAACTTTACTGTGCAAAAAATGTGGAGCTTGTTAAATATCCCCACTGGAAAAGAAAGAAAGGATATGCTAAAATTTGACTCTAATGAGCCCCAGAAGCAAAACATTAGTAGCTTTTCAAAAACATGAGAGTCCATCCTTTTAATATTAAGGAAAACATGTAGTCAAGTCAAAGATTTGAAAATAATTGTTCAGCATAATAGAAGAGGGATCCGTTCCTTCTGTGAGGTGCAAGATGGTCTTGTCACCCAAGGGCTCGGAGAAGCAAGCTCTCCCCTGGGGAAAGTGCCAGCGGGCTTCCAACAGCTCATGATCCAGGACTGGTTAGGCCTGGATCCCATCAGATAGCTGAGATCTTTTATCTATCATGAATCATTCATGATTAATTATTGCTGGGGCCTTCTAGGTCAATGCGTACTTTTAAAAATTATGATACTTCTTATAAATACCTAGGATCACTGTTTTTATTGTTATTAATATTTGGATTCTATAACTGAATATTCAAAGTTATAATGTGTGGACATTTAATGAAAATTTGACATGCAGATTCTTGATGGCAAAATGGAAACTGTACTAGATGCTTCTTTGGGGGCTTCCCCCACCAAATAAAGTAGAAAGGAAATTTCTTCAGTGCAAATTAAGAGATACTTCACACCAATCATCACTGAGACCATATAAGCTATTGTGAATGGATTTTTAAAAAAAAAATGTCAAGTCTCATGAAGCAAGAATTTTAAAATTATATCTTTTAAAAGATTTGTTTTATTTTTATTTGCCTATCTGTATGTATGGCATGTGTGTACATGGGTGCCCTTCCAAGCCAGAAGTGTCCATCAGTTTCTCTGGAGCGAGAATTGCAGTTGGCTATGAGCTGCTCAGTATGATGGGAACCTAACTCTAGTCCTCTGCAAGAGGCTGAGCAATCTCTCCAACCCCTTAAAAATTATCTTTGTGCAATCTAGCAATCCCATTGTTTTTAGTATATAAGTAAACAGTCTCTGTCTTATTTGATCATCTGTAAGATATTCATTATACCAGATACCATTGTCTCTGCTCAGTCAAGTTTATTGGCAGACCTGTGACCCTTGTTTGAAGTTAAAACATCATTCCCACAGTAGTAATTTGAATGGCTCCAGTTTTTTTTTTTTTAACTTTTATTGTGATGATAAAATTTTCTTTTTTACTGAAGGAAAGGAATTGTTAAGAAATGGCAAGTTCATTTTTACCCTGGGATGCTTTGCTATGGAGGGGCACTGATGCAGACAGGCATAATCAAAGTCCAACCCCTCAGGTACCAGTTCAACTAGCACCTAAGGTAAATTCACTGTACGCTTTTCAACACTCTAGTGTTTGGAAGTTGGTGACATGGAGAATGGGCCATCAAGACACTTGATGACAAAATTGACAAGCTGAATTCAATCCCCAGGACCCACATAGGAGACAACCAGCTCCTGCAAGATGTACCCTGCCCCCCCCCCGACACACACACATACATAAGAATGGTTTTGTTTTTTTTTAATTTCCACAGTTTGTGATGAATGAGTATATATTAGTGTGTGTCTGTATGATGGTTAAAGCTAAAATTCCAAGTTCTCGGAACCAAGTGGTCTGTGAATTATACTTTCTAGCTTGTAAATAAAAAGAAGATTTTGAAATATAGAGAAAGTCAATACTTAGTTTCACATTTAGTTTTATTTCTCCATGGGAGGCAAATCCTGGTCTAGAATATGGAGATATAAGAAAAATGTGAAACCGCCTCTGTCCTAGATGCTGGGACTGTGCTAGACCTATGATAGCCTGATACAAACCAAACCAATAGCAAGAACAAGAATTACTCATGAGCATTCAATAAAAATGCCTGAGAATGCCATCGCACAATGGAAATATCTTGTAAAATGTGTACAATCATAGTAACTCATTTATCTCTAAACAGCCACCTGGGGAAGATACCTGGCGCTGCCACCCAGGGTCTCACATGTTGGATTTACAGGAAGTAGATGCTGAGATTCTGGACATTTGAGCTGGTGACACTTTGGCCAGGCTTGTGAATATGTTGCCTTCCACTGCAAAGGGGACTTTGCAGATGGGATTGAGGTTATGGATGCAGAGATGCAGTTTTCCTAGATGTGTCCAGGGGAACCAAACCTAAAAGTGGAAAAGTGAAGGACCTTGCCAGGCTGGGGTCAGAGGCCGGGGTCAGAGGCCGGGGTCAGAGGCCGGGGTCAGGGGAAGATGGGACTAAGATGTAAGGGACCTGGAAACATAACGGTTTCTTTAAAAGACTTTTTTGAATCTTGAAAGGCCTATGACAGTTAGATGTTTTCAACAACCCCCCAAATGCATGAATCTAGTAAATGACAAAGTGGGAACCTGAGGGAGGTGTGCAGCTCACAGTCAGACCTCTGTAGTTTCAGGTCCGTCTCCCTCCACCTCATGGTGACAAAGCTCAGCTCAGACACTAAGCACCGCAAGTCACAGAACACAAGCGTCTCCCAGTTGTCTCCCCTTAGTCTGCTTATTATTTGTGAGGTTCCCATTGGATTCCAGAAGAGCCTGATCCTATGATGCCCAATCACAGTGATAAGGTTAGAGCCAAGGACCAGACTCACAGATTCAAATCCTGGCCTCACTGTGGCCCTAGAATATGAGTTACAGAAGGTGGATATGGGTGCAGGAGCTGGCGTGATTACTGATTGGTTTGTGGAAGGTGCATAATAAATACCTGGAGAAGGAAAGACTGCCTCACATTGACACTGTAAGTGTCCTGTAGAACAACCCATGGAAATAGTTCTGGAAAGAGCAGCACAAGCTGTTCTCATGCTTGAGAGTGAGACCTGTGCATCCACAACTGGCTGGACCCGTGGTCCTTGGGACGGCCGCCATCAGGAGCTACAGTTATTTCATGATTGGAACCTTCTCTCGTTCCTGGCCTTTCTCACCTCTCATTCCCACCAGGACTGTTTTGTTTCAGTGGCAGCATTTAAGTAGGATCATACAGTGTTTATAAAATATAAGCTCAGCTATGAATACTTAAGAATAACTTCTCCTTTCCACTATAATTATGTATTTAAAAAAAATGGATTGCCAGCAGTAACTTAGTAGGAATCATTCCTTTTAGAGATCTTTATAAATGGATTCTCTGCCCAGAGAGGTGATGTGGTCTTGTTTTTTGTATTGACTTCATGTTTTCTGTGATGATTGTCCTTCATTGACTAGATTCAGAATCACAGTGGAAAGAGTTCTGGGCGTCAGTGAGAGTTTCCCAACATGGTTTAACTAAGGTGGACAGTCCCACCCTTATATGGGTGGCACCATCCCACAGGTTGGGGTCCTGGACTGAAAGAAGAAAACAAGCTGAGTGCCATGGTCCACTCCTGTCTGCAGCTTGATCGTGGATATGGTGTGACCAGGCACCTCATGCCCCTTCCCTGGCATGATGGACTGTACCCACAAGCCATGAGCTAACACAGACCCTTTCTTCCTCAAGTTGCTTTGTAAAGTATTTTAGCACAACAATGAGAAAACAACTAAAAGCCCACGGGGTACCAAATGCTTTCCCCTATCCTAGTGTCTGGGGTGACCCTCAGCATAGTTTTGGTGCAAGATCTACTGTTTTTCCAGCGAGGACCTAATTGACCATCACATCAGGCTTTTAGACTTGAGCACAGGTGACGGGTGACACAAAGCCGGAGCTTGAGGCTGCATGTATTTGAGAAATACCTTCCCCAGAACAGAGTATGGTTGAGACATGGAATCCTTTCTTAGCACGTTTATGCCAGTTTTGTAATAAGGTAACAAGGTTAATCATGTCTGTTCAGTCAGCAAAGCTTTGCCTGAACAGGACGAAATGTTCTTTCTTCCTGTTTTCATGAATAAAAATGCCATGTCTATACTGTTTCACAAGACTGCACACTGTGGTCAGCCCCGCATGCTTGTTACTGCTCCATCTTAGGACCAACCACGAGTTCTAGGAAGAAGTCACTGCCCAGGGAGGGTTCACTCACACTGCTTTGTACGGCAACACAGTTTTGTTCTCCTTTTCTAAATGGACGGGGGAGGAAGGTCATTTGGCCAAAGATGACGTGGTTGGCTTTGGAGTGCTAGTAGACTAGAACACCTCATGGGTCTGTGTTGGGCGTACTTCATGACTGGCCAGCTCTCCTTTCACAGGCTTCTCCGTCTAGGTTGTGTACCACTTGCAAACACAAAGCAACAAGCACTGGGCTATTGTTAACTTTTAGTTCATGCCTCATCTGAGAACAGGCTGGACATTGAAGCTCTGCGTTTTCTGGGGAGGAGTGTAGCACATTAACGTATTTCCTGTGAGTGGCGCAGCTTCTCCGTCTCTGCCTACCTCAGTTTTGGGCCCTGCTGATGTCCACCCACTTTCCTGAAGTGGTTTTCATTTGACCTCTGTTCAATTCTAAACAAATAAATGCTAATGGGTTTGGGCAATTAATGAAACAAACAAGGAGAGACAAAACCAGTTAGGCTTGCTGTGCCTTACGGAGCCGAGCGGGAAATTCCCATAGGTTACAGAAGCAGGACATATCATCGTTCACAGAGCTGTGGGAAGCCGCCTGCTTAGCAGGAAGAAAAATGAGTGGGCAGCAAAGAAAGATTAGTGGTGACCTTTCTCTTTGCTCCCACTCTGCTTCCTAAGCAAGCTGAGAAGTTGCCCTTGAGGGAGAGAGGAAGAACCCTTAGTCTGTTTCAGCCCTTAGTGGTGTTGGACTTTGCCCAAATCAACCCTCGTAAAGGCCGCCATGGAAATCTCCACACCCCCTTCCCCATCTCTCCACAGCTCATTAGACTCTTAAGTCAACAGTTATTTGTTCATTAGTCATGATCTGAGTGGTGCTCATGAAGGCTCTGCGTCTCAAAACTTGGCCAACAGTAACTTCACAAGCTTTTCAACTGTGGGGGCTGGGGGTCAAAACATTTTTAAAGATTTATCTTATTCTTGTAAGTATGCATAGGAATATAGGCACACGAGTGAGGGTGCCCACAAAGAATAGAAGAGGGTGTCTGATCCCCTGGAGTTGGAGTTACAGATGCTTGCAAACAAGCTAATATGTGTGCTAGGGAAAGGCCTAGACAGAGCAGTACATGGTCTTAACCACTGAGCTTTCTCTCCAGCCCCACAGGTTCAGTGTTCCAACAGATTATACATTGGGAGATAATTGATGCAGATATTAGCAGCACAAAAACGCTCCACTTCTGGGGAGTGAATGACTGAACCCTCAGTGGAAACTACTTTGTGACATTAGGCAACCTGAAAATCAGCTTTGTTGACACAGTGGACATTGGGGTGGTTATTAAACTGATACCCAGAGGTTAGGAGGCAGAGGCCAGCCTGGTCTACATAGAGAGTTCCAGACTGTCTTTGAGATAGAAAGAGGGGTGTATAAATAGTCTTTCTCTGTGCCACCAGCCAGTTCCCAAAAAAATGACACAGAGACTTATTATTGATTATGAGAGCTCAGACAATAGCTTAGGCTTGTTTCTAACTAGCTCTTATCACTTAAACTAACCCATTTTTATTCATCTACGTTCTGTTACATACCACCCATCTTGCATCTTCTGTGTCTCCTGCCATCTTTGAGAGTATGTACATTCATTTCGTACTTCCTCTCTCTCCGCTTCCTGCCTAGCTATTGGCCATTCAGCTCTTGATTAAACCAATCACAGCAATACATCTTCGCACAGTGTACAAATATCCCACAACAGGGGTGGGGAAGTGATCAGCATGGAGCTGGAGAGGTGGCTTGATGATTGAAGAGCACTTGCTGCTCTTCCGGAGGACCTGGGCTCAGTTCTCAGCATCCCCATCAGACAGCAGCTGCCAGGGACTCACTCCAGAGGATCCAGACCCCTCCTCTGGAATTTGGGCACCTGCACTTATAAAAGCAAAGGAAACCTGTTTTAAAAAAAATAATGCCTAGGGAATTTATCACCCCTCAGTAAGATTTTTTTTCCTCAGGACCTTAGCAAGTTCTCAGCAGTCAGACACAATGAACCCAAACTCAGCAACCAGAGGGAAAAACCGGGGCCCTGGTGCCTTCACTGGAATTGCAAAGAAAACGGGTTTCTTGGCGACTAGAGGAGATGTTGAGAATTCTTGGGGGAGATGGGCTCCATCCAGTCTTCTAAACAGCACCGAGGCTGTATACACAGTGAGTGAGAATCTGAGATAAGGGTCTTTTAGCAATATGCACAGAGTTCCTCTCTAACAGAAACCCCACTGCATTAGGGAGGCTGTGCTCCCTTTCATTTAAAATCATAAATGATTAGTTAAATAAAGCTGATATTTCAAAGCCTGTGTTCAGAGGGAAGATATACCTCTTTTTTAAAATTGAAAATGGATTTTTTTCATACAACATATTCTGATTATGGTCTCCCCCCAACTCCTCTAAGATCCTCCTTGCTCCCATCCAAACCCACACCCTCTCTCTCCCTCATTAGCAAACAAATATCTAAAGAATAATAATAAAATAAGAGAAAACAAGAGCATACAGACCAGAAGAGGACAAAAGAAACAAACGGAAGGAAAGCACAAGAGGCGTAGACACGCAGAGACACACATGTTGGCACACACAGGGATCCGTTTTTAAGACCTGGGAAGCTGCAGGGGGAAAGTGAGTGAGTGACTAGAAGAATGTAGTTCCAACTAGGCCAGTTTTTAGAGACTTCTGAATGATCCCCTGTGATCTGCTGAAAGGCCTCTGCCTCCCCTCCCACCCCCCAGCAGCAGGGCCTGGAATGTGCTGCAGAAGGAAGTCTGTGTTTGTTAGTCGGAGTTCAGCCTGCACCCTGTGAAAGTCAGCCAGGCAGGCTGCGTCGTCGCCCCAAGCCAGCCACCTCCTCTCCACCCTCCTGCGTGCGATTTTGCATAATCCCCTGCAGGTTCCTCACCAGGGGGAAATAATCTTAAAGCGGTGACTCATTGTTTTGATTGTTCTAAAGGGCCTCGCTTTTCACTTCTTTTCTTCCTCTAGCAGCCAAGTCTCAGATTCAACCCCCTTTGGGGGGAGGGGTGGGAAAACTGAGACTAAGAAGAACTATCCCCCACCCCAACTCCCCACCCCATCCCCCACCCCCCTCCACTGGTGCGATTTCCTCAAGGCGGCAATAACCAGAAACGTTGCTAGCATCAAAATTTAGGGACCGGAAGAGACAGGCGGTGAAACAGTAGCCGAAGGGTTGGGGAAGTTTCTCCCATTTACAGTCATAGTCATGGTTTTGGTTTGTTTTGTTTTTCTTCTTATTGACAGAATAGTTTTTTCAGGCACACCAGACAGAGTCAAAATGCCAAATCATTGGGTATATCCCAAGCTTGGAGTTCAGCACACACTTGGCTGTATTACGTACGTGGTTGTTATTAAGTCATAGAACCATATATATTCATAAAGTTCAGTTTTCTGGCTTGTTTTCCTTTGCGAGGAGCCTAGGAATGAGGATGGAGTGGAAATTCTCACAGTCTTCAGAGGCACCCCAACTGGTTATCCAATACCTAATGGTCAGCTCTGAAAACACATTTACAAGTAACATTACACTGAACAGGTTGTATTTGGGAATATGTATGTATATACACATATGTGTGTAACAACAACTAATGCAAAATGACTCTCTGAATTTGAAAGAGCAAGGAGGGGTACATGGGAGGCTTGGAAGGAGGAAATGACGTAATTATATTATAATCTCAAAAAATGAAAGGGATAATTAAAAGTGTTTTTAAAGTTTGAGAACCAGGATTCCACAGAGAACTGATTGCTTGTAAGGTTGCTGTGTGGAGATGAAAGCTTAATGTGGAATGTCTGTGATGTCACAAAGGAGTACGGGGAGAGCATTATTACAGAAGAAATCTGTTGATGAGTTGATAGCAGCCTACTAATGTTAATTTCTTAGTTTTGATGTATATGATGGTTACCTAGATGTTGACATTCGTGAATCCTGCTGAAAAGCAGATGGGACTCTTACACTGTTCCTACAAACCTTTTCCAAGTCTGAAATGAATTACTGGTCCGAAATGAATTACTGTAGGTTGATACTTTGTTATCTTTCTGCACCTTTCAACACTAGGAAGTAAGTGACCACACAATACCCAGGTTGGTGTCAAGGTAGCTGCGTCCAGTGAAACTTGTCATCCATTGGTCACCAGTCAATAGATGGATTGCTCGGTCAGTCTTCTGAGTTGAACAGCTCACACGTTAGGCAGACCCTGGCAAAGCTATAGGTAGGAGGACTAGGGAGGTTCGGGGGCCTGTGGAGAAAAACAGAAGAAGCTAACTAAGGCTCAGAGGACCAGATACCACAGAGCTGCAAAATGGGTATGATCGGCCAAGATGGCCCTGACTGAAGAAGGAGGGGAGGTGGGGTAAGAATGTGTCTGGTGCAGAAGAAAGAGTGCAGCAGAGATGAGCATAAGATGGAGGTGTGGAGTTGGAGCAAAGGGAAGCAACAGTGTCCACATTATGGAGTTCAGTGAGAGGGCAGAGGAAGCGAGAAAGATAAGCAGAGGCTACATTACACTAAGGAGTTAGTGGTTTAACTGAATGTGATGGGAATCTAACGAAGAGCTTGAATCAGCAGCCTAGGGAGATGGTTCTGTAAGAGGGTGATGCTACACAGGCTAACACTCACATACAAAGCTGGGCAAGGCAGTGAGCACTCAAAGCTGGGCAAGGCAGTGAGCACTCACAAAGCTGAGCATGGCTGTGAGCACTCAAAACTGAGCAAGGCAGTGAGCACTCACAAAGCTGAGCATGGCAGTGAGCACTCACAAAGCTGGGCAAGGCAGTGAGCACTCACAAAGCTGAGCATGGCTGTGAGCACTCAAAGCTGAGCATGGCAGTGAGCACTCAAAACTGAGCATGGCTGTGAGCACTCACAAAGCTGAGCAAGGCAGTGAGCACTCAAAGCTGAGCATGGCAGTGAGCACTCAAAGATGAGCAAGGCAGTGAGCACTCAAAGCTGAGCATGGCAGTGAGCACTCAAAGCTGAGCATGGCAGTGAGCACTCAAAGCTGAGCAAGGCAGTGAGCACTCACTGTGCTGAAGAGGTAGAAACAGGAAATTTCCTCCTAGACAGTCTATCAGAGTGGTGGACTTCAGGTTCAGTGGGAGAGCCTGTGTTAAAACAGTAAGTTAGAGAAGTAACTAAGCATGTTGACCTCCGGCCTGCACATGCACACACATATGTGCACACAAATATTCTCCTGTGCACAGACATAAACACACACACACACACACACACACACACACACACACACACACACGGATTGAAGGATTGAATCAGGAAGTTTAATAAAAAATTCTATTTGGCCAAATTCAAGACCTCTTCCCTAGGGGAGAAGTTGATTACTTGGGGCAGAAGAAGAGGAGACCAGTGAGAGAGCAGTTGCAACAGTCTTAGTGCACAATGTCATGGCCTTGGCACCCTGACAAAGGATTTGGAACTAATGGGGACAGATTCAAGGAGACTCGAGAACGCACAGTCGATGGAGGCCAATGTCTGATATGATAAAAGTGATGAGGAAGGGGAAGATTTACTGTTTAGAAAACTCATCTCCACATCTAGGGCCTATAAGTTATTTAATCTACACATACATTCAAACTTTGCATGTGGCAGTGGTGTGTGACTCATACGTGGCTTTCTGGAGATGAATATGAGCATATGTAGGTGTGTCAGACATACCTACCATGGCCCCTGTCAGTCAGGTCCTCCATCCTTGAGTTCAAGCAGAATCTATAATTTGTGTCTAACCAGTAGGAAAATGACAAGGACAGTAGGGTGGCACTTCTGTATTTAAATTATATTATATGAAACTGTGTTTTAGCTGACTGCATGGGAAAAGCCTTTCCTGCTGTCTTTGAAGTTTGTGCTGTATGAAAAGGTGATTATTGCATGGCAAAGGATTATGGGTAAGGTCTTAGCTCTGCAAGTGGCCATGGGTGACCGCCATCATGAAACCTTAAACCTACAAAATTACTTTGAGATACTGAGTTCTGCCAACCACATGAAGAAGTTTGGAATTGACTCTTTCCCAAGCCAAGTCCCCAGGGCGATGGTACTTCCAACAGATGTTTTGATTGCTCAGAGCCAAGGCCCCTGACCTACAGAAACTGAGATGCTGGGTCTGGTGGGGTGCACCTGCAATCCCAGCACATGGGACATGGAGACAGGAGGATCAAGAGTTCACGGACAGCCTTGGCTACACAGTGCGTTCAAGAGTAGCCTAGGATACATGAAAGAAAGCCAGAAACACTGAGATAACAAAGTTTGTTGTTCTGAGCCACTGAGTTGGTGACAGTTTGTTATGTAACAACAGAAAGGGACAGTCCTGCTCACTCTGTTTCTCTCTCTTCTGTACTCCTCTATCTCCATGCACAATCAGAATCTTAACCCGGGGGCTCTTCCTTTTGGCCTTCACTTACCCTTTATGTTTTTAGCTACATAGTCTGGGTGTTCTAAGTATTGCAAACTCCCATTGGCTCTATTTATCAGAACTGGCTGACTTGCAGATTAAAAAGCATCGTTACCACTGTGGGACAAGCCTATAATGGTGGTGTGAAAATGGGACATTTGCTCCCAGGTGTTAGAGCACCGCTGTGTCTTCCTGCTGCTTATACCCCGAGAAGCCATCATTGACCCATGCTGGCCCCATCTTCTCTTTGGTGCCTTGCTTGCCACGGCCCCTGTGCACCTAGAGTCCTTCAAGGCTTTATGTAAACCACCGCCATCCCCTTAATTTTTGTACTTCATAAACCCCTCTTTAATCCCTAGCAAACCCTCTGAGTGTCCTCAATTCCCATGCCACTGAGAAGAGTGATATACTGTGAGTTAACACCGGGGAACGGGTAGGAAATCATGAAAAGAGTGTGTTTGAGAATGCGCAAAGTCCAAGAATTCATACACATGTCTATCCACGAACCTCCCTGACATTGGTGACAGCCACGAGGCATTGGTTTTGGACTTTTCCATGGATTAATGAAGACAGATTTAACAAGAGACTCCTTGGGAAAAACAAAGCAAAACAAAACAAAAAAAAAGAAAAGAAAAGAAAAAAGAAGAAAGAAAGAAAGGAAAAAAACCCCAAAGCTATTTTTGGCCCTCGCTTTTATTGAAGGCCGTGTGAATTTATCTCCCCAAAGACCCTTTTCCTAATCCTCTGGATGGAATAGTTTTCAGCTCATGTTTATTTGTCACTCTCCCTAAGCCAGTCTCTGCCTGGGGCTCTGGGGATACAGCAATGAACAGGCTGCTTGAACTCCGTGGAATTTGTCTTGTAAAATGGAGATATATATCACGAGAAAGTTAATAGCTGCAGCACACAGTGTTTCAGAAGTGATGGCTGCAATAAGCAAAAGCAAGAGATGAGACCAGAAATAAGAGCGTGGACGTTTACAAGTTTGGACAGGGAGGTCAGGAAATATTCCAGTGGCAACAGTGGACTTAATGAACTATCAGAAGAGAGCGAGGGAGTGGATGGTTGACAGTTGTCCCACGCAAAGGGAACCCTGTGAAGAGGTCCTGTGTCTTCACAGGGGAAGGCCAGCTGAAGGGACCAGAGTGGGACAGAGACAAGAGGAGAGGTTGGAGAGAGGAGTCTTTGGAGTATTTGGACCACGCACATGTCTAGACTGCCATGCTGCTCTGCCTAGAACAAGATGCAAGGCTCCTGGAAGACTGTAAGCCGGAGAGTGAGAAATGGCTTCCGTCCGATGCTGTGCTGCAACCTCCAAACCTTCGATGTTTGCAGGAGTGAGAGTGAAGACAAAGGAAGAAACAGGCACTGTCTGGAGACTACTGCCATAACATGCAATAAATTCAGAATGTCTCCATCACCGCAGAAGGTCCTGTTGGACTGTGGGGCAGGAGGGACCACATGGGAGTGTTTGTTCTTTTTGAATGATAGCATCTCTCTCCCTGTTCTGTGAGGACATGGTGGTCTGGAACATTCTCTTCACTACTACCAATGGAGTAAAGAAAATGTTAGGAGGGACAATAGAGGCCCTCCTTTGCTCAAGAAGTATGTCTGTATAGGCTGTAATTTTAGCTGGAAAAACCCTTTAAAGGAAGCAGAAATAAACTATTCATTGCTGTATGGAAATAAAACTTTCATATGCTTTTGGTATAAGCATGCAACCCTTCCAATGTTAACAATGCTTTCATGTTTATCTTCACACTAATCATGTAAACTGTATCTCCATTTGTACCAAGCTGCTGCTCAAGGATGAAGGAAACCCTCAGGGTAGCAGCCAGCATTGAGCAGGGACCGGTTCCCAAAAGTCACCCCTTTTCAAGGATATGCTTTGTACTGCCTGTCTCTGGGCATTCCTTCCTTCATGCCTGGCAGATTAAAGGAAAGTCAAGATCAGGAGGCCTGTGCTTTTGTGTAGTTGCATGGATATAACTGTAGAGACCCCGTGACCATCTCCAAGAAATCGTGATTATTCAAGCTTCGATCTCTGGCCAGGGGGATAGACCTGTACCAAGAAGACATAAAATACCGGTGGAGATATGTGAGCCCTGCGTAGGGTAGATGTGAGGGGAAGTTATATTCTCTATTTGACCACTGATTAAACTTGTGCCCTTAGTGAAGGAAGTGATCCTTCTACTTAAATATTTATGGCTCATCCTTCAAATATTTCTGGTTTAGGGACCCGCCCCAGTTCTGGTTCTAGTACTGGATAACCCAGCACGATGTTTTGTGTCCTGTTCTCCAGGCCCTCATCATACTGTTATTTACGTATTTCATGATCATGCAGAGATCACTATGCAGTCTTATAAAATTGTACTTAAGATGCATTTCCATGGAATTCGCCTCATACAACTCAATTAAAAAAGCATCAGTGCACTTAGATTTCCTGTTGAAAGTAGTCAAATGGTCAAGAAGAAGCAGTGAATATTCACTAGCTTCATTTGCATTTGTGCCTGACTCACACTTCAGGGTTAACGCATCAGCGCTGGTCACTGAAGGGCAGGCGACTTCGAAATAGGATTTAGACCTCGGAGCTGGCAGACCGGCGGGCTTCCAGTGAAACCCCCGTGGTCTGCACTGGATGTGGTTGCGTGGGTCTGGTCAGCATTCGCTTGTGTTTGGCACGGCATTTACTCCGGGGCACACTGTAAGCCTTGCTCGGCCACCAGAGCAGTGTCTTTCACTTACTGTTCACCCGTGTGCCTGATGCTGTTTGTTGTCTCCAGAGCTGGCCCCACTGCTTCTCGGAGGTCAATTTTTAACAGTCTGTGTTCTCCCCTCCTGTCTTCAAACAGCCATCTTGGTCCCGACGCCCAAGTTGGCCTCAGATAGTGGAAAAGTTCTCCTGGGTTGAGACGGGAAGAGTGAGAGTTGACCCAGACAGTCTAACTATCTCTGTGGGGATCTTAATTGAAACCAAACTCGTTCTCCATGTTAATGTTTTCCTAATAGGAAGAAAAAGAGGAAGCCAGACCCGGAGTCCAAACCCTCCTCTAGGTTCTGCTTAGCAGTGAAACTGACAAGGATCCTTTCCTGGGTATTATGCATTGGCTGGGAATCATTCGACTGTCCCCAGGGCCAGCCACTCGTCCCAGCTGCTCCATTAATCTCCGGGAAATCCCCAGCCTTGCAACTGTCACTGAATAATTAAATGCTTTGTTGTTTTCTGCATGGCCCCGTGCTTTGGCAGCGTATTTTTATTAAGAGCAGGGCCTGTTGTTTGTCATGTGTTCCATATGGCTGTGAAGAGGTGGCTTCCCATCATCCTCCTCCTTTGTCCCTGCTTCTTCTGAATCAGTTTCTTTCTCCTCTCTTTCCTTCTTTTTCTCCTTCCATCTGTTCATACGTAAATATATGTATATGTGTATGTATGTGTGTGTGTGTGTGTGTGTGTGTGTGTGTGTGTGTGTGTGTTTTGTTTCATTTTTGAAGTGAGGTCTCATTGTGTGTAGTCGCTGCTGACCTGAGACTCACGATGTGGACCAGGCTGGCCTTGAACTCACAGCCTCCTGAGTGCTGGGGTCAAGTGTGCACACACCTTTACTGTACGTGGGCAGTACTGGGTTTCATAAGGATGTTTTAACACAGGTCTATGATGTACTTTGACCATGCCTTTTGCCTTTGTACCTTCTTCTTCATCTTTCTTACTCAAAGCCAGGTTCTCTAATGCATTAGGTCAGCAGCAAGTGTCTTCTCTAGTTTTTCCTTCCAGTCTCCTTGGAGAAGGAAATGAGATTTACAACATTAGAATTAACTATGTGGTCATGTTACTGCCACCCATAAGGTTAATCTTTAACTTAAGCACATGACCCCCAAATATCCAGATACTACAAACTGACAAATTTCGAACAGGGCAAACAACTATTTGACTTCCTGATGTTGTCATTATGCTAGTAATTTCTTAATCGTCACAACAAAGGCCATGTCCTACAGTATAGAAAGAGCTTAATGTCGGTATTTTTACCTGGAATAAAACTTTCTCTTGTGACCTTCAGTTACCACAAATGATGCAGCTGCTTCCACACGAGGAAGAGATTTTTATCATAAAGTGGGTGTCTTAGGTTGGTGGGAGAAGATGACTCTCAAGAAGCACATAGTCCTCCACTGTGAATTAACAAACATTCCCAAAGAAGTTCCCACCTATGTTTAAATCCTTTGCTCACTGATTCTCAAGCTTTGAGGGGACATTGCAGTTCAATTGGAACCACACCCAAGACTGATGTGAGGGCTGGGGTTCGGGGTGGGGGTGCTGTGTTGGGGAGACCGTGACAACCAAGGAGATATTCACTGTGAGAAAGCACTAAAAGCTCCCGCTTCTATTACAAGCTGACACACAGCCAGCCTTGGATTTGATATCTGTCTGGAAACCTCATTTTTTTAAAGGGAGATGGCATGGAGGGGCAGATATGCTTGCTCCCTGGGGTCATATCTTAGCAAAGTTTGACCCTGCTGACTTTCAGGTCTTGGTTCTCTCATTTTAAAAAAATCAAAATAATGCTGCTCATTCCATATGTATGTCATCAAGTTTAAAAAAACATTCTTGAAGTGTGAAGACAGAGTCAGGTACTTCCTAATAACTCAACAAGTGATAGTTATGGTTAAGGTGTTGTCTAGTATGATGTGGTGGTTTGAAAGAAAATGGCCGCCAAAGGGAGTGTCACTGTTAGGAGGTGTGGCCTTTGGAGGAAGTGTGTCTCTATAAGGGCAGGCTTTGAGGTTTCTTTGCTCAAGTTTCCCTCAGTGTGACTGTCAGTTGACTTCCTGTTCTCTGCAAGCCAAGATGTAGCCACCACCACATCTGCCTGCATGCCACCATGCTCCCTGCTGTGAGGATAATGGGCTGAACCCCTGAAACTATAAGTGAGCCACCCCAATTAAATGTTTTCTCTATAAGAGTTGCTGTGGTCATGGTGTCTCTTCACAGCAATGAAAACCCTAACTAAGACCCATGGTGACTGTTAAAGCCTTGCCCCCTCTCTGCCCACACTTCCTCTCTGCCACACAGTTGTGCCAGGTGGGCCTGTGTTCATGTTCTCTTCAGCAACTCCATAGTTTTACCTCTTTCCCCTTCTAATCATAAGCATCTTTTCTTTGATGGATTAGTTGATAAAAGTGGCATTTATCTAGTGATTTTTTTTCTTGCACTAGAGTACAATAAGAGGACAACAAAGGGAACCAATTAAGTAGTGAAATCTCCTTCTAGTGAATTAACTAATGAGAGCATCTTGCTCTGACATACGCTATGACTATTTGAAAGAATATTGGAAATTGGAAAAGGAAGATGTTGAAAACCAGTTTTGAAAAGGCTGAGATTGGGTCATAGTCAGAAAAAAGAAGCTTGGGAAATAAGGAAGAAAGGAGGGAAGGAAGAAAAGGGAAGGGAAGGAGGGAGGGAGGGATGGAGGAAGGAAGGGAAAGGAAGGAGGGAGGGAAGGGAGGGAGGCAGGGAGGGAGGGAGGGAAAACGATAAAGAAAGAAGAGAAAGATCCCTCCAGTGCCATTAATCTCTGATGGAAAAGCCTTTGTTCACAAAATTTAGTTCATAAAACTGAAATGAATTTCAGTTTCCCAAGGAGCTTCTTCGCTCTCTGACTGCCCACTCACGCTGGAATCACCTGAGAGCTGAACCCAGCATCTTACATCATCCCCTGGATCCAGGCGTCAGCATTTATTGATAGTCCCCTGGTGACTTCAGCCAGAGCCGGAGGTGGGGGTGGGGTGGGGGGGGGGGTGGGATGCATTGCCTAGCACAGAGCCTGTCTGAGGTTCTTGCCCCCAGGAGCTAAGCATCTGCTTCTGATTGCATAACTAGCTGCACCTTTCACTCATTACCCCACTTCGTTATCACTGCTGAGAATAGAGCAAATCACAGTGTTTCCCAAATACTGAATTAATCATTCCTATGAGTCTTCAAAACAGACAAGAAAACTAACTTGTAGCCTCAAGTCATGAGTCTTTGTTATTCCTATTTTTGGTGGAAACCAATCTTCACTGTCAAACTGACGAAAAGTTCTTAGAGTTTTTAGAAAACCCCACTACTACTGAGGAAGGAGACAGAAAATGGTGCTGTAGGGATGGAAACAAAATGATGAGCTGACTGTTCCTGCCAAGTGACCTTTGGGATGTCTTGTTACCCTAGTCAAGGAAAAGAGATGGCCCATGACCCTTCCCACCTGAATCCATCGCTAGAGAGTGCCTGTTTGGTATTCTTCAGACCATTGCTCTAAACTTAACTGTTGGTCTCAGTGTGGAACCGTACCACACTCACGTGATGAAGGAAAGACTCTGTGATATCTGTGACATGAAGATCATTATAGCCTTCTCGCCTAGATATGAAGGTGTTCGTGATGCCCTGAGGATGGGGGGGGGAGGTGAAGGAAGAGGGAGACAAGGGCCGTCTTGAGCTCTATCCCCCTCCTATCTTGGAAGCTATGGCACAGTGTCTATATCCATTACTTCTTCCATTGCTGTACCAGACACTGGACTAAAGGTTTGTTTTGACCCATGGTTTGGAGGACTACAGTCCATCATGTCGCAGAAGGTACAGACATGAGTGGCTAAGTGACAGCAAAGGCAGTGGACTGGCCAGCGAGTCAGGTCAGGAAATAGAGCCAGGCTGTACAGCTGAAGGCCTGAGTCCCCGCTTCCTCCAGATAGATCCCAGCTCTCAGACGTATGAGCCTGTGGAGAGCATTTTACATCAGAGCTACAACACTGACTCTCACCCAAACTTCAGAGCCTATGGATTCAGGTTGAGACAAGAAAAGCCTTGCTGTGTGTTTCTGGAACACTGGCACACCTTACAGGGAAATTTCCAGAATCTCATCTTTCAAGCAGTGTTCCTCGAGGGGGTGGAAAGGTTGTTTCTCATGAATTGGCCCTGATGATAGTCACGAGGCAGATGACCGCTTATGGCTCAGGAGTGATTCCCTCAGAGGAAACAGTCCACTTCTTCCCTTTAAGGATGTTTAACTTAGTGACTTGCACAGTGTGTGCCTGAGACCCATGCATTGAAGAACACAGTACCATTTATATTATATTTTACTAATGCATAAGAAGTTACTCCAAATTTAGTGATGTATTATTCTGAATCATCATGGGCCAGGAGTCTGAACTCAGCTTATTATACTCTCTGCTAGGAGATTCATTAGGGGCCAGCTGGTGTTTGCTCTTCTTGGAAAAAACTTGAGTAAGAAAAAGTCTGGGGCTCCTTTGGAGTCTTGAAGACTTATTTTTTGTCTGAATGTGTGTGGGCACATACACACTGTTAAATGAGAGAAGCCAACAAGAGTAAGTCCTTCTTGTGACTCAGTGTTTCAGTACTTGAGCTGTGGTTTATCTGGAAACAGCACTTTGTGGCTTGTTTTCCCTGGAGTGTGAACTCCTATAGGCAGGGTCAACCTCCTTCTGAATCTCCCAGGGCTGGATTATGTAGAAGGGAAAAGTAATCAAACAAATGGAGTTACCATAGTTACCATAAGCCTCGCCCCTCCCCAGGAAAAACATGAAAGGGACGTGCGTTATCAGTGTGGAGAGATGAAGTCTTAGATGGAGCTGATCTTAGACTAGGAAAAAGGAGGTAATAGACTCTCACCCCAGCCTGCATCATCCTTCTCTGAGGAATTTATTTGAGGCTGAGATATTCACCAGCAGTATTTCAGGAATGCAGGCCACCTCTCATTTACAAAAGAAACTACGTAGTTTGCACTCTGATTTATAGTTGTTGAAATATGGGAGAAACCGGGTCTAACTTGTGTATATTCTGGGAATTGTGGTGTTCTCACAGAAACTAAGTGTCCTGGGCTAATGAACACCCTAGGTATGGGTGGGGGAGGCTAGGGATGCACACACTGTCCCGTGACTTTGATGGCAGGGAATGAAAACCGAACTGGGAGAGTGACATGGAGGCAATTTGTGCCATGCTATGTCTGCGCTTGACAAACAACTGTGGCTGTTCTCTGTTCATTTCCATCGGAGAGCTCTATTAGGTTAAGGGAAAATGGAGTTACCGTAAAATGGAACGTCCTCGTCTCTGCCTGCTCCCATTCTGATGATATGTTACATTATACCATCTAAAGACCCTCTAAGTACCTCAGATATGTTCTGAAAGAGCCCCCAAGGGCCAAATAAGAAGTATGAGGGAAATCACTTTGTCACCCACAAACAGACTCTGCAATATTCATCTTTCATAATTCATCCCCAGCTGCCTGGAGAACACACCCTCTGACAGCATGATTTGCTACCATTGGATGCCATTAAATTCATCATTTCAAATACACTGTGTTCCTAGGTTTATAGCTTGTAATAACGATCAAGGTTTCTGCATTCTTGATAAATGAGGCCCATCATGATCACATAATATGTATTGGGAAGGCTTTCTGGGTTTAAAAAAACTCAGATATTCTACCTTGATGCATAAACTCCAATGTCTCTTCATTGGATGTCATTTTCTTTTCTCTCTTAAATCAGCTAATTTTAAAAATCAAGCAGTATCTTCTGCAGGAGCAAGGCTGCCTTCCACACAATATTAGTCTCCTACACAAAGAAAACATCTCCCCCTCTTGTCGGAACTAGGTGCACTCAGGATCACTACCTGTCACCCCTGCACTAGCATATCATGCATGTTATAAAAGTACAAAGGACGAGAAATGTAGTGGAGTTGGTAGAGTGTTTTCCTAGCATGCAGGAAGCCTTGAGTTCAATTCCCAGCACTGCACAAAACTAAGTACTGTGCACATCTACAGTACCAGCACTTGGGAAGTAGAAGCAGGAGGATCAGAAGTTTAAGGTCATGCTCAGCTACAAAGCAAGTTCAAGACCACATTGGGATACATGAGACCTTGCCTCAACTTCCACCCCAACCCCCCAATAAAGTATAGAAATTTCAAAAGGATGGCATTCAAATCAATGCAAACAAACTTGAATGGTTCCTTCTTGCATCCCTTTGGAGACTTGTAGTGAGGTGAGGAAATAGATTCAAGGACATGAAGGGATTCGGTTGTTTTTTTTTCCTTCTCCAACTGTGTTCCCTGTTGCCTTCTGATCTGACATGTGTGCTGCCAGTTTCAGGAGCAGCCAGGTGGCTTTTCACATCCTGCATTTTACTTTTAGAAATGTTACAGAAATATCAAGTGTTTGCTTACAGGTTCCTCCTCCTCTGTATGGCTGGTGAAGCGATACACAGCTCTGATAAGACCAGGCATTCATCCCAGCAGAGTTCACAGCAGGTCAGGCCCCAAACACTGAACTCTGGGATGAGTCAGAATGTCCCTCTACTTTCAAGCATCTGATCTAAGATACACCAAAATTGTTTCTCTAAAATAACAGGAGAAGACCTGTGTCTTAAAGAGAAGGAGATATGCTAATAGATTCTAGTTTCCTGACATCTCAGAAAAACAGACTGTGAAATAAACATGTTGTAGACATTGAACTTTGTAGAGCATCAGGAAAAATATTCTCTGTGACCAGGAAGTTTGAATTGAAGGCCATATTGCATGTCTCCATTGATTTTTTTCTTTTGATGAAAATTGAGATAGTATTTTTGGTTGCCAAACCACAGACTTTTCATATAAATAGGTGTGTATGTGGACATCTATATGTATAAAGTGATAAATATAGTTTTAAGGTTAGATTTCACATCTATAATTTTTAAAATTCTAAGTTGAGAATTTAATATTCTTCAATAACCTGGTGCCTAGTAGATCTTGTTCCACTCAAGCTCTCCTGCCTAAACACAGTGAGATTCTAATGGTACTGGGCATCAGAAGGCATTCTCTGGACCATGAAAGCTGACATGATAATGGGTTATTTTTATGACATCTCAAAGATGTGCCACAGTTCAGGCCTTCTTCTCTCATCCCATCTTTGTATGATGCTTGGGCCAGAGTGTCTCTCATACTTTCTTAATGTGGTGAATGTCAGTTAGTTGTTTTCGAATCTTCAAGGGACTCAGGCAGGTTGTTATAGATGCGTGGTTGATGTTGCTGCTGTCACTCTGAAATCAACATGGATATAGAGAAGACAGATGCTTTGCCGGCTAGAACTTTACAATTGAAATAGCAATTGTTTCCTCTTTCCTAGAATTCTTGCAATGTTCGGTAGTTTTAAATGAAGACAGAAATGGTAACCTATTTGCCTCATGATGCTGTGTATGATTCCAAATTCAATTATTTGACCTCTGAAACCTTTGCCTACTGTTGTCCATAGGTCCCTTCATGACTAAGGCTTAAGGAGAAGTCCCTTGATAAGGATAAAGAGTTCTTTTAGCAGAAAACTAAGAGATCCGAAGACTTACTTATTTTTAATTGTATGTATGTGTGTATGTCTGGGTAAGAGTATGTGCATGTGCCCTTGGAGGCCTGTATAGGAATTAGAGCCCCCAGAGCTGAAGTTATGAGTGGGTGTGAACTGCATGATGTGGGTACTGGGAACAAAACTTCAGTTCTCTGCAAAAGCAAGTGCTCTTAACCACTGATGTATCTCTGTAGCCCCAGATGGCCCTTTTCAAACATTACTTAGTCTGTTTTTTGTTGCTGTGATAGGATGCCACAGACTGGGTAAATTATAAAGAAGGCAGGTGGTGTGGCGGATGATTCTGGCTCTGAGAGGGTGGTGCTGGCATATGGCATAGACGATCTTGCTAGGTCGTAACCTGGTGGAAGAGCAAGTAAGTTGGAAAGAAACAGGAAAAAATGAGTCTGAACTCTGTGATAACTAACCTATTCCCTCCATAACTGCATTACTCTCTCCATGCCTGTAGAGACTGAATACACCCGTGTTTCCTGAAAGATCTCCCATCTTGATACCCTCATAACTGAGTTAAATTCCAGTATGGGTTTTAGAATTTAATCTGTTACAGGTTTTTCTCCTCTCTGAGATAGAATTGTGGCACGAACTATATTTTGATCCTTCAGGATATGAAAAACAGAAAATGAATTTCCAGATGGCTCCTAATAGTTGTTGTGATATTCTCCAGTTTACTCTATAAATAGCAAAGCTGTGAGGTCACGTGTGACAGTGACCTCAGGAAACATTTCACCTGTTGTAATGTGACCTCACATCTTGCTTGCCTTCCACCTCCATTCTCTTCTTTCTCTGTCCAGTTACTGCCTCTGGTCCTATATGGATACAGAATAGATTTGGATGTGGCCAATCATAAGACCTCATATTTATTGAATTCTTAGGATGCCTAGGAAGAGTTCTGAAGAATTCACATATGTTCATTAACACACATAACAGCTGGTGAAAGAGTAATAACAAGTAATGTTGACCCCACACACAGGTGGAGAAACTGAGGAGAAAGAGGTTAGGCATCCTATCCAAGGTCACCCAACTAGTGAACCGAAGGGCTGGGACTGTAAACCAGCACCGGGGACTGCCAGCACCCTACACTAACTTCTCAACAATAACTCAGTCTTCCTTATGTCTGCAAAGCACAGCCATCGGCATCCTTGACCGATGAGACATCTGCAAACACAAGCAAAAGAATAAACCCCAGCCTAGTTTTTCAATTAAATATGGAATTTCATAAAAGTTATCTACCCTTAATATTTCGTCTCTTGTTTGGGTTATTAAGATTTTCTTTCTTTCTTTCTTTCCTGGTACAAAAAAAAAAAAAAAAAGCTTGCCAACTGTGGAGTTCTTGGATGGAATCCACATAACTTAGTCACCATAAGACTCCCTGGGGGCCTCTACTGTCCTGGGTGGACTAAAGGCTTTCCATGGACTCCCATGTTGTTTGCTAGCTCTGAATGAAACTGGAGTCCCAGCTGCAGAAGGCGAAGCAAAAGCATAGCCTGAAAAGCTGTTGATTTCTGGGTTTGGTTTCTTGCTAGGGCTAGGGGAGGAGGAAGCAATTGGAAAACAATCGAATATTTGTCTTCAGGAGACCTGCTACCGTTAATCATCTGTGCATGCCGCAAGAACTGAGATCGGGAGCACATGAAATATCTTAACAACTAGCAGCAACCTGGCTGTGTGGTCTTCAGTTTGGAGAAAGAATTTTGGGAAAAGTCTGCTTTCCACTCATGAAGCTGGGAGCTCCATCTGTCCTGTACCCGATACATCAAAACCGGGAGAAACTGCATCCCAGGGGAGCCAGGAACGAGGCTGACAGATGAACCGCAGGGTTCTTTTTTTTTTTTAATTAATAAGTCATGTAATGGCCCTGCTGGTTCCTAGCAGAGAGGAGGGTTTCCCATTTCCCTGTTGACTTCAGCCAGTGCAACTTCTGTCTCGGGGCCAGGGAGTCTAGTCAGAGGGTCCCATGGATGATTTATTAGGCCCGTCTCATGAGTGTGGGTGTGGCACTTGAACATTCTTGGCCACAGTGCTCAAAGCTACTGCTTGCAGGAAGCAGGCCTCTAGCTGTTGAGCTTGTGAAGAGAGACCAGGCCCCTCCACACTGCAGCCAAGTCGGAGCCATTTCCACCCAGGGCCCTGCCGCCCTGCCGCTCACTCCAGGACAGAAGGCTTTCTGGGGAAGGCGCTTGGGGCAGTAGCTGACACAGGGTGTCCACTCCCAGAGTCTTGACTGGATGTGGCTGGTGGGCCCCCTCCGTGCTGGAAATAGGTACATCTTTCCTTTGGGTTTTACAACTGCAGTTTTTGTTAATTTCACATGTCAGTCCTTTATACTAAAATTCCAAGTCTTCAGTTGCTAGCAGAATAATATTCTGAGTTTGGTGGGGCTCTGCTGCATTGCACTCTGTGACTTTTCATGTTTAGGAAAAGTTAGGTTTCTACGGAAGAGATTTTATTTTCTTTCACCTTCTATCACTTTCCTAAAATAGATTCAGATGAGTGAATCTCATGTTTCTGCATCCTCCTCCTCAAATTTCTAAACTCAATCTACCTTCCTTTCAGGTCACCTTTGGCCTGGCCCCTAACCCCGGGTGTTCTGGATCTGAGCATGAGAAGTCCTATTTTGTGTTCTCCATAAAAAGCTGGGTGGACCCTTTGAGCTCCCTGTGCTTGGTGGGTGAGCTGGGGATGTTTGATCTCACTGAAGCAGCCCGCTCCTTCTCTGCACTGTCTCATTTTGCTTTCTCTGTTGATTGGTAACTTGGCCTATGACATGTGGTGACTCACACTGTTGTGACTTCCAGGGATGACAACTGGAATGAGAAGCCCTGGAGGCATTTTCTCACACGTCTCTTAGTGCCTCGGTATTTTGGGATGTTACATGGCAGCCAGCAAATGTTTCCTAACAAATTTTTGAGGAAAAAAAAAATGCAGTCTGCATATGGAAGATAACGTATTCAAGAGAATAAGCCAGAAACTTTAAAAGTTTTTGGTGTAAATTTTGTTTTAATTGGAGCAGTTTGGCATAGAAGATCACTTTGGATCAGGTATAGACCCCTCACCCTGAATGTCAGCAGTGACTGATGATGGACTTTAATGCCTTTCTGTACCCCAGTTTAGTCAAGTACTTCATTGGTCTATGACCTTTTTGTCTTCTGAATCACCTTTGAGACTTCAAAACGTCATGGCTGATTACATAAGGACTGTCTTTAGAATGCATTGTACTAATTAAAGGGCAATCATAGAGTTGAGCTTGACCTTGGCTAGCTAGGAAGAACCTGCCCTGCCCACCAATCCCCGCACACCAGCTCTCATGTATTCTCCCCATTTGCCTCCGAAACACACAGGCTTTCTTTGCTGCCCTTCCCCTTGGTCTCTGCTTCTTGTTTCCAAACAGAACACATGTGCAACTCTAGTAACAAATCTTCCCTAACGTGGGCAGAGGGGGCACTCTCATGCTGAGCGGCATAGTAGGCAGAAGAAGCCGTAATTTATAATACCAACTCACTCTGCCAGGGGGATCTGAAGTGTCTCTGGAAAGTTCTGTCCTAAACACTTGGTCCCCAGCAAGGCTCTATTGTGAGATGGCAAAAACTTTAACATGGAAAGGCGCTGGGGTCACTGTTTCAGAGGGCCTTAGGGAGTTCTGTGTTCTCTCCCTCGCTCTTTCTTTACTACATGGTGAGCAATTCTCCTCTGTCACACTCACCCCACCATTACTGAGGGGCACACCTACCTAAAAGCAGTGGGTCTAACTCAGTGGCTCTCAACCTTCCTAATGGTGAAACCGTTTGATGTGGTTTCTCATGTTGTGACCCCTCAACCATAAAATTATTTTTGTTGCTACTTCATAACTGTGATTTTGCTACTGTTATGAACCACAATGTAAATGTCTGTGTTTTCCAGTGGTCTTAGGTGACCCTGTGAAAGGGTCAGTCATTTGACCCCCAAAGGGGTCACAACCCACAGGTTGAGAACTGCTGACCTAACTAATAAGGACTGAGACTACTAACTCACTATGTAGCTGAGGATGACCTTGAACTCCTGATCTTTTGGCTTCCAACCCCCAAGTGCTGGGATTACAAAAAGCACCATCTTTCCCTGCACTGACCTGACTTTTTAAAGATTATTTTTACTTTTAGATTGTATGTGCATGTGCGTCTGCATGGATATTTGTGTCTGTGACTACAGTGCCCGTGCAGGCCAAATGAGATCATCTGATCCATGGGAACTGGAGTTACAGGCAAGTGTGAGCTTCCTGACGTGGGTGCTGGGAACTGAACTCTGGTCCTCTGGAAGACCAGTGAGTGATCTTAACCATGGAGCCATCTCTCCAGCTGGCCTGATTCTCTAAAGCCTGATTCCAAAGTATAACTCTAGAAATGAAAATGATTATTATAGTAACGGAAAGAATTTCTTCTGATAAATGCACTTTTTGTCACAGTCCTGGAGACCCCTTTGTCACAGTCCTAGGGACCCTTGGTTGGATCTACACGCAGGTCGACGACCTTGGGGGATGTATCTGTCGTGTGTCCTGACTGAAAGTCTTGGAGGCTCACAGATGTTAAACTCTCCTTTCAGTCATTCCATTTATCTTTGTCATTGGGTTCTCATGGAATGTTTTATTTTTCTTTATTTTTCAATGGAGGAAATTTTGGCTTAAATAGAATAAGAATATATGTAAAAATTTAGTTAGTAAGCAGTGAAACTAAAATTAAGAAATTGCAAATATAAAAGCTAAGGGGAAGAAGAGGAGTTGTCTTAGGCTTTTTCCTAGACTGTGCGTTGTTTATTTCTGATACTTTATTTCACACAATGTGCCAGTTCCATTCATTTAGTGTTCACGTTTCTAACAGCAACACAAATAAATAGGAAACAGGAAATGTTCCATGAAAGCCCAGTGGTGCTGTTTGCAGTGGGACTGGAGGTAGCACATCTCGGGAGGATGGTTGAAATGAATAAGAAGAGGGTGGCCATCTGCAGAGAGGGCAGAGTTCCTCTCCAAGTTAATTTCAGTGTGGAATGAAGTTCTTCTCAGTGCTTTAGTGACACAGTGACAGTCCTGTGCAAGAGGGGCATCCTTCCCTCTGGAATCCACGAGGCTCCCGTTTCTCGCAGCCCCTGCGGTTGTGGGTCTGCTGGCTTTCAGGGCTGCTGTAGGGCTGGGGAGGATTTGGTAACAGTAGAAGACAGTCAAGTGCTGTAAGCAGTCAGCAGTTAGTTTGTGTATTTTAGTGCATAAACACTTTTAAGATAGTTACAGACCTTTAGTTAATTCTACAGGTCTGAACGCCGTCACTAAAGCCTATTTTATAGTCTTGAGCAACATAATTGAAAAGGTGTTGTTGTAGGATGTGATTCACAATCTCAGGAGAAGCCCTGTCCTCAGGGTACTCATGAGAAACAGTAGTAATTGTTTAACAGCACAGACAAACAGGGTGATGGCTGGACATGGGGAAGGTCTACCGAGGACTTTTGGAAATCTCTGACATATTCCTGGGCGTTCATGTTTAAGGCTGAGTACATGCTCAACAAAGACATGGAAGGACCCCAGTCTTGAACAATGGCCTTGAAGCCACGCATGAGCAAGAAATGGAGTCAAATTGACTAGCTGAGCACTAAAAGAATGACCTGGTACATACACATAAAAACAGGCAGCTGACCTTGGTGCCGAAAAGTGATCTTGGGTACTCGGCTAGAGCGGTCTACGCTAACTGCTGAACCATCTCCTCAGCCCCATCACCCAACATTTTTCAAAATCCACAAAACAATCCTAAATTTTATTAAAAATTCAGTGGTTCCAGGATATACAAATGATATTGAAAAGAATGAATAAAATTGGAGATGCATACACCCTGATTCCTAAACTTCCTACAAAGACCCAGTAATCAAGATCATAGAGTACCGGGTAGGGACTTACATCTAGTTCAATGGATCAGAATGGTTCAGAAACATCCCTCTATGTTTAAAAACAGTTATCTCTTGAGGTATTAAATACATCAGTAGGGAAAGTATGCTCCCTCAAAGTGGTTCTATTACCGCTGCCTGTTCACATGCAAATAAATGAAGTGGGAGCCATTCCTCAGGTATACAAAATTTGACACAAAGTGTCCCATAGACTTAAGTACAAATCCTAAGAAGAAACCCTATGAGTTAGAACCTGAGACTGATTTGATTATGTTTCTTCCGTATGAGATGAATTACAAATAACAAAAGAGATAGTTCACCTTGTCACAATTAAGACTTAATGCATCATAGGAATGTGTGTGTGTGTGTGTGTGTGTGTGTGAGAGAGAGAGAGAGAGAGAGAGAGAGAGAGAGAGAGAGAGAGAGAGAGAGAGAGATCGATCCAGTTGGTGTGTACATACACCTCAACCCAACTGATGCGGACTGAGAGCAGGTGGATTAGGAGGTGAAGGCCAGCCTCCACCCTTGACTGTATAGAAAGTTTGAGGCCAGCCTAGTTGTGGCTGTGTGAGGCCTTGTCTGAAGAGAACAAAAAGAAGAAGGGGGAAGAGAGGGAAAAAGGAAAAGGAGGAGAAAGGAAGGAAAGGAAGTACAAGTCATAGAATAGGAGAAATGCATTTGGATGAAATATCAATTAAGGATGTGTATTCAGAATTTAAGAAAGTAATTTTATACTCAGTAAAAAGATGAACAACTCAGTTAAAACTGTACAAAGTATTTAAATTGATTCTTTTCCATTGAAGATACTCAAGGACCAGTAAGTACATAAAACAATACATCATTAATCATTGGGGACAAAGCTATAACTTAACACACTCACTTAAGAAAATACAATGAGAATATCCATAGATAATGCAGAGAAGGGTGGGAAGTAAACTGGTCTCTGGATGCTGGAAGGATGTAAATGTGGAGCTACTTTGGGAAACAATTTTACATTCCCCTAAAATAAATACTGAATGCAACCAAAGTGCATTCTCTCTCCCTCCCCCTCTTTCTCCTCTCCTCTCCTCTCCTCTCCTCTCCTCTCCTCTCCTCTCCTCTCCTCTCCTCCCCTCTCCTCTCCTCCCCTCCCCTCCCCTCCCCTCCCCTCCCCTCCCCTCTCCCCTCCTCTCCTCTCCTCTCCTCTCCTCTCCCCTCCTCTCCTCTCCCTCTCCCTCTCCTCTCCCTCTCCTCTCCTCTCCTCCCCTCTCTCCTCTCCCTCTCCTCTCCTCTCCTCCCCTCTCTCTCCTCTCCTCTCCTCCCCTCTCTCTCCTCTCCCTCTCCTCTCCCTTTCCCTCTCCCCCCCTCTCCCTTCCCTCTCCTCTCCTCTCCCTCTCCTCTCCCTTTCCCTCTCCCTCTCCTCTCCCTCTCCCCTTCCTCCCCTCTGTCCCTGCCTCTCTCATCTCCTCCCTCTTTCCATCTCCCTCTCCACACACACACATAAACACAAAAGCAGTATAAAGAAAAGTCATATCTGCACAGAATACTCTATACATATGTTTGTAGAAGCAGTATTTAAAATCACCTGAAAGTTGAAAATAGCCGAACTGTCCAGGAATAGGTGGATAAACAAACTGTACACCTACAGAATAGGATGTTAGCCAGCATATAACGTGATAAGCATTGGCACCTGCTGTAACATGAATGAATCATGAAAACATAATGCTAAGTGAGGCAAACCAGTCACAAGGGCTGCATGTCGTATGCTAGCGTGTAGGTGGAATGTTTGGAGAGGGCAAAGCAGAGGCAAAAGGGTTAGTAGCTGCCTGGGGCAGGGAGGAGGGAGGGAGGAATAAGGACTGACAGTTAAACAGGGAGGAAGTTTCTCTGGGGATGATGGCTATAAAATTCGATTGTGTGGATATTACACAACTGTGAATACATTAAAAACATTGACTTGTATACTTGAGTAGGAGAAGTTTGTGCTCTGTTAATTATGTCCATTTTATTTTATTTTTCAGACAGGGTCTGACTATGTAGCTCTAGTTGGACTTGAATTTGCCATGTAAACCAGGCTGGCCTTCAGGGATCCACCAGATTCTGCCTCATGAGTGCTGGGATTAAAGGCATGTGCCACCATACTAGGCTCACTACATCTAATTCATAAAGCTATTTAGACACTGTAAGTGTCTCCTGTAGCTGGAATTTTCCTGTGCCCCACCTGTCCCATGGTCAGCACAAATCTCTCTCTCCAGCCAGTCCTGCAGCTGCTTGGACCCAAGTAAACACACAGAGGCTTTTATTAATTAAAACTGCTCGGCCATTAGCTCAGGCTAACTACTGACTAGCTCTTACAGTTGAATTAACCCATAATTCTTATTTATGTTTAGCCACATGGCTTGGTACCTTTTCTCAGTTCTGCCTTCACATCTTGCTTCCTTTGTGTTTGGTTGGCGACCCCTGACTTAGCCTTCCTGTTCCCAGAATTCTCCTCTCTGCTTATCCTGCCTATACTATACTTCCTGTCTGGGTACTGGCCAACCAGCATTTTATTTATCAACCAAATCAGAGCAACACACATCCACAGCATACAGAATGACATTCCCATCGGTCACCAAAAAGAATAAGAGCTATTAGTGTTTTTGAGATAATTAGTAAGGGATATTAGTTGTGTGTGTCAATACTAGTTGCATATATTAAGATACTAATTGTACATCTATGGTGGTTTGAATGAAAATTGGCCCCCATAGGCTCATGGGGAGTGGCACTATAAGGAGGTGTGGTCTTGGAGGAAGTGTGTCACTGGGAGGGGAGGGGCTTTGGGGTTTTAGAAACTCAAGCCAGGCCCAGTGTTGGTCTCTTCCTGCTGCCTGCCAATTTGGATGTAGAACTCTCACCTCCTCTCCATCACCATGTCTGCCTGCATGCCGCCATGCTTCCCACCATGATGACAATGGACTAAACCTCTGAACTGGAAGCCAGCCCCATTTAAATGTTTTCTTTTGTAAGAGTAGCCATGGTCATGGTGTCTCTTCACAGCAATAAAATCCTAGCCATGACAACTTATAACCTATCATTTGTGCATATTAACTGTGCATACTAATAAATTAATTGTGTATACTCATGGCATCCCCGAGACAGTTTCAGACACGAACATGTCAGGCGTCAGTCATGCTGTTTTCTGATGCCGTCTCCCATCCTCTCCTTCCTCCTCACATTAGCGTCCCTTCTTATTCCCTGGTACTCACACACACCTATGTTATGTGATGGGGTTGCCCTCTATACCGTGTGTCTTCTTTTTGCTGTGAAGGGATGATGGCTCTTATTGTAAGAAGCTTATTCTGTATCTACTGAGATGACTGTATGGTTCCACCCTTGGGTCTGTGCCTGAGATACATTACATTCATCGGTCTGTGTATGTTGCCCTAGCCTTCCATCCCCAGACTGAAGCCAACTTATTCATTGTATATGATCTTTTTAATATGTTTTTTTAGTTCAATTTGCAAGTATTTTAATTACGATTTTTGTGTCTGTGTTTATCAAGAATACTAGTCTGTTGTTTTATCTTCCTCCTTTCTTTTTCTTATTGTTACATCTTTATTGCTTTTAGATATTAGGTAATGTGGACTTTATAGACTGAGTTTGGATCCATCTCCTTTCTACTTCATGGGGTGTTTTGGGAAATATTATTGTTAGTTCTTCTTTAAAAGTCTAGAACAATGTATCTGTGAAATCACCTAGTCAGGGGGTTTCCCTTGATGGAAGATTTTTATTACAACTTTAATCTTATTTATTATTGACTTATTTAGATTTCATATATTGTTGGTTCAATGTTTGTGGATCATCTTTGTCTAGAAATTTCTCTATTTCTTCTTTATTTTCCAACTTAGTGGCATAACATTTTTTAAAATATTTGCTAATGATTATCTGAATTTCAGGGGTATCTATAGTAAAGTACCTTTTTAGTCTCTAATCTTATTTATTTCTGTCTTTTCTCATTTTTTAAGATTAGTTTGGCTGAAAGTTGAACAAGTTTTACTGCTCTTCAAATCTAGTATCTGCTCAGTTCTTTGCTTCATTGAACTTTGGTATTTTTATTTTAATTTCTATTTTTGTTTATTTCTTCTCTAACTTTTTCCTTCTACTAATTTTGATTTCATTTATTCTCATTTTTCCAAGACCTCAAACTGTACCTCTAGGTTATTTGATTGAGATATCTCTTTAAATATAGGCACTTTTCTATAAAATTCTTTCCTTGAATAAGTTTTGTTAGTTTCACTTAATTTTAATGAATTTCTTGATTTCCCCACAAGTACAAGTTGACAAGTTTCATTTTATAAAAACTAGAAGAGCAAATGTGATTATCTAATTATTGACATGCTTTATTTTATTTTATTTTTATTTATTTATTTATTTGGTTTTTCGAGACAGGGTTTCTCTGTGTAGCTTTGCGCCTTTCCTGGAACTCACTTGGTAGCCCAGGCTGGCCTTGAACTCACAGAGATCCACCTGCTTCTGCCTCCCGAGTGCTGGGATTAAAGGCATGCGCCACCACCGCCTGGCCAACATGCTTTATTTTAAGGATGTTTGAGCAATGACCTCTGTTATTCTAGTGGATTATACTTTGATTATGTGTCAATATTCTTTTCCCAGGAAATACAACACATACAAAATTTTC
The DNA here is from genome assembly GCF_049852395.1 of Peromyscus maniculatus bairdii. NCBI lineage: Eukaryota > Metazoa > Chordata > Mammalia > Rodentia > Cricetidae > Peromyscus > Peromyscus maniculatus. The sequence goes on along the minus strand of NC_134854.1, from coordinate 157,512,062 downwards.
TTGTGTGTGTTCAAGGAAACTGAATAATTTTACTGAACACATGATTGGGTAAAGAAAATGTGGTACATATAGCCAATGGAATTTTGGCATTCTTGGGACAATAGATGAGTTAGAGATTGATATGTTAAGTGAAATAAGCCAGCCTCAGGAGGACAAATCTCACATGCTTTCTCTTACGTGAGGAATCTAGTTTTAAATGTATAGATCTGAGAGTAAAAGCTTGACTAAGGGGGGAGAGAGGAAAGTCTAAATGGAGGGCGAAGGGAGAATGTGAAAATGTCATGGAGTACATGTGATATGAAAGTCCAGAGAGGATGAAGGAGATGAGTGTAGGTGGCATGCAGGTGATCGGAGGGAACAAAAGAGTATGGGAAAAGGTAGGGTAGGTGAATAAGAACAACATATAAAAGAATATGTGCTTGTATAAAATGTCATAGTGCAATCGAGGTGAACAGTGCCACAGTAAACATGATGAACATGTGTGTCTGTGTGTGCTGACTTGGAAGGTTTTTTGATATATTCCCAGGAGTGGTATAGTGAGGTCTTGTGGTGGTTCTAATTTTAGGAGTTTTTTGTTTGTTTGTTTGTTTGTTTGTTTGTTTGTTTGTTTGTTTTTTAGGAACCTTCATAGTAATTTCCAAAGGGCTGCCTTAATTTATACTGCCACCACAGATTTACTTTAAGATGAAGGATGAAGAGGAGGGGGAGGAGGAGGAGGGAGAGGAGGAGAAGAGGAAGAAAACAAGCCAGATTTTATGGAACTCACATGTAATCTCCAAGCTGGGAGCTAGAGAAAGGCAGGCAGATAGATTTCTGAGGCTTAGTGGCCAGTCAGCCTAGCTTAACTGACAACCAGTAACAGACTCTGCTGAAAATAACGTGGACAGTGCTCTTGAGAAACACCACCTAAGGTGTCCTCTGGCCTCCACAAGCATGCACACAAGTGTATGTACACTCCCACACTCATGCACCTCTACACACACACATTGACTCACACTCACACACGGATATAACACACACATGCAAACACAAAACATGTTGCAAGCCTGCCTTACATCTCATTGTTCTGAGCTCTTGAGCTGCAGATCTCTGACTTGACACACACATTCACACAGAATCTTTTGTCAGCGATATGTACCTTCTCCGTGTGGGTGCGTGCCTGTGGATGGCTTCTTTTAATATCCTTAACTCGTGGACTCTGTAAGGACTATGAGTTAATCATTTAGAAGGGAAGTCTGGCAATGACCAGGAATTGGTGTCACATAATTGCCCAGCTAGGAGCTCATAAAAATAAGAATTCTGTATACATAGGGATTTGCTCTGTTAGCATTCTCTGGAGAATAGAACCAATAAGATATACATTTTAAGTGAGATGAATTACAAGGAGTGGCTTACATAATTAATTCCATGGTCAGCTATCTGCAGTTGGAGGCCCACCCAGGAGTCTCATGAAATGGTTCAGACTCTCGCACAAGCCTGAAGGCCTGTGGACCAGAGGCACCAGGAACAGGAGTTGCATGTCAAGCTCAGAAACAGACAGAAGAGAAAAGTCTCCTTTCTTCTCCTTTGTCCTCATCAAATGGACTAGATGATGCCCACTTGGATAGGTGAGGGTGATCTTTTGTGTGTGTGTATATATTTGTGCATGTGTGTGTGTGTGTGTGTGTGTGTGTGTGTGTGTGTGTGTGTGTGCATGTGTTCGTACCTGTGTCTGAAATCCAGCAGTCAACCTCTAGTGAGATTACTAAGGGCCCACAGTAATGGCTCCAGCTTTCTTGGGGGCCCCGGGGAACTAAGCTCAGTTCTTCATGCTTGTACAGCAGACACTTTACTGCCTGAACCATCTCTCCAGTGTTGGTTTGTCTTTGCTCAGACTCTTAATTCAAACCCCGAGTCTTTCTGAAACCAATGCCATGGGCATACCTCAAATTACAGCATTTAGGCAACTATCTGGAGACTCTTTAACCAAGTCAGGTTAATGAATGAAGTTAAACCACACCCTTATATAGCCAGAAGGAATACTGCTGACTTGCCTTTACAGGGTGCCTTCTCAGAAGTGTCCATAACACTTAAAGAAGGATAGCGCTCTCTTGTTTGATTTTTTTTTTTTTTTTGCCTTGGTATCTCCTTGATTTAAAACCTTTCCTTAGATGTCATTAAAATAACACAATTTTCAACAAAGAATGGTTTGTGTATTAAATAATACACCCTGGGGTTGGGGATGTAGCTCAGTTTGAGGAGTGTTTGCCTGGCAAATGCAAAGCTCTGGGTTCAGTCTTAAGAACCAGAAAGAACAAAAAGGACACACCCTTTAGTTAGTTATTGTCAGTTACTTTCTATTGCTATAAAGAGGCATGATGACCAAGGAAACTTATAAATGAAGCATTTGATTAGAGGCTTGCCTACAGTTTCAGAGGGTTAATCCATGACCTCCATGGTGGGGAGCATGGCAGCAGATAGGCAGGCAGGGCCCTGGAGCAGTAGCTGAGAGTTTACATCTCATCCACAGGCTTGGGGCAGACTGAGAAATAGGCTGGGCTTGGTGAGATCTTTTGAAACCTTAAATCCCATTTCCCAGTGATACACCTCCTCTCAACAAGGCCACAAATATATACATACGTGTGTGTGTGTGTGTGTGTGTGTGTGTGTGTGTGTGTGTGTGATATGTCATGACATAAAAAGGAAAGAAGGTACTATATGAATCTGCATCTGCATTTTTCTAGGGGAAAACCCTAGCTGTACAGGGTTATCAGTTGACAGCATGCATCTGGAAATGGCTTTGTAGATGCAGAGTAGTGTGAGCAATGAAGGTAATCATGAAGGTAAGTTAGTGTGGGGCTGTCAGCATTTCTTATCAATCTCCAAGTCTGAACAGAGAGGCACATGCCTGAGAAAATGCTCCCTGGGAACAGAGCAGCCTGTGTGCACTGGGGCAAACTAACCATCCATCCATCATAGGGAATACACCGTACCCATAGCAGGACAGCAAGAAGATGGCATTGACTCCTGGAAAGATCAAAGTCTCAAGTGTACTTGCTCATGTTATCTCACCTTGTTCTGGTCAGTAAAACAGCCCCCCGCCACGTGATCCACTTTATTATTGGTTCCATCATACAATAGAAATCTCCTGGGGAGTCAAGGTGATGCCTCTGGGTTCTCGAGCCAGGACGGATCAGAGCTGAGACAGAAGTGGAGTCAGTGGGTTTGTTCAGTGCGGCACACTCGCTGTGTAACACCCTGGGACTCACATGGCCCGCTGAGGTACGCCAGAGGCTGAATGTGGCTTACAATAGTCAGGATCGCATTGTGTGATTGAGGCTGCGGGAACTGGATCCAAGTCACTGTTAACAAACCTGCGAACAGCACGTGGCTCTTGGGAAAGGGAATCTTTCTTAGGAAAGCTGGGTGTTGTACTTTCCTAGTGAAGCCTTAACGACTCCAGTATGAGAGTGGAGGCATTCAGAGTTCCTTGTGTGACAGGAAAAGCAGTCCCAAGCCGACCAGCAGATGCAATGCAGGGGAAGCTGAGGCTAGAGAGGATGTGGGTCTCACCCTCTCTGAGACACATTTCCCAGTTATTATCCAATGTTCAAAGGACATTTATAAGTCTGTGTTACCAGTCTGAACATCTCTGTCTTGATTTGGACAAAGAACCATTTAAAACTTTTTTAGCCCAAGGGAGAGTAGAGACAGGGAGTAAAGCAGTGTAACTTCGTGTCTTCTGCAACAGATGCCTGTATACACAAAATGCTTTGTTTAGGTGTGGCTTTCATAGCGAGCCTATTTTCTACGTTAAAATCCATTTCTACCACCTCTTAAATGTCATCTAGTCTAAGGTCAATGAGACCCAGCTCTTGGGACTGTCTATTTCTGTGGCGTATTTATGGGTTATTTCAGATGGTAGAACTTGGGGCGCTCCTGTGGAGACTGCTCACTACAGAGTGAGCCTGAGGGTGTAGCCTGATGACCTATCAGTAGCATGATCAGGACACGGGTCCTCAAATGACCTGTTAAATTAGAAACTCGGAGGGTGGGGCTTGAGGCATCTATGTGGCATAGGTTCCCAGAAGTCTCTGATGTTGCTGCACTTGGAGAACACTGTTCCAGGAAAGGCAGGCCTATGCTACAGTTTGGATCAAGTTTCTCAACTGGAGAAATCTCTGTTCCCTCTGGTTTCTCTGTAGGGCCAGTCTGGAGGTTGAGTCCTCAACATAGGGGACATTTAGTCTCTGGAAGGTTCTGGTTTGTCCAGCTGGACTCACCTAGGAGTGAGAGAAACCCCCAGACATAGTTATGTGTACTCTACACTTGTCAAGAAAATCTTTCGGCACCAAGGCTTGCTCCACATTGTCTCCCTTAAGAAGCCATACCTTGTCTGCATGGCATTATTTTATCACTGGTGTTTTGAAGTTAGAAGATGAAAGGGCGCATGCACACACAGCGTGTGCTGAAAAGCGATCTCACCAGCCCTTTGTCAGGAGTCTAGTGGTCGACTACAGCGTTCATAATAATAGTGACAGTAATAAACACTCTCTAAACACTGTGTCTTTTATAAAGTTATTCATACGTGTTAATGTGATTTTTAAATAGTGTGCATACTAGGGAAAGTGTACGGCAGAGATACCGTCCTCACTATCATCCTGATCGTCACCATCAGGAGGCAGGTCCAGAGCCTGTGTGAAATAGAAGATAAGGCTAAGCTGTGTTTTCTCATCCTTTTTGTATCGCACCTTCATAGCATGGTAAGATGAACCAAATGGTGGAGGCTTTGTTTCTAGAACACCCCCATGCAAGCCCAGAAAAGCGTTGATCCCTTTTGCCATCTTTCAAGCTGCCAGAATCTTGGAACTAACTATTGATACTCTGTCCTTCCCAGTCACCCTCCTGTAGCAATTCTACCTTACCTCACTGCCCAAGCAGCCGGTGGGGTCATACCATGCTGACAGTACAAACCCTTTTAAAATTCCTTCACAGATGAGAAGTTTTTATTTCCCAAACTTAAGTCCTTCTTCACTCTGTGAGTACAAAAAAAGAGAGTATTTCGGTTTTTTTAAAAGTAGTTTATTTGGCATATAAAATAATGGATTTCCCTATGACATTTTCATCCATATGCACCACCATGCTCTACTCTTGTACATCCGACATGACACCTTCCCCCAGCCCCCTTGCTCCCCCTTAGCTGGTCCCCTTCTGCTTTCATGTCAGACGTATTTATGTCGTTAAATCGAAACCTGCTTATAAGAGAAAATGAGGCACTTTCCTACCACCCCATTATATATGCATTCTCCCTGCCACGCCCCCCATCCTTTCTTTATCTTTTAGAACAGGTTCTCATGAAGCCCAGGCTAGCCTTCATCTTGCTTAGTAGCCGAGGGTGACTTTCAACTTCTGATCTTTCTGCCTCCGCCTCCCTAGTTCTGAGATTACAGGCATGCATGCACAAGTTTGGTTTTATGCGGTAGAGGGGGTTCAAACCCAGGGCATCTAGTGTGCTCAGCGAGTACTTTACCAACGTATCCCCACCTCATTAAGCTCTTTTGTTGGGCATTTCACACGTGAGATCGACTCCTGATCCTCAACATGCTGATGACGTGTCCATTTTAATCAGGGGGGGTGAGGTTATGCTGCAGCTTCAGACAACCCTGGGATTGCGGCCACAGGCGACACACTGCCTTCTTGTTGGGACTTCCTGTTCGTGACTGTGATAAAAGCATCCTTCTCATCACTGTTACTCCCAGGGACTCAGTCAGAGTCCCCGTGCCAAAGAGAACAGAACGGAGGTCCTGCAAAATCTAGCAGTAGTGATTCAGTGCTTGACCTAGGACGCGCTGCTTTCGCTCCCATCTCACTGGCCCAGAATGTGTTTCTTCACCGTTTCCTGTAGTGATAATAGCATACCACCTGCACACCGCCCTGTAGTCTCCTGTAAGGAGTGACTTACTGGATAATCGTGGGGGCTCCTGACGGTCACAAGGCCAACTGTGATCCAAGCACTCCCAAGCTTTGTCCATCTCCCACCTCCAGAAGGTTGGTGGCAGCAGTGGCGGTGGCGGGGGTTGGGGGGGAGAGGCGATAGAGAGGGTAAAGGCCGACCTTCCATCCACAGGGTAATATTGGGAGTTAGAGGGATGGGCAGCCCTAGAACTACAGTTAAATTCCAGAAAGTCTGAAAATGTGCCGCACTGGGAATGTGACAGTCATTACTTCATCGTCCTGGTACATACTCCAGGCCAGCGTGACCCCAGTTTGAAAATGCATTCTGCCCATGAATGCTGGCAGGACACATCTGAGTAGGGCTGTTATTTAAAGGTACTGCAGTTGCTGCACACTGCAAATGAACGTAGCTGGTATGTGGTATGTCTTACCACCTCCATATCAGCTAAATAATCTGCCCAAAGGCAGTCGGCCTCTGAAATGACAGAGCCCTGGATTACTCCTTATCCATTCTGTGAGTTCCCCAAGGGAAGTACAGAGTGTATATTTTCTGGAAGTAAAGTTTATTATGTTGTTTGAAAATGTTACTCCGAGCAACAGATGTTATTTTTGGAGCCTGTGCAACTTTATTTTAGAAAAAAAAAAGTCTTGGCCGGAGTTAAAAGCTCTCTGGTTTCGAGTGATTGGTATACAGGCTCCCAGTCTGGTTTCTGTAGTTGTGCCGTGACTGCTTGCAGGCAGAGGCAGCAAGTCGTCTACCGGTTTTCACCGGTTTCCAGACTTGGAGTGGTCACCACCCTGCTGTGACTAATGCACCCGGGCTCAGAGACACTCCTTGCCCTAACCTTCACTTTGAAGAACCACGCGCAAAATGATGGAGAATCTGCTCGTGTCCTCAGAATCAATTTGGATTTGGTACAGTTTGTTCCTCTTCATTTGGCTGTGAAGAATAGCAGTTTGGAGCCTCAAAGGGAGCGTGTGTACTCCTCTGTGCCAGGAGGATTATTCACAATTTCCTCTTATGTGAAAATTCTCAGAGTGGCACTGTGGCTTAATGAAGGCAGCACTCTCCTGGAAAACTTCAATAAGACATCTCTGGATTGTCTCCAGGGGACAAAGGTCAAGCTTCCAATGGAAATCTGACTTCATTTTTGCTTCATTCTCCTACACCTTTGACTCTTTCGTGCCGGTCATCACTCTCTTGTGGGTGGCTCATTATGAAGAGAAAGAAAGCAAAGGAAACATGAGTAGTTGGAGATAAGTGAGGTCTATGCCCAGGAAAGTGACAGTGGCTTTTCTAGAGTACAGGGCAGGGTGCTGGGGTGGATTCTGCTGCTGACTGAGATCCAGCCTGGCCAGTAGATGTGCAGTCTAGTAGATGCCTCTCGGGATACTGGGCTTCAGCCAGGTGGCTGCACTGAGGATCTGATGGTCCACTGTGGATCCCTATTTTGTCCCCAAGGAGAAGGTTCAGTTCTTGCTGCTTGGGAAGGGGTATCCGTGAGCTTCCTAGACTGCTGTGGGCTCTGGAAAGCAGTACCTTCCTAATAAACCGCCGTGGTGAGCACAAGAGACAGTCTGAACACCTGGGCCATGGCGGAGACTCAAAAGTTTGGTGACCACATTTTGAGTTCTGAGCTTCCTTCCAGAAGCAGGAGAGAGGAACATGGAGGAATCCAGGCTCACGGAACAGTAGTGGAGCTTTTTTGTGTGACACTTGGAGTCAGATTTGAATCAGAACTCCACAGGTCCATGAGGGTCAGACCTGATTAATTGTGCCATGTGCTGGCAGATACCTGGGCAGTTCTGATCAGTTTCCAGCTTTGCAGCTTCGTTCTGGTCCTTCTTCCAAGTGTGCGTGCTAGGTGAGAGGCAGCCTGCAAAAGGCTGAGGGGTGGAGGAAAGGGGGAGAACCAGGATGTTTCTTTCTCTTGATGTTTCCTATGGTATTTCCTGCAGTATCTGCATCTTGGCTAATTACCTGAAAAAAATAAAAACTCTCCCTCATATGTGAATTCCTCTGGCCCCAGGTTTTTTGAGAAACTCCAACACTGTGCTCTGATTACCCAGCTCCTCACACCACCATCCCACTTCTTATGCATCAATTCCCTTCTGCTCTTGACTTTCTGTGATGGTTAATTGTCACTCTCAACCTTATTGGATTTAAAACCCGCCTAGGACATTAGAGAGGTGCTCTTGTAGATGATTTTGTGTGAAGGTATTTCCTCAAAACTGAGAGTAAAGATTCATACTGAATGTGGGCAGCACCATCCAATGGGCATAGGTTTGAACAGACCACGAGCAGGTGGTGTTGGTGGTAGGGGGAGCCAGTCCCCTGAATTCCATCATTCCCTAGCTCCACTTCCTGTCACCATGATGTGAGTGGCTTCCTCTGCCGAATTCTTACTGTTACGACGTTCCACCCAGGTGTGGGGAACTGGGTCATCACTGACTGAACCCTGAGCCCTGAGAAATCATAAGCCAAAACAAAAATTTCTTTCTCTTTGAAGTTTTTTTTCTGTTTAGTATTTTGTCATAGCACTGAGGAAAATGACTTGGGTAACCTCCTAGTCTTGAGCTGGGCCCTCAGGTCATTCCTTACTTTAGATAATAATGCCCCTGTATTAAATGGCCTCTATTTGGAAAACCCAGAGCCATTTCCCTCTACTGGAAAAATCTCAACTTGCAGGAGATGTCATCCACTAAAGCACCACTTTTTCTCCAACAGATATCTGTGCCTATTCCTTCCTCAAATATTCCTCCTTCTAACCCATTTATTTCCTTCACATTCCTGCTGAACTTTCATTCTCTCAAGGCATTTTGCCTTTCCACTCAAATCTGTATTTTCATCTGAAAATTAGCAGGCACTATTTGATATATCGTTCAGGATGCATGATTCGGAGTCATAGGATGAAATTAAGAGTCTTAATTGGGATTATTTTCTGTTCCCTGCTGTCTAGTCATCTAGTTTTCCTACTGTGGAGTTCCTTTCTCTCTCTCTCCCTCTTTGAATATCAGGCCACCTGGCGGGGTGACCCACCTGGCTTTTATGCACTGCTCCTGATACTATGGCTCTGCTCACAGCCAGGGAGACTACTCATGATCCCTGCCTCATTCTGAGCTATTTCAACAAAAGGCAGAAATAGGGGTCCTCATTAGCAAGAGCAAGCAATACATCCATCGCTTCAGCCAAGTCTCTCAATTCTTAGCACAACTGTTTTCTGACCAAGGCTTTAGCTGTTTTTAACAGAGGAGCTGAAACTGTTCAGGTGAAATGCCAAGGTCTGACACGGTGCCATCGGGAAGTCCAGGCTCAGGTCTTCACTGTGATGGCCATCAATTGTGTGCTGAGAGGCACGGGGCCATTTTAAAAATAAGAGCTGGGTACATAATCTCTAAGAGTCCATGAACAGAAAATTATAACTGTAAAGTAAATCTGTTTGTTGTTTTTAAAAATCTATTTCTTTGTGATTTATTTTTTGTCATTGAGAACAAAAGAGGCCTTCGGGTGCACAGGAAAACACGTTCTCTGCTCCCTCTCTCACCCCAATATTCCTATCTGTGTTACACTTCATGTTCTCACCCAAAGGTGTGTGGAGAGGTAAATTCGCTACTACCCAATCTCTCTCACAGGTAATGAGCGTCAGATGGAAGGATTAGCATGGCTAAGATCACAAACACCTTCTAGTATATTATTCCTTTTGGTTTGCGTTATGGATGGAGCCCCTACAAAGGTTCCCAAAGCATGGACTAGAAAAAGTCATGTTTCTATGGAATCCGCCCTGGCCTTACATCTTCAAACCCTTGCACTCCATCTCCTGAGGTCAGCTGGTTTATACCTAGAGAGGTTGCTACAGCCAGTGAGAGAGCTTTGACCCTATCATCAGCAAAGGACATAGCCTAATACTACCCCTCTGTTGGTTTAATATGCATCAAGAAAAGATTTTAAGACAAATGATCAAACTATGATCTCAAGAGAGTGACAGACAGAGAGAGAGACAGAGACACACACACAGAGTATACTGCCTACAAACTGTATAAACCACTGCACTGAAATACACCTGCAATTTTGTACAAAAAGGAATTTGCTGTAGATCGTGTGTAGTTGTGTTGATCTTTCCCTCTTCTGTTTTCCAGCATTTATGATTGTCTCTGAGGCTTTCTTCTGTCACATAGAGATAATGGAATGCTGAAATTCTCCACTGTCTTAGAACTAGACCCATTCAATCACCATTTTCTCTGCTGTCAGGAAGATAAATTAGTTTGAAATTTTTTATTGCAGTTTGTTTTCTTTGGGGTCTGATTTATTATTCTCCCAGTAAGCATAAGGAAATATCCAAAATCAACAGCCAGTAAAGAAGTAAAAATCTCAAAATACAAAATGCAAGTGAATATATGTTAAAATCAACAACTCAGCTTGCTATTAAATTAAAATGATCCAGCTTTATGTAAGAACTAAAGATTTATTTCTGCATTATCAATGTAGAAAATTATGCAAATACCATGAAATGCTGAGGGTCCGTGCCAAACAAACAAGGTCCTGTCAGAAGACACAAGAGGCCAGCTTGAGAGGACTCTCACTATCCAGTCCCTGTGCAAAATAAATAATGGCAGCAATGTCTTGCACTCAATGACTAAATTGAGAATGCAAGTGTAAGTGTGATCATAGTAAGTTGCACCCAAGAGTGTCTATGTCCTCACTGATATGAGGAATAAATGAACAAATAAGGCAATGAAGAGAAGGATAAGTCTTCCTTACACTACTGTGTCACCAACAGCTATGGTAGGAATGACAGAAGGCCATCAATAGGATGCCATCATCAATGGGAGGAGGGGCTGATGAGAATCAGGAAGTTTACCAAACATCTGAGCATCTCTCACAGATTCCATGTTACCTGTGGGAAAGTTGTAGAGTGAAGGGGTCATAATATTTCCAATGTATCTTCAAATGGTATATAGAAAAGAAGTGTAAATAGCATAGAAAATTTCACATGTGCAATTGTATGCATATCATATCATTTGTATATATTTGTGCATATGGACATATATATGTATAAATGGATATTTGTGATCTGTGTGGCCAATATACAGCCATACAGCTTTAGGGAGAAAGAGAGTAAATACTAAAACAAATGGAACAAAAATCTAACATTTAGGCAAACAGAATATCAGAATCATTTGTTGTCTTCTCATAGATTTGTTTGAAAGTGCATCAGAAAAAGAAACAGAAAATGCTGGAAATCAAAATTTCCCCACAATAGAGACCATGTGGTCCATCTCAGCACAAAGAGAAAGATGCTCGACTTCCTGAAGTGAGCAGCTGGATTTCCTGTTCTCTAGTCCTTAATAACCTTTGTGCATTTTTGGAGCTAAAATTCTGTTTCACTTTTTTCTTTTTTTCATGTTTAAGTATAAGATGGAAACCAAAAAGAGAAATATCAGCAAAGTTAGTGTTGCATCAGGGATGGGAAGATGATAGCAAGTTTTAGCAGCACATCCTCATGAAAGAGAGATATGGTTGTTTCCAAAAATGGCCATAAATTCCACCCTTCAAGTTGGTCTCACATAGTGGGAATTTGTTTGAAAAATGACTTGCTTCTCAAGCTTCTTGCATGTCCCACGTGACATTTTGTCATAGAAACACTCAGGGTGGTTGGATTGTAAAATATTTCCCCAAATTACAAAATATTTGAAAGCTGATACCAGACTTACACTCTTATCTGCTGATTGTAGATAGTCTTAAACTATTTTGGTATGCCTGGGCATCTGCCTGCGGGTGCAATCTGATTGGTGTCGATTCTTCCCTGCTTTCTTAAACAGAAGAGTTCTAGAGAACAGAGCCAGGAACACAGCCGACCCATCTAGAAGGAAAGAACCTGATAGAGAAGACAGGCCAGAGAAGCTTGGTGGATCTGTAGCTGGTCCCCCTCCCCGACCCCCCTCCTTCTCTCACTATAATGGGCAATGGATATTTTACTGCACTTTGCAAAGTCTAACACTTCGTCAAGTGTTATCTCACTTAATCTCCTTAAAAGCTCCATGAGATAAACACTATTTTTATGCACATTTTGTGGCTCCGATACCTGAAGCTTAGAGCAGCAGCTTGCCGCATGTGTGTGTAGTTGCCAAGCTTGGGCTGCCCTTTACCTTGTGATGAGTTCATCACTCGACTCCACCTCTCTCTCCTGGGGACTCAGGAGGCAACAATTGCAACACACCTTGCAGCCAAGTGTGTTGCACACCCTTGTTTAGAAATAAACCGACATCAGCTCGAGTTTCTCTGAACCCACCGTTATCATCACCAGGCATGAGGGCCACCGTGGTTGATGCTCACGGTCTCTCTCTTCTGAAGCTGCTGAGATGAGACATCCAGTGAACAATGACTGCAAAGTTGGTACTCAGTGATGCAGCTGCAAAAGCTGATGTGGGATCGGTGAGAAGCTAGATGCGTGTGGTAGTTTGAATGTAATTGACCCCCATAAACTCCTAGAGTGGCACTATCAGGAGTTGGCACAACAGGTGGCCTTGTTGAAGTAGGTGTGGCCTTGTTGGAGGGAGTGTGTCACTGGGGGAGGGGGATGCTTTGAGGTCTCTTTTCTACAAGCTTTAGCTCAGTGTGACACAGTCCACTTCCTGTTGCCTCCTGATCAAGATGCAGCCAGCACCATGTCTGCCTGTAGGCCACCATGCTCTCCACCATGATGATAATGGACTGAACCTCTGAAATGTAAGCAACTACCACAATTAAATGTTTTTCTTTATAAGAGTTGTTGCCAGGCAGTGGTGGCACACGCCTTTAATCCCATCACTTGGGAGGCAGAGCCAGGCGGATCTCTGTGAGTTCGAGGCCAGCCTGGGCTACCAAGTGAGCTCCAGGAAAGGCGCAAAGCTACACAGAGAAACCCTGTCTCGAAAAACAAAACAAAACAAAACAAAAAAAAAAGAGTTGCTATGGTCATGATGTCTCTTCACAGCAGTAGAAGCTAACTAAGACAATGAGGAAAGACAGACCTCTTCAGTGGGACTCTGAATCTGAAGTCCTGATCTACTGAGGAGCCCATGGACAGTTTTTATGGGAACATGTTCTGTTTCTCCTAACCTTCACGACATGTGGGGTGTTCTGCACTATGGAAGCCGAAAATCATTCCAGTGTTGTTAGCAAACCTGTGACTTTGCCACCCAGAAAAATCTATTAATTTCCATCACATTAATAGTTGCTATCTTAAAATGTCACTTATACTTTCCATGAAGGTAAAATTATGGTAGCTATTAAATTCAAAACTAAATCCTATTTAAGAAGCTAATGAAGACACAATTACTGTGTTTCATTTTTAAATTATTTTTACCATTATGTCAGTGTTTTAAACAATGTAATAGTGGTATTTCAACATAGCTGGTGTTATCTATAATTATACATAATATATTCTGTAAAATATTATTATATTCTAAAATATCATTATAAATATTATTATGGTATTTCAACATAGCCGGTTTATTTGTAATTATGCTTATCATATATGTTATAAAGTTTTACTGGGAGATATGAGTCACAGGCTCTGTAAACATGACCCACAGAAGAAAAGCGGTTAAGGATTCTGTAGCAAAGACCACACTGGAAGGTTTCTTTTGTGTGTGTGTGTGTAGGGGGGCATCCTCTGGCTTAACCCAAGCTGCTCCAAGAGCCCTCTGGGAGCTCTATAGTACAAGACATTTGAAATCCCAGATGAAGTTAGTAGTTAGATGTGAACACACATCCAAGTACTTCCCAGCCACAAGAAGGAAGACACCATCACCACACCCACTCCTTCCGGATCCCAGTTTCTGCCCACCCCCAATGCCTCCTCTCCTGCCTACTCAGTTTGAATGAAGGTATGTCTTCTGGAGCTCAGTGAGACCCAGTGCTCTGGAAGCCAGGCCTGTATGAGCAGGCCCAGCGGGTGGATGGAAGCCAAGACTTTTGTGATTCTCTCCACCCCCATTTTCCTGTGGAAACACAGCTCAGGAGGCCTATGGCCTCAGGAGGGTTGATCCACCAAGTTCATCTATTCCCTTTACTGGAAGCTCATGTTGTCCTTTGGTGTGACATTTTCTCTGATTTCCCTGGTTTTAATCCTTCATTTTCCAGCAGGGAGAGCCTGGTCACATCTACATATCTACCCAGGTGGCCCCAGGTGTGTGCATATTTTTTGGATAGTTATAATGCATCATCAACACTTAAGCAGAGAGACCAAAAGCTGCACAGATGGTGTTTATAAACACAACTTCCAAGGATCGCTGGGGTGACTGCTAACTCTTGTTTACACTATCTGACAGGGACCGATGAACTGCCCTATGTTCAAAGTAGCGGAAGCCTTTCTGTGCTCTGGAACCAGCAGTAGATGACCATGACAGCTCTTTGAAATTCCCATGGGTTTTTTTTTTTTTTTCCTCTTGACCAAATTATTAATCAGGCTACAGAGCTATTTGGCCAAAAGACATAACCAAACTCAGAATCTTCTCTGATTATCAGGTTCCCCTTCATTCTGCTTTGAGTTATATTCAAAGCAAAATTTGTGTTTGGCTTCATAATGGACTGTGTGGACATTTATAACAGATTCTCCTTCCTGGTTGCTTTGATCTGGCAAAATCTGGAACTGGCCTCACATAGATGGCAACGTGAAGTGGACCAGGTGGTCGGATCCAAAGGCAAGCTGGGCAAAGCTGCTGTTTTCTGCAGAGTGCCAAGGAGACTCGGGGACACATTGAGAGATAATCTGCATCTAGCCTCAGCGCGGCCATCACAAAGTACCATGAGCCAGGTAGCTTAAGAATCAGAAATGTTTCCCTTGCAGTGCTGAGGTGAGACTTTCAGAGTCCAGTGCCAGTACGTGTTTTCTTGTGACGACTAAGGGAGAATCTGTTCCATCTTTCTTTGCTAGCTTCTGATAAACTTGAGTGCACCTGGGCTTTGGTTTCTAGGTGGTTTTCTATCCATGTCTTTCTCATTCCTTTTTCTCATTTGTTCATTTTTGCATGTGTGCACGCAAGCACATGTACACATGTATATCTGTGCATGAACCTGGAGGCCAGAAGAGGGCACTGGGTATCTTTTCTATTCTTTTGAGGCAGGGTCATTTCTTGAAGGTCCTTCTCAGCTATGCTGGCAATCAGTAAACCCTAGCTATCCTGTCTCTACCTCTCTGGAGAATGGTGTTATAAGCACACACAGGGCACCCAGCTGTTACACAGATGCTGTATCTAAACTCCGGTCCTCATGATTACATAGCAAGTGCCTTTAAGTCCTGAGCCATTGCTTTAGCCCCTCCGTTCATGTCTTAACATCATCTTGTTCTGTGTGCTTCCGTCCCTAGGACCAAATTCCCCCTTTAGAGAACACAGTTGTAATTGATAACAGCCGATGAAGCCATCTTAACTCGGTCAAGTCTGCACAGGCTCCGCTTCTAGATAAGGTTACATTCATGGGGGTGAAGGCTTTACATTGGGGAGGACGCAATTCAACCTGTAACATTATCCATCTTGAAAAATTCCCAAAGAAGATAATTTGTAGCTGTTGGTGGAGTGTGTAGACTCAGATAATTTGCCTTTAGTGAATGTATTTATTCTAGATGCCTTATGTAGGTGAGGGGATGCCAAAAGGATCAAATTATGGACCTCTTTTTCCTTTATAAATTATAAATGTTCTTTAATTTCACATTTCCCCGGAACTGATTCTTGCTAGTTCTTCCTAGAACTTGTTAGCATTCTCTTCTGAGTGATATCTTTTCCCTTTTGGTAAACTATAGAGTCTCTCTTGCTCTTTAAACACACGTCTAAAGATCAGGATAAAGAGTTTCTTTTATGAACAAAGTATGTGTCTCTGGCCCTGTTGTGAGGGAAATTTAATGGAGGGGCATTCATATGAAAGGAGCAGAGCTCACACCGCAGGGGTGGGGAGCAGGGAGGGGGGAGCAGGGCGGGGGGAGCAGGGGTGGGGAGCAGAGCGGGGGGAGCAGGGGGGAAGGGGGGGGCTCACACTCGGGGTTCCTCCTTGATCCTTTCCAGAGCAGCAGTGGCTGGTTGTGTTGTCTATAAACAACAGATAATTTTAAAATTCAAGATGAACACCTATCATAGTGCCCCCCCTTCCTTCAAGGAAACCCTGGGTGACCCTCAGACTGCAGAGTGGCTGGAAAAACACTGACCCAGAAAATAAATGTGTGACAAGTCACATTTTCCCCATTACTTAAGGGAAATTGTGGTGTTAATTTTTATTCTTAATCTATCTGTTAAGTGTAAATCTATGAGTCACTGAACTGCCTCACTCCTACACCATAAATATTAGGACTTACAAAGAGGTTGAGTCCACGTGTGATGAGCAAATACTTTCCTATTTTTTCTAAGTAACAACAGAAACTTGAATGTCATTGAAAAGCAATGTTATTTTCAAAGAAAAGTTATACTAATAGAAGAATCTTTTTTTCCAGATAATAATATAATTGCATTAGGCTTTAATACCTAAAAGCATGCAAGCTAAATCTGGTTCTAATCAAAAACAGCCCTGTTAAACTTCAAATACTATGTGAAGTCAATTAAGAAAAAAAAAGTTTGATTCTGGCAGATGTCTATTCCTAGTAACAAGGAACCACGAGGCAGAAATCCCACCTGCGCTGGCTTCCCCAGGTCAAGTCATCACACTGTTTCCAATATGGAAACTTGGGCACAGTGTCACAGAAGGGACAGCACACGTGCCCTCTGTCCTTCCAGAAGACTGTCCTGTATCCCACCTAGATCATGGAGCGTGAAGTAATAATCTGCCGTCTCCACGAGGTGCCAGCACTGTCCAAAGCAAGGGCCTTCTGTTTCATCCTTCTCTGGCCTTTTGAAGTTGGAGGGAGTGGGCACTGTGCGCAATAACTTCAGGAGATAGCCCATATGCCTGGGTAGAGGGGGCAGAAATGCCAGTCAGTGTCCGAAGCAGGTGCACCATTACATTTCAAAGCATCTGAGTCATCTTGGGACAGAAGCACCGATGAAGAGCCATCTTAAAGATGTGATTTCAACTTCGTTGCATCTTTGCTAATAGTTCTCTGCTCCCCTTTCTGCCCACCCCAGTAGCCCAGCCTCTGTGCTTTCTGTAGGACAGACTATCATTTTCTGCTATTTCCTTGTGAAACTTGGTGCCTTTTTTTGCAATCTTCCTGTTTCCAAAGAGGATGAGGTTTTCTCCCTGTCTTTGGTATGCATTGCCAAGACGACTGTAGCCACTGTCCTCACAGTGGACAGCAGTGGTAGTTAGAGCACAAGACAAACCAATCCCTGCCTTCTGTGTTTTCTAATCCCAGAGTCATTGGGTGTGTTTTGTAATTATCTCAGAAAACCTTTATTCATCTCCAGAGTGCAGGCAGAAAGTTGCTATTATAGTTCATTTAAACCATCATGAAACAAGTCAGAATTCTGTAGAGATGACACTCAGCATTTACTGTAAAAGCAGATTTTACAACCAAATGGTTTCAGCAATTGAAGGGGGCCCTAGCAATAAGGGTAACATGCAATTCACCAATCTCTTGTAAGTGGGAAAGAAAACCACTTACCTGACTTATACAGGAAAGCCAAGAACAGTAAAGGAGGATTCCCGTGACACCTTGCTTGCTTTCTTTTCACATAAGGGGAAAGGTGGGGAGGGCTTTCAACAGGTCTTCAGAGAGCTTGGAGCATTCTGGTGGTGCCCTCTGGTGGATGGATGGAAAGCTCTGCTGACACCCCTTAATTTGGGGGGCATTTGCTTCATCTACTGTGTTTATATCCTTTGCTACCATAAAGCACTCGCCAGGAGATTTCTGTGGCAAGATGGACCACAGCAAATGTCCCTGGTCCGTGGTCTGTGAGGAGCATCTATGATAAAGTTAGGTTTTACCGTTGCCTTAAAATGGCCTGGTCAGTGTGGGTGCAATTTGGCTATTGCGTGCAAGCGCGGGCCTCCGCTATGTGTTTGTAAATGGTTCAAAGCTGTGGACTGTGTCTCTGGCAAACTGCTTACGAGGAACAAAGGAGAAATAAGAATGTTTTTCATTTCAAAGGCATGTGGTTCTTATTGCCTTCCTGAGATTAGGTTTTGTTTCTCTTCGTTTTATTTTTAAAGTTAGTTTTCCACTGTGAGATGAAGTGATTTTCATAGGAAATGTTGACAGTGTAGGGGGAGGGGCTTGACTGCAGTAATACTGAAGCGAGGACTGATTTGGGACGTAGCCAGTGGTGCAGGCTACTTCTTGGAATGTACCCTGCAGGATTTAATGGGCTGAGCTCGTTTACCTCTGCACAGCTGCTTCTCCTGATTTCAAGAGCCATCGAGAGCTTTGCCTTTGCGCATTGTCTGTCTCAAATTAGGAATGGCATCATCAGCATACTAACTGTAGAAGCTGCTCATTCATGGCAAAGCCTTACCTCGGCTGGGCCCCTTATCTCCTGGGGAGCATCCCTCAGACCGTGGTCAGTCATTTGCCACAAGCCCTGCCAGAGCTTGTTCAACTTCTTTGGTCCTTAAACACCAGGATTTGTTTGTGTAATAGTGGTAAGTACATCTTGTTAGGTCCTTATCCCATAAAATCTTACACATCCTGAATTTCAATCTGCCCTTCCCATCTACTACCTGTGACTTCTTGGATGAGCAGTGTACAGACTAGGTTTCAGATTCCCCCTTTTATGTCAAAAAGAGGTCCTAAGACCGTGGGAAAACATGGAGGAAAGTATGCCATAATCACCTAATAATGCCCAGTACAGGCACCCAATGAGGATGGCGGAGATCTGCCAGCTTTTATCAGACATCATTAATATACATTTCCCTGCACACTTTCTTTTAAGTATTTTATTTCCTAAAGTCAGCCTTTGAGTGCTGGAATACTGGAAGCAGAGACAGGAGGATAGTGAGTTCTGGGCTAGCCTCAGGTACATAGCAAGACTTTGTCTAAAAATAAGTAAGTAAATGAACAAAGAAACAAATTCCTCTTCTGCAATTAAAAGACTTTTTAAAAAATGGTATGGGGTTGTAACCCAGGGGTAGTGCAACTGCTTAGCATGTAAAGGAGTCTGAGTCAGTACTCAGTGTCCAAACATACCAAAACAAAAAGCTGAAAGTTCTCATGACTGTTAAGAAACATCCAGGATTCAGTGAGATTTCTCAGGAGGCAAAGGTGCTTGTCATAGGCCTGACCACCTAAATTCGATCCCAAGGATGCATGTACAAGAGAGCTGAGCCAGTTCCAACCAGTTCTCCTCTGACTGCCACAAAAATGCTGTGGTGGGTGTGCACATGCATACACACACACACACACACACACACACACACACACACACACACACACACACACACATTATAATAAAAAATTTAAAACACCTAATAAGCAAATAAACATAGCCCCCCCTTTTCATAGTCATTATTAGAAACTAACATTACCAATTAGAAAGAAACAGTCTGTTAAAATGGGCATTGTGGTACACACCATACCCCAGCACTTGGGCGTTAGAAACAAGGGAATCAGGAGTTCAAGGCCAGCCTTGACTGTAGTAAAATGAAAGGATAGCGTGGATTTCAGAATGAGAGCCTATTTCATCAAAAAACAAACCAAAAAAATAGAGGAAAGAGATGGCTAACGATAGATAGAACCACTGTCCAAAGTATGGATGGTCAAAAATCTCAGTGCTCAATAGACATACTAATACAGGAGCTGCAGCTCATAGCTCACACATGCTAATTGCTATTACCCATCAGGCTTCATGGGTATGGTATACTGTTCAACTCTTAATTTTGAGACTTAATTTTGACCTGACAGACATGATCAAAGTATTAGCTTGAGTTTAAAGTAAGCATGAGTTTCTCCCAAGCGGAAAGTAGTTCATTGGTCTTTCTTTCTTGAACAGCATATTAAGACAATTTAGTCGACCTGCAAATGCATCCAGATCTCAGCTTTCATTCATCTGCCTGGAGTAATGTTCTTCTTGCTCGGTGCTGAGTGCCACTGGACAGTTCCTCTTGCTACTTTCTTTTTCGTTTTGTTTTGGGTTGAGACATAAGTCTAGAAAGCAGACATTCCAGGTTCTAGTGTCTCTTTTCGACAAATTGTACGCTCACATGGATAAGTGCGGGGAAGGGTCTAGTTTATAGAGAGGAAGATCCAGAGGGAGATGGAGATGTGTCTAGCCTTCTGAGCTGCGGCCTGGCTCCAAGAGAGCAAGAAGGGAGAGAGAGGATGGAGCAAGGTCCCCAGTGACTTCCTATGTATCATTCACATAATTCTCTCTCGCCTCTCCCAAGTTCCTGTGATGCAGGCTATTGCAGGTGATGCTGTATTGGCTGAAAGAGCATGGGGTGGGGCAGCTGCCAGTCCTTCCCCTGATGACTTCATTTGTCGCTTTTTTCTGGAGTTTTGCCCTTTACTGTTTCCTGCCTTAATCTTGACCAGTGGGCACAACTGTACCTTTAGGGTGTATGTGTGTGTGTGTATGTGTGTATGTGTGTGTTTCACACTTATGTATTTTGTATGTTTGTGTGTGTGCTCATGCCATGGCACACATGACATCAGAGATCCACCCATAGACATTCTCTCTTTCCACTGTGTGGAGCCTGTGACCGAGCTCGGGGCCGTTAGCCTTGGGAGCAAGCTCCTTTACCCAGTGACCCATTGTCATCCACAGAATATGTGTATTAAACTCAAATTCCAGTTTTTCTTGTCATTTATTAGTATAAAGGGGAGTTAATTTCTGTCACCACTCTTCTTAAAAATCACAGTGGTTAAAAAATAGCCTCATGCTTCCTCTCTTTGCTTAAATTGTTTCAGCCTGTATTGAAGGCAGCTTGTTCCTCAGTTTCCATCTCCTCCGTCTCGTAAAGGCACGATTTTAGTGAGAGAACACTATAAAATGTTTTTTTTTTCCCCTGAAAGCAAGTTTTCCAATAGGAATTATGCTCACCATAGACACAGATTTTAATCACTTGGATTTATGATGCTAGAGTGCGGATCACATAATTCTAGGAACTGAAGCCAAGCAGCTACTCTGACCACCAGTATAAGTTTCATTCAAAGTTTACAGAGAGACAATGAAGTCTTTTTTTTTTTTTTCTAAATAGTGTCCAGCATTAAATGTCAGCTGAGCTGAATGTAACCTTAAAACAAAGACAGAGAGAAGGGGAGAGAGAGGAGGAGGAAGGAGGAAAGGGGAGGGGAGATTCAGGATGGGGAGGAGGAAAGGGGAGGGGAGGGGAAGGGAGATTCAGGATGGGGAGGAGGAAAGGGGAGGGGAGGGGAGAGACAGGATGGGGAGGAGGAAAGGGGAGGGGAGAGAGAGTGTCAGGGAAGGATGGGAGGGGAAGAGAGAGCAGGTTTAAGTTTCAATAATTTTGTTTTAGAAACTGACACAGGATCTTCAGAATACTATGAAAAGGGCAGATTTAAAGGAGATACAGGTTTTCTATTTAAAAATATTTGAAGAAAACCCAAATAAAAATTAAACTAAAGTAAAGAGTCATTCATGCAGTATTCCTAAGTCATTTCCTGTCAAGTCGGTCTGCCCGTTTGGACCGCTTGCCAAAGCTTTGGCCAGATCCTTAAAGTAAACAGGGCCTGCTCAGGAATTCAGCACCCAGCCTTCACCCTGCTCTCAGCCTGTGAGGCTCGGTCAGATGTGGCCCTTGCTCTGCACCTCGGAGAAAGAGGCTCAGTTCATACCACAAGGTTCTAATGCCGATGGGAAGAGTCATCTTGGCGCTTGTACTACAGCTTCCCAGTGGAACAGCCAGGCCTTCCACACGGGAGACCCGACTGGCTTGGTCACAAGGCAGTATGACCAGCGGCAGGTTAATTATTCAACCCGGGAGAGCATTAGTGACCCTCACTTTTGAAAAGGGAACATAAACACACTTGCATTGCCTTGAAAGGCTACAAGACAGGGAAAGGACCCATAAAATTTATTACCCCAACCAAAATGTCTACAAATAAAATGGAAATTATTTAAATTATTCCAGTAAAATATCAGTCAAATATCTCCTTCTCAGGCAAGCCAAGGATCAAATAAAATGATATGATAACATATAGGACTAAAATGCCACAGCTCAGGGTGCCTGTCATGGCCAAGGCCAATGGGCAGAAGCAGGGACTGAGTTTTTTACAGCCATACTTTATTCAGAAGACAGCAAGTCAACATCCTTAAAAAGCAAAATATCTGCCTTGCATCTCATCACCAGCCAGCAGATCCTAAAAAGGGTGAGGAGCTTGGGGAGTAAGAGCAGTCAGTCAGTCAGGCTGTCTTACCCTGGTCAAGGGCCCAGTCACATGTCTGAGACTTGTAGTGGCTGTGGCTCTCTTGTTATCATCCCATTCACTCTTCCCTTGGTCTCTGATGTCTGGACTCAGGCTCTTCTTGACACACCAAGGCTCCTGAGTATCTGCTGGTATCAACCTTGTGCTCCTCTGGGGCATCTGGCTGAGGGAGGGGCAGAGTAATGCCAACACCCTACCAACACTGTGTAAACCCTAAGCTATTACTAACATGTACCTGCAAATTCCTCTCTAGAATATGGAGTAAGTACACATATTTCTTTATGATATAGAGTATTAAAATGCCCATACCTGTCATTTCTGTCCCCTATCATATGTAATGTATCTGTCCTAGTTAGAGTTTCTATTACTATGATAAAGCACTATGACCCAAAGCAATTTCCACTTCCACATCACAGTCCATTGCAAGGGAAGTCAGGGCAGGAACTCAAGGCAGGATCCTGAAGCCAGGATGTAAGCACTAGGGGAACCTAGAATGTTAGCACACAGGGTTGTTCCTTCAAGGGAAGGAACAACCTGTTATTTGCCCAGGAGGCTGGGAGTGGATGTGCTTAATAGCCTGGTGACCTTTACTCTATCTGTATGACCAGAGACCACATTGGGCCCTCTCCTAGACCCTTATCATAAGCTTGTTTTTCTCAGTCAATCTATGGAACCCATCTTTATGGAAGGTGTCACATATGTTTTACAAAGAGTTTTGATGTGGTTACATCCAATCTTTATCCATCTTACTTTGTTTCTCAAAGAGATTTATGTACACTTTATTGTGCATACAGGATTGAGTTAATTATCACTAGAAAAGTTTTCACCAAATTGTGCTGTGCTTTAAATATGCCTAAAATAAACTATGTAGGGTCAGACTCCTGAAGTCTGAGCCAACACCGGCTTACTTAGTGGTATTGAACTGAGCTGCCTTCTTGTGTCCCAAAGATTGTCACGTTACTGACTTTGGGGGTCACAGAGACCACTGCAGCAGGAACTCAAGGAAAGGCCACAGAGAAATGCTGCTCCCTGGCTTTCTCCTAGTGGCTTTCTCAACTTGCCTTCTTATCGCACCCAGGACCACCATCCCAAGGGTGGCCCCACCCACAATGGGCCACATATAAGTGCTGCTCCACCCATCCTTCTGTTTAGTGCATTCTCCTCCCAGCTATGCCAAGAAGAGTTTATATTACCTGTTTTCAGTCTTTATCAAGAAAACTTTGGATGGATTCTGTCTAACTTTAGAGGATTTATGGTTGATAAAACACTACTTTGTGCACTATGGCATTTAATAAAAGTATAATTATTTGTCAATTTTCTCTTGGTAAATCAGAGTGCTAGAACTCAGCAAGGCTCCCTTGCTGGGGAACTGGGAAGAGTAGTAGAGGTAGGATTCAAACTTAGTTCTTCTTGGAGGGACAGAATTCTGTTCTTCATTTGCCAAAGAGCTGCACATGGCTGGTGTGAAGGTCTCAGTCAACCACAGAGGCAGCTTTTGGTGTGACTAACACAACCTATGAGCTCAGGTTGCATTCTCATTTTAAAGGAGTCCATTGTATGTGGATTCAGCCTGAAACTTCTGAAGCTTCCGGGTCCTCTTGACTGACATGATAACTCAGTCACTGTAGTTCCCACTGCCATCTCTTTACTGGTGCTGTGAAACCTGAAGTTTGATGCTCAGCAGCAAAATGGCCTCACTGCCCTTTATGCCACCAACCGCTGCAGACTCTGAGCACATCTGTTGGAACATTTATGGTTTAAATATGAAATATTCCACATAGGCTGACTTATTAACACGTGAGACCCTGCTGGTGTTACTATTTTAGAAGGTTGTGGAACCTTTAGTGAGTAGAGACCTCCTGGAGGAAGTTAGATCACTGAGGGCTGGTCTTGAAGGTTTAATAGCCCAATCACTCTCTGCTTTTTGTTCGCCTAAGACGTGCAGAAGTGAGGGGTCCCATTAGCACAGTGCTGGCACCATGCAACCAGCGCCTTCCCCTCCATAATGGACTGTATTCCCCTTGACCTGTAAGCCAAAACAAACCCTTAGATTGATTTTGTCACAACAATGAGAAAAGTAACTAATACCTTTTAGGGCTACAGCAACACAGGGCTGACTCTTGCCACATCTGTGTGCACCTGTGTTCTGTCAGCTGTGGAGCCAGGATTTGGATTGCCTTCTCCGTGTTGGAAAGTGACTCTGTGACTGTCTAGGATCCGTCCACTGCTCCAGCTCTCCCTGATCCTCTTCCCTTTCCTCTTCCCTTTCCTCTTCTGCACACGTCACCATAAAGCACAGCATTTTGAAACTTACATTCTGATTTAATAGTGTTTTCCTGAAATCTAAGGATCATGAAACTCCTGGGATGAAGCTTTTGTCTGTTTACACCCCAAGGACCCAACAGAGCCTGGTGTATGATAGTTGCTTGATAAATGTTGAATGAATGAATGAATGAATGAATAAGCAAAATAGACTCAGGGCCAGCAGAGTTCCTCAGCAACCATTCCAGTGGTTACTCAATTGTTACTTGTAAGAATGTGTTGTGTGTTGGATGAATGGATAGAATGGGTTAAATATATGAGCAATTACCTTGAACTCAAAAACTCACAGGAGCACATGCACATACACAGAGCACTTAATATATATTTTCTGTAGGTTTTTTGTCTGTGTTTTGATTTTTTTTTCAGAAAGGACTCATTTACTCTCATGGAGATAGTCTTTACTGTGTTTAAACAAAACCTTGGTATGCATACAAGGCAAGAGGATGTATGCTAGCTACCTGTGCCCAGCACATGTGTGCACCCCAGAGACACCCCAGCACAGCCTGGGCTGTTGCTTATATTAAAAAAAAAAAAGAGTCCCATGGTACTCTCCTGTGTGTAAACATTCTCCTTCAGTGCAATTTGCTTTCCTACCTCATAGTATGAAAAGAGTGTTCAGACAGTCAAAAGAAAAGCTGGGTAAATATACATACATACATACATACATACATACATATATTCCAATGGATTGTTAAGGGGGCTTAACTACCTTAAAAGCCCAATGAGAGAGATCAATGTTACATATTTATTTTCCCTCTTATTTCTCTCTCCCTTGAGATCCCAAATAGTCTTATTATTCAGAGAAATGCTAAGGAAAACAGATGCAAAATGACTCAGAGACTGATTGACAGACCATCACCGAGAAACTACATTGACATTTGCATCACACCACATGAGTCTCATCAGGAACATATCTATGTTAGGATCCCGTGAATGGACACAACAGCGGCCTGATTCATTTACCATTCAGTTTTAGAGAAGTGGAAGGAGGCGAACAGATGGGGCGTGAAGTGAAATCTTCCCAATACTCCAGAGGACCACACGGAGCACGCCCTTTGCTGATGCTGCTCTAGCTGTTCCATCCTAGTGACTTACCCTGGAATAAACCTGCCCTCTGAATTTCTAGAAAGAGGATCTTTGGTGTTATTTGTGTTGAAAAGAAAGCTAGCTGTGTGACTCTGAAGCGAAGCTTCCGATTTGAACAAAGCCACAGTTCTGGTTGTAATGGCTAAAAGGCAGCACATGGTTCATGAAGTGTAAAATATAACACATGTCCATTATGAAACATAGTCATTGGTTTTATATAAAGAGATATGTAAAGATAGATGGATAGAGAGAGATATAGATATATTAACCAACCATGTATTCAAATACTATTTGTGATGTTAAGCTTAATGTGAAAAGATAGGAATAAACCTAACAAAAATAATGGTTGTCCTAATAGGCTCCTGTGTCTGTGATAAAACTTGGGAAGGAGAGGGTGTATTGTCTTATGGGTTATGGTCCATTATAGAGGGAAGCCAGGGAAAAAGCTCTGGGCGGGAACCTGGAGGTTGGGACTGAGGAGAGTTCATGGAGAAATGCTGCTTACTCCCTTGCTTTTACTGAGCCTGCTTCCTTATACAACAGGACCACCTGTCCAGGGGTAGCGCTACCCACGGTGGGCTGGGCCCTCCCACATCACTCATCAATCAAGATACTGCAATTTAGAGTTTGGTTCCCACTGGGCCATAACCTCCTATAACTCCAGCTACTGGGGATCTGATACCTTCTTCCAGCCTTTGTGAGTGCCCACACACACCTATCACACACACACACACGCACACACATACAAACACCCACAACACACACACACACACACACACACACACGCACGCACGCACGCACGCACGCACGCACGCACGCGCACATACACACTCATATATGCACAATAAAATAAAATAAATTTAAAAAAAGAAATGTGTTTAGGTTGAAACTTGGGAGAAGATGCAGATGAAATCTTTTGTGTTTTTATTCTTTAAATGATCTAATGATAACCCTTGTTCAAACAATTATAGTAACAATGTGTATAATTAAAATGGGTGACAGTAGTGACACAGGGGAAGGGTGGATGACAGTCTACACTTGAGGAAGAGCTTTTTGCTCGGAAGCTGACCTAGGGGTGTTGTATGTTACAAGCTCTAAGAAAAGCACCCCCTTTTTAAAAGTATAGTTGACATACTAAGAGAGACTCATAAATTTTTTTAATATAACTTTATCTTATGTGCATTGGTGTGAAGGTGTCAGGTCTCCCAGAACTCGAGTTACAGACAGTTTTGAGCTGCCAGGTGGGTGCTGGGAATTGAACCTGGGTCTTCTGGAAGAGCAGCCAGTGCTCTTTCTTAACCACTGAGCCATCTCTCCAACCCTGAGACTCAAAATTAAAATGGTGCAAGATGCTTAATTGAACCAAAGACTCTATGAAAAGGGGGAAGGAAGAATGTGTTGTACGACTCCTAAATGGTCTTATAATAAAAACCCGGAGCCAGATATCGAGGTAAATGCAGAAAGACCAGAGAGACAAAGGAATAAGCCACAGCCACTTTTCACCTCGCCAACTCTATGAATCCTCTGACTGAATGCTTCTGAGTCCTCAGCAGAAAGGGGGCTCGAGTTCCTGTCTCCTCACACCTTATGTGCCTTTCTCCGCCCAGCCATTTCACTTCCTGTCTCAACGTTTCCAGGGATTAATGGCATGTGTGCTTCCCAGTACTGAGATTAAAGGTGTGTGCCACCACTGCCTGGCTCTGTTTCTCTCCTAGACTGAGTCAATCTCACGTAGCCCAGTGTGGCCTTGAACTCACAGAGATCCAGACTGATCTCTGCCTCCCAAGTGCAAGGATTAAAGGTGTGTGCCACCACTGCCTGACCTCTATGTTTAGCTCTGTGGCTGGCTCTGTCCTCTGATCTTCAGGCAAGTTTTATTAGAGTGCAATGAAATATCACCACAGAATGTATAGAATAAAGAAATGCATAGACTATACATGGATCTGCAGGAGTGAATGAGTATGGATTTGAGTGGACGAGGCCTGGAAGGAGGTTCATCACTGGTAGCAGAAGCTGTGCCCTTGTGTGAGTCATGAATAATGTAGCTTGGACTGGTCTTGAACTAGCAGAAATTCCCCTGCCTCGGATTCCCAAGTGCTGGGATTACAAGTTTTAGCCATTTTGCCCTACTTAGATAATGTGATATCCTATTGCTGAAAAGGCTGTAGACCCGAGGGTGCTGTCAATCACGTTCTTGAAAATATAGAATGATGCAGACACATTAGAGGACACTTGGGCAGTTTCTTATAAGACTAAATGTATAGTCTTACCATAATCCAGCAACTGTGCTCTTGAATATTTACCCAAACATTCTGATGACGTTCTTGTATGTGAATTCCCTTTACTGAACCCTATCCGTCCCAAAATGGGATCAATTACGGTATTCTTCAAATAAGGGCTGGTTTAAAGGCCTGTGCGTTCATAGACTGGATTATTAGCAATGGGAAGATGGAAGCTGTGGAGCCCCACAGTGACGTGGATGAATCCTAGTGTTGCTGCGGAGTGAGGGAGTTAGTCTGATAAAGACACGCGTGGCTATTTCTAAGCCCGATTCTGCAGTTACTGATAATGGGGGGAAGCGGGTACCACTCCATCTTAGCTTCGTTGTCCTTATGTAGTGCTGGGAGCATTTCAGTCTCACTCACCCCACTCAGTTCACCTTGGTGCTGAAAGAGCAGCCGCATGGATTTAATCAAAATACGACCATGTCCTCTCTGCGTTTATGATGCTTTTCTTTACTTTTATAATTTTAATTGGCATTTACTCAGTGTACATGGAACGGACTCTCACAACATCTTCATGCAAGCACATGATGATGTACTTTGAGCACACTGTGGTTTGTCTTACAAGCTCCTCATGGGTGGTTCTCTAGCCCTGTGGCCCACAGTTTCTCTCACCTACACTCTTAGATTTGTGAGCCCTAGCTCCCTTCACAGTGGACCTTTAGATCCAGTTTTTATGGAGCTGTGAAGACAGTTTCAGGATCGTGTGAGGCTCACAGGAGACTCCCTGCCGCCTACAGTTATACCTAATCACCAGCCACAGCCAGTTAAAACCACAAAGTGTCACATAGACAAGAAGCAAGACCAGAGTGGGCCAAAGGACTTCTTTGGACAGAGCCGGTGAGGCCCATGGGTCTTTCTGTAACTGGTGTTCCCATGAGCATTGTGCCAGAGTCTCCTCGGCTTCCTTGGGGCACTTAGTCATTCGGAATCTCTTTCATGCCTGCAGTAAAATCTGAATATTTCCAGCTGTCAATTTCTACTGTTCTGTAGCTATAGACACAAGGAGAAAAAGAAATAGACGTCAATACCACATGTATTTCCTCTTCTAGCAAAAAAGTAAAAGTTAAAAACTCAGTTTTTATTCAACTCCTTTGATAACATAAACAAATACTTAATTCCTTGTAGATGATTTTGGTGAAACCCGTTGCCTTGGAATGAAATGTTGTTTTTCTGTTTTTGTTTTTTCTGTTTTTTAATAAACATACAACAAACTAGAAAAATTGTAAATACAAGCCCCATATTGGAAAGTTGCCATTATTTCTTAATTGCCATCCTTATAATCAAAGCAAATAATAATTTTTGATTTGTATGAAGCTAGTTGGAAGATTTGGACCAAGAATGTGTAGATTTTGATTGAAATTTGATATAATTAACCTTTAGATTCAAAGGCAAAACCTAGTGACCTCACCACAATATTCCAAACTGATCTCCATTATTTGTTCTTTCCATTTCATTTGAGCAGTAATAGAGCGCCAGGCAAAACTACATATTAATTTTGCTCTTGAGAAGCTAATTGCTTTCATCTTATAATCTTCATAAACATTCCCAAATTTCTTATCAAATATGTTGGGAATTTTGAGTCATGCTTCCAGTCTTTTCTACTCTCCTTTGTCATTCTAAGACACAGTTACCATTATCAAATTAATCCTCACCTCAACACTTCCACAGCAGTGTGAGTCATTATTCATGATTTGAATGTACTGAAGTGAGACTCCATAGCTCGGGTTTCATAAACAAAATGTTTTCTGACAGCTCTTGGAAACTGTATTAAGAAGAGCCTTTCACAGAAAACTCACATTTCCCTGATAACTCTTTTCCTTTGGGGTGGTATTCTTCTCAGAATGTAGGACAAGTCCACATTTTCAGGCTTAAACAAACAGTCATTTCAAAGCTATTCTTCAACCCCATCTGGCTCTAATTTACCTCACATTTCCACTCCTAGCTTATAAAGCATGCGTCTTTATGCTGCACTCATTTTACACAGCCACTAAGTTGCTGCATTTCGATTTTTTATGAGGCTTGAGGATTTTTGTGTCAATTTGTTTTGAGCTTCACAGGAAAGACAGCGAGGGGCCAAAATGATAAGGGGAGGGAATGGGGCCACTTCGAAGAGTACAGTCATAGACGGGATTATTTAAATGTCTACCCTGATCTGGATTCACTCACTCTCTCAGTGCAGTTAGATTTGAGATTAGGTGGAGAACACAGGAAGCAGAGGGCTGCCATAGTTAGGAAAAGACAGCATTATGGACAGTCTCTGCTCTTTTAAACTACCCACCACAGCTCAGCAGAGTGGTACCATGACAAGGCTCACTCCCTCCAGCTGCAGGGCTGGCTGGCAGCTATGGGACAAGTCTGACAGTAACTATGATAGGACAGACAGCAAAGAAATAAACACATGTTGACTATGTGACAGATGGGTGGGTGAATGGAAGAATAAGAGATGATGCATGAGTAAGTGTGTGTATGAAATGATGCATAGATGGTAACTCTATTTAATATTTTCATTAACATCACGTGCCCATCATCTTCAAGTTTTGATGTCTCTATTTAAAAGACTCGTTGATCTTCCAGAATGTCATTCTTTATGAAATCTTTGTACTCATTCCTCTCCAATACTCTCAACTCTAATCAGTGAACATTTCTGGACTAGATCAAGTCCATTCATCTTCATCCCCAGGAACTTGTGTGTATGCCCATAACTCCAGGGTAAACCAAAGCTCCTTGATGTGACATATGAGTTTCTTCATATCCTGGGCTCAGAGAACTTCACAGCCCACCCCCAACACACATGCACAGCTCCACCCACACAGCACTTTACCTATCCCTGAACATGTGATTCCTAGCTGAGCTTGGCTCTTCTTCGTCTCCATCATTAGACATGACAAGTGTCTACTTGACTTTCTCTCTAGAAGTCAGCAAGCTTCAACTCATCCAAGCCTCAGCTCACAATTTAGCTCTAATATGATGTCATCTTGCCTGTGGAATTTTCTGTCTTGCTTTCTTTTGGTACTTTGCATGATGTTCAATGAGTGTGTATTGATTAAATGTGAAAATTGCATATGGGAAGAAGAAAAGTTTAATAAAAAGGTATGTGCATGTGTGTGCTCACGTGCATATGTGGGGAGTATGAATACACATCTGTGTGCTCATGTGTGTTGAGTCTATATAGAGGTCAATGTATGGCATTCCTCAGATGTCTTCCTCAATTACTAATTTTTATTCTAATTTTTATATGTATGGTATTTTACCTGCATGCATGTCTGGACATCGGATCCCCTGGAACTGTAGTTACAGATGGTTGTGAGCTGCCGTCTGGGTGCTAATAATGAAACTTGGTTCCTCTGGAAGAGCAGCTAGTGCTCTTAACCACTGAGCCATCTTTCCAGATTCCCCCAACACACACACACACACACACACACACACACACACACACACACACACACACACACACAGAATGAGAATGAGAGAGAGAGTCTATCACTGAGCCTGGAGCTCACTGATTAAGCTGGGCTGGTCTCCAGCAAGCTCTGGAGATCCACCTACCTCTGCCTTCCTAGTGATAGAGGTAGAGACGCCACACGCCACCATGCCACCTTTTTTTTTTTTTTTCCGAGACAGGGTTTCTCTGTGTAGCTTTGCGCCTTTCCTGGAACTCACTTGGTAGCCCAGGCTGGCCTCGAACTCACAGAGATCCACCTGCCTCTGCCTCCCAAGTGCTGGGATTAAAGGCGTGTGCCACCACCACCCGGCGTACCACCTTTTCGTATAAGTTCGGGGATCTGAACTCAGGTCTTCATCCTTATATAGCAAGCACTTTACAAAGCCATCTTCCCAAACCTAAAGAACTTTTTGTTGTTGTTTTTGTCAAGACAGGGCTTCTCTGTGCAGTTTTGGTGCCTGTCCTGGATCTCACACTGTAGACCAGGCTGGCCTTGAACTCACAGAGACCCGCCTGGCTCTGCCTCCTGAGTGCTGGGATTAAAGGCATGCGCTACCACTGCCCCACTCACCTAAAGAACTTTTAAAGGACTGAAATTAGTTATCAGTACACACATCTGAAATTCGATTTTCATGCCTATATCTTTTCGATGAGCCTTTCTCCTTAAGTCCTGACACTTCAAATCATGCAATTGTTACCGTTCTACCCCCAGCCCAGCAAATGTTTCCTTCCAGAACAGTTCATCAGTTCAGAAATTATTTTTTGTTTTCCTTTGACAAAAGTCTATGAGATTTCAAACTGGCATAACATTGGTCTCAACCATTGCCAATGCCTGATAACCCAACACTTGAAAGAGCTGCCCTAGCTCTCTCCATGGCAGCCCACACCAGGTTCTGTGCTGGGACATCAGTAATTCTGTCCTCCCGATGAGCCACAGTGGCTGCTATGTCTTGTAGGAAGAAAGAGCAGCCATAGAAAGTCTCACCCAAAGGAAGAATGTGCGTATAGAAGGTGGGGCAGAAAAAAGACCCGGGTCTGAAGAGAAGACCTAGCAGGCCCAGAGCAGGAGGAGGCAGGAGCATTCAATCTGGAGCTTTGGTTTGACCGGGATTGTCAAAGGTGCAAGTGAAAGGGAAGGGGAGGTGAGCTTCAGATGTTGATCTGAAGTTTATGGGTGTGCAGGGGTCCTGAGTAGAGGATGGCTGCATTTGAGCTGGCCCTGAGATGTGCACTAATTAGATGTGGAGAGGGGAGGAAAGAGGTGAGTGGATGC
Source organism: Peromyscus maniculatus bairdii (assembly GCF_049852395.1). Taxonomy (NCBI): domain Eukaryota; kingdom Metazoa; phylum Chordata; class Mammalia; order Rodentia; family Cricetidae; genus Peromyscus; species Peromyscus maniculatus. Next base: position 157,479,431 of record NC_134854.1, on the reverse strand, counting down.
GTTCCATAGAATGAAATGCTGATCCCAGGACACAGGAGGCTGGGGCAGGAGGATTGCTGTACCTGAGTTTCCTGCATGACTCTGCCTCCAAAGAAAAAGGAGAGGAGGTGGGGGTAAGGGAAGGGGAAAAGAGGGGAGAGGAGAGGGGAGGGGAGGATAGAAGAGGGGAGGGGAGGGGAGAACAGGAGAGGAGAGGAGAAGAGAGGAGAGGAATAACTATGAAGGTGTTTTATTATTGTTATTTGAGGAGAAGTATAATAAGGAAATTAATTAAGTCTCCTTGATGCTGAACTGAACATGTGACAGTACCAAAAGCTGTAGGTAGAGAATTACCAGTCACCGGCCTCTGACTCTAAGCCAGAGCAGAAGCATCAGTTAGCCCTTCTAAAAGTGTGACTCCAGGTTCATCTCTCATGTGTTACGCTCTGGAAAACACAATGTCGTTCCTCTGGGCCACCACTGTGAGTCAAGCTCTCCACCATTTGCCCTTGCTTCTTGTCTTCAGTCTTTTCCATAAGAACACGTGACCGCAGGACTCGGGGTGGGGTTTAGTTTGATCATATTCCAGATCAACGCCTCCCCACCATCACCTCTATCTTAGATTTTCCCCAGGCATGCCTTTAAGAATAAAAACCATGTGTTATTTCCTTTGCTGAGATGGTTGCCTAAGATGGTTCCTGACATTTTTTCTTTCTGAAAGAAACTGGCCAGGAGACAGCAGCTTACCCCACACTGCCTGATAGCTGCACCATTACGTACTTCCTGTCTTCCTGGTCTGTTGCATAAATAAAAGGCCATTTGAAGAGAGAAACAAAAATTTTACTTATCTTAAAGTTTCCTTTTTTGCTTCTCAAAATTTATAATCTCTCACTGTGTTGCCATGGTTTTGGGTCATGGTGATTTTCTCCAGTCAAGAAGAAATCCAGTCATGAACCAAAAATGCAATTCCCTAAGCCTGCTTCTCAATAGGGAGTCCACTCATAGAGAAAAAAATATCAACCATGTAGAATTAAGTCATGTGTGGAAATATTAAAATATAGTAGGAACTATTGCATATTGCTAAAAGTATGTGCTTTGAGATTTAAAAAGTTACTGGATTCGCCTTGGCTCCTCCATTTAACAAACAGAGAAAGTTAATCTGATTACTGTTCATGTTCTTTCTGTATAAAATAGGGCCATTAATTCCTACTTTCAAGAGTTTGTATGATAAATAAATACACTTATAATCAATATCCATTATGTGCTTGGCTCCCCTTGAATGTTCAGAAAGTGCCATTGGTGTTTAATATAAAACATTCCTAGAACCTCTCTAATGCTATGTTCAAGGAGTGTGTACACTTCAGCCCACCAGCTAATCTGATTAATGAATGGAAATTTAGCTTCACATAATTGAGTCACGATAATCCACAATCAATCATCCCCTGGGTCCTCGGTGGGAGTTTTTTGTGATGAACACTCATTTCAGTTTTTTTTCTTTTCTGAAAACCCTTGGCTGGTGTAAGGCTAACAGCTGTGGGTGGCAATGATGGTGGTTCCTCTCTGACCTACAGGAAGAGGCACACTGGGTCCTGCAATTCAGATCAACTAGATTTGCAAAGGAGGTGGACGAGATGGCCATCGGAACCAGGGATCAGATCTGAGAAGGGGCTGATAAATGGAAATTCCTCTTTAATGAGTATGTTTCTCCAACAGTATAAACACACCAGAATACAGACCTACTTATCCAAACCAATGATTTAAGTTATGAATTGTATCCTCATCCATTTCTTAAATAGGTAATGTTATGTTAGACATTTACAACGAGTGGAGATGAATGTGCACAAGGTTTCATCTCTGACTTAACGAGATCATTCACTCTCAATAGGACATAAGAATACTAAATATTTACGAAGCTGTTGGGTATATTCTGTAACAGGGAAGAAATGAATGACAACGTCGTGGCAGAGGAGAGGAAGTGATGTCCTGGCAAGGCCAGGGAAAATTTTTAGCTGGAGATGACTGCTTCAGCCCTCCTGTAGATAGACATGCTGTCTGCTGTATAATAACATTGTCTGCGAGTCACCTGGGTCCTGTTTGTCCTTAGTCTTCCTTTCGTCGGTGATGGTCCTGTCTTCATTACAGCCTACTCATCATGCTAATCAGTTATTAGCTTGCTGGAATTTGAAGGAAGCCAAGCTAAAATAAAGTTGGCGTGAGAGGACTTTGGACGCCAGCCTCCCGCTCCCCCCACCTCCACCCCCCACCCCTCCACCCCCACTCCCACCCCTCCACTCCCCACCCCTCCACCCCCACTCCCACCCCTCCACTCCCCACCCCTCCACCCCCACTCCCACCCCTCCACTCCCCACCCCTCCACCCCCACTCCCACCCCTCCACCCCCAACCCCTCCACCCCCACTCCCACCCCTCCACCCCCAACCTCTCCAACCCCACTCCCACCCCTCCACTCCCCACCCCTCCACCCCCACTCCCACCCCTCCACTCCCCACCCCTCCACCCCGACTCCCACCCCTCCACCCCCCACCCCTCCACTCCCACCCCCACCCCTCTACCCCCCACCCCTCCACCACCACAGTTCTCTTGCGCTATACTTAAAATATTCAACCCCAAAGAAAACAAATTGAGTCATCTGAATGAAGCTGATGAGGCAAAGCAGTGTGGAAGGACGGTCACACCACCTGTGTGTGTGTTAGTGCACTGTGGGTTACAGAAGGAAAAACCATGTCTTTGCTCCACACTGAAAATACACAGTGATAACAAATACTCAACCTTATGTCTAGAAAAATGACTTTTCTTAGAGATACTTCAGGCTTTATTTTCATCATGGGTTTGTTTCTTTTGTAACAAAAGCCGTGTTGAGCAAAACCAAACAATGTTTTGCCCCCCCCCCCCCCCCCCCCGAGCAAGATGGAACAGTGTATGCAGGTAGCATGCATGTAAGGCACTTGTACATATAACTTACATATGGCATCCTCCAGAAACTTTCCATCCAGAGAACACAGTGACAGCAGCAATCTCTGGTAGCACCTTTTTTTTCTGAACCCCAGTGACTGGAAAATCGAGGACCAATGAAGCCGATGGTCCTGCCTTATATGAGAAAGGAATGTGGGGCCAGTGAAATGGCTGATGTGGGTAAAGGAGCTTGCTGCCAAGACTAAAAATTTGAGTTCAATCCCCAGGCCCCATATGATGGAAGGAGAGATCTGACTCTCAAAAGTTCTCTGGCTTCCCCAAGTGCGTGTGTGCGTGTGTGCATTTAGGGAAGCCAGAGAACACACACAAATAGAAATAAATAAAATGTAATTAAAAACTGTAAAAATAAATATGTAAATGATCTGAACACTAATTCTTCATGCTACATAGCCCCATATATCCATATTCTTCTGCCGTGAGCAAGTAGGAAGGAGAGACGTGCTTGCAGAGGCCTCGCATGGCGTCTGAGCTCACAGGGCATGCTCAGTACATTAGAGGGGGTGATGTTAATACTGCTGCGTTCTTAAACTTTCCCCATTAGAATTTTTATGACACTGTTTCAATCAAGGTTGTGCTTTGTGAAATGAGCAAACAATTCAGGGTGATATGGAAACTCAGCTTTCTCTCTCACATTATTTTTAGTACTTGCTTTATTATGACATTGTAACTACAAATCATAGATTCAATGTGAAAACAATTTCAAATTGATCTTGCAACCTATGTGGGCTTGGTGATAGACACCATGGCCTCAGGTATTTGCTGCATTGAAGTCAAATAATCATGCAGTAGGTGCTGAGGAGGAGAGTTGGGAAGAGAGGACCTCTGTGGGCAGACTCTCATTTCAAGAAACTCCACATTTGGGATACTGTGTAAACTCGTTATAATGTCCTCGTGTAGTTTTAAACTTAAGGCTTTTGTTGAACAGTAACAAACTTGGTTGTAAGTTAAACTGGGAAAAATTGATAAAAAATAATAAAGAGTTCTTACCCCAAGACAGATGGACCACAAAAGGTGCTGGGAAACAAGTTTCCCTTCTATTTTGTGTAACAAAAAAAATGTGTTTTTTTAAAGAACATTTGAAGGTTTTTTATGATGGCAGTTAGTAAACTGTGTAAAAGCCATTACAAAGTGATGTGATATTATGTTGTCTCAGAAGGTTGAGTGTTTTCAGGAAGGTCTTGCAGGTTATAGAATGAATATGAGAATTCATTTCCCTATAACCAAACCTTTCACCATTATTTGAGTTAGAAAGTATAAACACTATGTGAGAGCCTAAATTAAATTAAGGATTTCCACTGGGGTGCACAGTGACCAGGGGGAAGCAGAAAGCAGCAACAGTTATAAAAGCTTTGACCTGGGGGCTGACGAGAAGGCTTGGTGGATAAAGTGCTTTCTGCCAAACCTGAAGACCTGAGTTCAATCCCCAGAACCTACATGAATGTAAGGTGAGAACTGGCTACCACAAGCTGCACTCTGAACTTCACATGTGCTGTGTGGCACGTGTATACACACACACACACACACACACACACACACACACACACACACACACACACACCATAAATAGATAAGAGTGAAAACCTTCAAAACTTTGGCCTGGTATTTTGAACACTTTCAGCGCCATCAGTCTGTGTTATTTTTCTCGGCCACTCTATAATAAATGCTTATTCTCCCCTGCTGCTGAGATTAGAGTCCGTTTGTTGCATAGCTACAGCTGTGAACCTGAGGCCCTGCAGAGATGAGCAATCACGTTTTTGGAGGAGACTGCCCGCATTTGTGCATCTTAACAACACACAGTGCGGACACTGCCGATCAGGGTCACTTCATGAACTTACTGTTTAGCAGGAGCCTAAACAGTACCATCTGAAGGTTCTGTCTGTGTTGCTGTTGACTTGAACTCTTGTAAGTATGAGTGTTAGCTTGCATGTGGCTGGATCAGCCTATTTCCATCTAAAAAGATATATCACATAGAACACAAAACTGTAGGAGGAAAAGTCTTCCATCAGACTTCTGTGGGAAGCGAAGGTCACAGTGTCATATTGTGCTTCAGAAAAGCAAACAAACTCAAACTCTGCCTGAGATAGTGAGAATAGAGAAATCAAGAAAATTAAACTGATCTTTATAGTAGCTTTCTTGAGAGGAGGCAGTGCTGGAACTATGTCCAGGGGGCTTTGCACATTCCGGGAAAGCATTCTACCTCAGAGTCACACCCCCAACTCTTACACAACATTGAAAAGATATTTCAATGCTATTTATTGTTAGTGTGTACACACGTGTGTCAGGGCACCTGTCACAGCACACATGGAGGTCAGAGACAACTTCGTGGACTTGGTTCTCTTCTTCCACTTTCATGAGTGGGTTCCAGGGCTCTACCACAGTTTGCCAGCCTTGAACAGCGATCACCCTCACCCACTGGCTGTCTCTCTAGCCCCAGACAGTACATATCAATAAACTATAGAATACCAAGTTTTCTTATGATCATGAAAAAGACCTTATATGTTTCCCCCAAGCTGCTAGAGCCCCCACCATCATATATATATCCAGGTCACTTCTTAAGGGAAGATTTATACAAAGATGGCATGGTACTGCCTGGAGTTCTCTCAGGCTGGTTTTTCTGCTGTCTTTCAATGCTTGGCTGTTATTTCCCTGTTAAGAATGAGTCGTCATTATTACCATCACTGATCCTTGTTATTCATCTACCTAGTAAGTATCTTTTAGTCTACCAGGAACGACTCTAGACAACGGAAAACGGATAGAACAAATCCCATGCTCTCATGGAATATGTATCTCTAAAGAAATGGCCAAGCAAGATAACAACAACAATAATAGTAACAGTAGTAACAGCTGTGTAGGATCCCAGTTGTTCTGGTCCTCTGAATATTAGTAGGTGGTTGTGGTAGTTCATGGCAGCTATGGCTCTGTCGTGAGCAGCAGTGCCTTATGGGACAATGGTACGACACTGCCCTGCCTCCAGCTGTGCCCACTACTGCTCCTTTGGCACCAGCCACCCTGCCCAGTCCATGCTATGGGATCAGGCCACCCACACTTCCCTGTCTCAGGGCCTTTGCACTTGCTCTCTTTCTGTCTGGAGTATTATCCCTTCATGTATCTTCTCTTACACATTTCAAATATCCCTCTAGACAAGGATTACAGGGGCTCAGTGGGTAAGGGCACTTGTTGCTCTTGTGTTTGGTTTCCAACACCCACATCAAGTGGCTCACAACTGCCTATAACTCCTCTTCCAGGAATCTGATGCCCTCTTCTGGTCTTTTTGGGTACCTTCATGCCTGTGATAAACAGACATGCAGACCCACACACAAACATGTAAAAGTATATAAAAATCATATTCCATAATGAAATATGTAAAAAAAATCTTGGGGCTAAATAATACTGGTAACCCTTGAAATGTGGTGTGACTGAAGCATCTTGGACATAGCTGAAAAAATAATAAAACATTTAACAGACAATACAGCACAGTGTAAAATTATCATTTTTATTCTTTATGTTAATCAAATTAAACTATTATAGAACTATAAATCTAAAATGTATCATTTTGTCATTCCTGAAAGTAATCTATAAGAAAAGAAGGAAAAGCACTTGAGAGCACTGAAGGACGCCTGCCACTCTTTCTGTGGGCTTTACTGTATTTGAGTAGATAATTTTTTTAAATGCATGCTCCAGTCATTAGAAATGATCACAGTGTGCATCTGTGTGAATATAATAGTGACATTGTTGAGATTGGTTACACTACCAGAGGTAGCTTATTCTGTAGGGTTGGCAGTAGGAATTCAGCCAGTATCCCAGAAGGCAGCAGGAACAGTTTACCAATACCAAACATGATGTCCTGAAGGTAGATGAATGCTGTACTTTATTACTGTTGCTGTTGTGTGGTGTGTGTGTGTGTGTGTGTGTGTGTGTGTGTGTGTGTGTGTGTGCATGCACATGCCATGGTGTACTTGTGGAGGTCAGAAGACAATTTTCCAAAGTTGTTTCTTTCCTTCCACCGTGGGATCCAGGGATCAGACTCAGGTTATGGGGCTTGGGCCACAGGCTATTTTATCCACCGAGCCATCTGCCAGCCCAGTTATGTTTTTATGATTATAAGAAATTTCTTTGTATATTCTGGATATCAAAGAAATTTCTTATAATCATAAAATCATAGGAGGGGGCAGGAAGGGGGAGAACAAGGGAATCTGTGGCTGTTATATAGAACTGAATAGTATTGTAAAATAAAATAAAATATAATAAAAAAATAAAGGTGCAATAATAATAAAAAAAAAGAAATTTCTTTGGAGTTAACACATCCAAATTCCTCCTGTACTATATACAAGTTTCTTAATAGGTTGGTAATAAAAGTGACAGCATGGAATTGCAGTTTGTCATTAAGAATGGTCCCAGTGACCATAGCTGAAGGACAAAGTAAAATTATGTAAAATTCATGTACACATATTCAAAACCTTCAAATATTCAAAAGCACCAGCATTCTGGATGTCTTTTGCACATCTTCCTTGGTGTTCAAACCATATTGCCAGACCCAGACATCATCAAATGATGCAATTATACTCAGTATATTTGATTTTGAAAGGCAGTGGACTGTCTAATATAGTTCAGAAATATTTTGAAAAATGATTGAATTTTAAATGATTTGGAATTGAGAAACACCAGTTATATTTTTTAAGTAGCTCAGTTGAATAAGTCATTCCTTACAGACACAAACACTTTTTATAGATTGGCCTTTAGAGTTAAAATAAGCATTTTAACTAAAGATGGGGCCCTTTAAATACTTTGGCCAGCTCTGTTTACTAACATCATTTTGTTTTTGAGACAGGCTCTCACTATGTGGCCCTGGCTGGCCCAGAACTCACAGAGATCCACCTGCCTCTGTCTCCCAAGTGCTGAGATAAAAGGTATGCACCACCATACCTGGCTAACATTGTTTATTTTTAAAAGAGAAAAGTATCTGTCTGTACTTGTTATTTTATACATGCAAAAAAAAAAACCAACTTAAAACTAAAAGCTTTATTCTCAAGAGCATTCGCAGTGACAGACTGAGGGCACAGCTGGAACCACAAATGCCTGCCCTGTGGGAAGGATGACAGGGCAGTGGTCACACTACTTCAGGCTCTGAACATATATTGGCTCAAATTAAGTCTCACGCTCTGTAATTAGAAAGAATATCACCATTTTCCTTCTAGTCACCAGCAGCGAGGTCCCATACAGCTGTGGTCTGTCTGACAGCGTCCACATGGCGATGTCCACTGTGACAGCTCACAGGAGAAAGGAGGGGAGAAAGAGGCACGCTTCTCTGCTGATCCTAAAAGAGATCACAGACACAGTGGCCATAGCCTTCCACCTTTGTCCCTGCAAGCAGCTCATTCAAGGCATTTCTGTAAAAGGAAAGACATAATCGACATTTTAAACTAGGAGCCATGGTTTTTGAGTTAAGTTCAATGGCGTCTCAGATGGGCCATCAAGGACCTCCAGAGAGCTCTGTGCTGCTGCAGCTTTTTGCTAAATAGTACGAATGCACTTTTTTTTTCTGGGGAAGGGATCCAATATTCTTTGTCTATTCTTAGTGTCTGTGACGGCCTCCTTCAAAAGTGTTCTCAAGTTTGACAAGTGCTCTCACGAGCTGCAGAGGAGTGCAATGCTCTGACAGGAGTCTCATCAACTGTCAGGACAACCATGTCCACATGTTTAAACATATTTCCTTTGTTTTGTTTTAAGATAGCATCCATTTATTTAGCTCAGGATAGCCTGGAAAGAATAAATAGGAGAAATCTGGGAAGAAAAGATCAAGGAAGGAGAGAAGGAGGAGGATTTCGGGAGCCAACCACCCAGCTACACAGCAAGCCATGGAATAAGAGTGAAACTAAGATACATAGAAGTAAGAAAAGGAAACCACCCAGAGGTTAAAGGTAGATGGGATAATTTAAGTTAAGAAAAAACAGCAATAAACAAGCTAAGCTAAGGCCAGGCATTTATAAGTAATAATAATCCTCCATGTGTGGTTTATTTGGAAGCTGGATGGTGGGTCCTCTAAAGAGCCAAAAGAGTAAAATAACAACCAACAATAATTGTCAGCTTATATCCTTTCATCCTAGTAATGGTGATCTCTTTTATTTTAACTCACCTTTGTCAACCTCTGTTAATATTCAAACTGTAGAGACTTGTAATGTGGCAATTTGCATCTGAATTAAAGGCTTTGTTGACATTTTTGTGCATGCATTTTCACTGTGCTGGTTGAGTTTAAGCCTGTGACGAGAAGAATAAATCTAAGCTGTAGATTTGTGAACGACAAGCATATTAAAACACCACCCAAGTTTGAGGCCACCACATGAATGCAAAGTGCATTGAAGTAATCATAGGTGAGCTGGGTCTGTAGCCAAGGAAATACCAAATGGGTGTGGTGTTGTATGAATCCCTCCTCCTCCTGTAGGAAATACCAAACGGGTATGGTGTTGTATGAATCCCTCCTCCTCCTGTAGGAAATACCGAATGGGTATGGTGTTGTATGAATCCCTCCTCCTCCTATAGGAAATACCGAATGGGTATGGTGTTGTATGAATCTCTCCTCCTCCTGTCGAAGGACAAGAACTCTAGCAAGAGCTGACGTTTGACATGTTCTTTCTCTTTCTTCCACAGCCATTGTAGTGAGATTTCTGACCAAACGATTCATCTGGGAATATGATCCAACACTCGGTATGTTACACATTGTGTCCTTACCACATCCTCCTTCAATAGGACCCTGAAAAGGGGACAGCAAGTCTGTGGCACTCTTGTTAAGCCCCTTTTGACTGTTTTGAAAGCATAATGTTTCATTTGTCATGCATGAAGCCCTCCTAGAGGCCTGTGGTGTGCAGCACATCCTGTTTTGAGCCCTGCAGGACTTTGTGCAGCAATGAAGAAGTTAAATCCATCCTCAGAGGAGAAGCAAATGGGTTCAGCGGGTTGCTTGCTCTCCCATTCAATATGCAACCTTGCCCTACTGGGAGAAAGGGTGATTCCGGCAGCATTTGGGGTGGGACCAACGGGTATGCTGAAAAGAGTGTCACTGTAAAAGCAAACATCTGCACACTGATCAGGGGATGTGTAAGCAGAAAACCTTATCCCATCCCTTTAGCTTCCAATGGTTAGACCAAAGCGGTATTTATGGGTAAAGAAGGCAGAAACTGTTTATGCAGAAATATGGGTAAAGACTATTCCTAGGCACTTTTTTTTTTCTGATGTTTTTCTCTCTGTGTGTGTGTGTGTGTGTGTGTGTGTGTGTGTGTGTGTGTGTGTGTGTGTTGGGGGTGGTAGTGTCCATGTGTCATAGTGTATGTGTGGAGGACAGAGGACAACTGACAGGCGACAGTTCTCTCTTTCACCATATGGGTTTCAGGGATCAAACACAGGTTCTTCGGCTTGGTAGAAAGTGCCTTCACCCCCTGAGCCATTCGCCAGTCCCACAGTTTTGATTTCATGTTTATTGATGCTTATGCCTTATGCATAGTGTTGAGTTTCACATGGCAATTCCCTGCAGATGTGTCATGCGTGAGATTACGTGTGCAGTTCTAAAGGAAGGCTGCCCCCTACCCTGTGTTTGTTTTAGTCATTCATTCCACAAATATTATAACCTGCCCTCTCTGCATCTGCCCTGTAGTTCAGGTGCTATAGAGAGACCAGTTAGCAGACTCTGATCTGAGGCGGGGTGCACTTCCTTATGCACATAGAGGTCAAAGGTTGGGTGTCTTTCTCTATTCCTCTCCACTTTGTTTTTTGAGACAGGATCTCTCACTGTACCTGAAGCTTACCACGGCTGCTAGACCAGCTGGCCAGCCCCCGGGATCCTCCTGCCTGGTCCCCCATCCTCCAGTGCTTGGATTACAGAACTGCACCACTGTGCCTGGATATTTGCATGGGTTCTAGGGATACAATCACAGGTCTACACTTCATCCACTGAGTCAGATTCTGTGGTGGAAGGGAACAAGGAAGGGATAGACCCTCCTGTTGCTTTATTTCTTTAGTGTCAACTTTAGAATCTATCTGAAACTTACTTTAGTGAATAGTAGACAGTGAGGACTCAGCAGTTGTTTGTGAATCATTGACCAGAATTCCCGTCTTTAGTTACATTCTGAGGCCATCTTCAGATACCAAGTCATTTGTAGTAGGATGCAGTCTAAACATCCAATGCCATCCTCTTTACTTATTGCTCATCTCTCTTGATTTTCATCAACGTGCTATTTGGCTGTGGTACTGTGGACATTCCCACAGGTCTACGCACTGCGTTGACCATATCCCCACCAGATTTCCTCTCCTCCTTTTGTTTCTCTGTAAGCACTCCTGTCTCCCGTTCGTTCCTCACTCCTCTGGACATTCTTACCCCTACTTCCACGCCATATCGACCTACACGATTCTATACATCTATATAAAATCCATGGACCACAAGTGAGAAAAAAAAAAAACACATGGCTCTATCTCTGAGGATGCCTTGGTTTGTTTAGTACAGTCCTCTCCAGTTGCATCCATTTTCCTGAAAACGGCATACCTCTGTTCTCCTGGGTGAGCAGAAAGCATCCCATTGTGTATATACACAAGCTATTTGTGTATAGCTTGCTCCCATGACTCAGCCATTGCTGACAGCACTGAGCCCCTCTACAGCTCCATTCTGCATTTTGACAAATGGGAGAGAGCATCTTCCTCCTCCACTCTCTGACAACATTATCTAGGTCAGTTTCAGAAATTGTGACAGCATGGCATGACTGATTGGAATTGACTGAAATCATAAATTATTTTTGAAGCTTCATATTCTATGATAGTCAATCTTTTAAACAGGAGTTTGACTTATATCCATTTTTAAGGGTCCTCCTCTGCCTTTGCTTTTAAATAGACTATCACAAGTGACTTTATTAGTAAATACATAATCATACTTATCCAGATTTGTATCTGGATAGAAATATCACCAGATACCTCTGTGAAGATGTAAGGAATAATGAAAGGTTATATGCCAAGACAGTAACATTAGCTATTGAATGAGATGAGAATACAAGATAATATTTTCTGATTTTGCTTATCTAAATGTATCTTTGTAACACAAACAGGAAAAGAAACAAGCAAAAAGACCCACATTTGAAATACAATGTGTCTTAGTTAGGGCTTATATTGCTGTGAAGAGACACCATGACCGTGACAACTCCTATAAAGGAAAACATTTAATTGGGTAGCTTACAGTTTCAGAGGTTTAGCCCATTAGCATCATGGTGGGAAGTAAGGCAGCATGCAGGCAGACATGGGTGCTAGAGAAAGAGCTGAGAGTCCTTGTACCTTGACCCACAGGCAACAGGAAGTGGTCTGTCTCACTGGGTGTGGCTTGAGCATATATGAGACCTCAAAGCCCACCTCCACAGTGACACACTTCCTCCCACAAGACCACACCTACTCCAACAAGGCCACACCTCCTAATAGTGCCACTCCCTTTGGGGGGCCATTTTCTTTCAAACCACCACACAATACTTACCTGGCTTAAGTATAAAAAGAATTAAATTTAATATTTTAAATTTCTAAAATTATTTTATAGGCATGCATTATGGAATAATTATCAGTTGGAACATATAGAAAGTACACTTTGATTAGTAATGTTCTTCCCAGTATATTCTCTGATATTACTTAGGGATTAGGAAGGAGAAAAATAATTATTTCTTGAGAAAAGATGCTTTTAAATACCTTGTTCATCACATTCTTCAGCATGTGTACAAGTATAACAATAGTCTGAGTCTGAGGTGGTTTATTTGGCTGTAAAGATGAACCTGGCTTTAAGAAGGAGCCACTACCCATTGTCTCGCCAGCTGTGTACGTAGTCCCTCTCGTGTTTTTCTCCTTTATGTAAGTTTTATAGTGATTATTTGATACTTTCCACAATCCATAGGAGTTCAGTTGAAAGCTGCTTGTTCTCCATTCTGTCCACATATCACAACAAAAGATCAAGATTACAAAAAAATGACATTTTTAACTTTCTCTGGGCGTGTTCTAGTAACTAACGTAACTATTTTTAATTAGTCTTTGGTGAAGCCTTTTCCTTTTCTTTTATTCATTCTGAACAGCCACAACTATAAATAGGGATGAGCCTGCCCTGGTTATCTGCAGGCATCCTCCTCTAGGAAGCCTGACACCACACAGTAACCTGCCCCGGGCTGCTCAGTGAGGACCCTGGCTGCTAAGCAACCAGAGCCCTTCCTCTACTTCAGCAGGAACAGGTGCATGACTCACTGGCAGGTGATGCTGTCATTAGCTCGCACACTGCAGACTGGGGCTGTGTGGGCGTGTACATTGAAAGCCCGTTAATTTTCCAGCATACAGGAAACCTCAATCCAGTGGATTCAAGAGAAATTAGCATTTCTTGGGCTTAACTTCGCACTCCCATAGGGAAAGACTGGATCTCTGTGGAAGTGATGGTTACTTTACAAGTTCCAAAACAAGCAGCAACCAAGGTAGCTACGTTACAAAGCAGCGTGGTCTGTTTGTGGAGGAGGAAGAGGAAGGATTCAGGAGTTGTCTTCTTGAATTCGAAATTCAGCCCCTTCCTCAGAACTTGAGGAAGTGGGTTTCTTGATTTTGGACTTTTGTTGTTGTTTTGAGAGAAGCTGGAAACTATGAACACCACCCCACATATTAACAAAATGTAATAGTTACTGCTCTGAAGCGATCCCACAAAGAAACACTTTGCCCTTTGTGCTAGATTGGTTTTCTATTGATGTGATCAACGCCATAACCAAAAGCATCTTGGTGAGGAAAGAGTTTATTTGGCATATGTGTCCCAATCACATTCTACCCTGAGGGAAGCCAGGCAGGAAATCAAGGCAGAAACTTGAAGCATAAACCTTCCCCATGGCTTGCTCAGCTACCTTTCTAATATAGCTTAGGCCCCCCTTTCTAGGGGTGGTACCACCCACAGTAGCCTGGGCCCTCCTGCATCAATTAGCAATCGAAAAAAATGCCTCACAGACATGCCCATAAGCCAATCTAATGGAAACAATTCCTCAACTGGAGTTTCCCCCTAGAGACAGCTGGGTTTGTGTCAATTTTACAATGTCTAATCAGCGCACTATTATAGTGGCCAGTGGTTCCAGGCTTCCAGATTTCAGACCCAGTGATTTTCTATGTGTTTTTTTGTTGCTGTTGGGTTTTGTTGAATTTGTTTATGAAAGGATCTTTCATGATGATTCTAATTAGAGGTACAAGCAAGGGAACTGTACCTACACCGATTTAAAGTCCCATTTTACAAAGAGGGATTTTATATATGTGTGTGTGTTTTGATGGATGTAGTCTCAGAAAATCTCACAATCCTTTATATGGAATGATTTTCATTTCCCTTAGCTTTTTCTCATCTCATCAGTGGATTCTTTGCCAGATTCAGCCCTGGTTTGTTAATAACAACAGAAACTACCCCTGAAGTTCATCAGATTTTGGATGTGGCCCATTTAATCAGGAAACGACCTTGATGGTAGGAGGAGGATTCTGGCTATAGACTAAACAGAATCTATAAATGTCTAGTCCCAATCAAGAATTGAATCCCTGCCTTTTAGAGTCATGTTACCCTCAAAGAATGTTGCGGGACACAAGAGTGCAGAGGGAGGCTTGTAACACCACGTAATTGTGTGTGTGTCCCTGCTCATGGGTGCATGGTGGAGGCCTGGAGAGAGCAAAAGAGAGGGCGCTTCTTAATGTATAGTACTACTGTCCTGGGACAAAAAGAGATGATGCATATTGTGTTTGAATGCAGGGTTGCTGTCCCTGTGCCTGGGAGAAGTTCAGCCAGGAATAGGGGAAGGAGTCAGGAGATGTAAGAACCCCCTGGCTCATTGATTCTGTTCTAGGTTCCTCTTCCTTGCCTCATAGGTGCTTCTGCTTGGACAGGCTCAGGCAGAGACAAGTTCTCTCAACCGGGTGCTGAAGCAGAAGTGCAGGCATGCCACAGAACTGTTTAGTAACAATACTGCAGGGAAATGGGAGATGAGCATTTGACGAACTGGACCAGAGAAACCAGACTCCATCCAAGATGACATGATGGGTTTGTGATCCGGCCAGAATCCAACTCAGAACAGTTTCCACTCTAGCAGAAAGCCATGTTGCTTACTACTACTGTTACAGCACTGGCCAGGAGGCCATACCAATATGTTGAAATAGGCAAAACAGCTTAGTCCAAAACAGCCGAGTGTCCAACCTTGCTAGAGTGTGAAAAATATACTTTTTACAGAAATGTCATGGGATGTTTTTCAAAGGTTATTTTTATTATTTTTAGTTATCCGTTGGGGAGGCTGGAATGTGCACATGAGTGCACGTGCCCATTGAGGCAATAGACATCAGGTTGATCTGGAAAAGAGCTTGTCAGCTGCCTGAAGTAGGGGTTTGGTACCAAACGGGGATACTTTGGAAAAGCAGTATCTTCACCACTGTGCTACCTACCTCTCCAGGGCCCTGAAGGCACGTTTAAGTCATGTTCCTTCATATATGGGAATCTTAAAGATAATTTTAATATACCTAATTTAATTATGAAACTGGTGTTTGTTTTAGAATATACATTCTTGAATGGCTTTGGCCATAGATCAGTCAAATATACCCCCAGCCCTCCAAAGAAAGGACTCATGTTACCATTCTTGTTAGTATAAAGAAAAGAGAACATATGTAAAGATTCCAAACACATGTGCATCCTTTGATTGTTTTTTTTGTTTTGTTTTGTTTTTTTTAGATTTTTGAGACAAGGTCTCTCTAAATATCCCTGGCTGTCCTGGGACTCACTATGTAGACCAAGCTGGCCTCACCAAACCCAGATTTCTTTTGCATTTTGAAATGAAGAGCAGAAATTATGTGTTTTGTTAGTTATCTCAAACAAGCTCACAAACTCATATCTAATATTTTACCTCTTTATTTTATATAATTATATATATATTATTTATTTATATTTATATTTTATAATATATCTTATATATATTATATATTTTATAATATTATATTAGATATTTTATATATATCTAATATTTTCAATGTCTTGCATGTAGAGAAAATGAATTCATAATGAGAGAAAGACACATGAAGTGGGGGAAATGCTCAAAACAGTGTGAAAAGAGTGCTTATCTTGGATGAAATTGGTTCAGTGCCACCCGCTGCTGTGTCTGCAGCAGACATTCCCTCATTTCCTGCATTTCATCCCTTTCGTTTCAGTTAACAAACAGCCGAAGAACTGCACAAATTCATGCATGTTTCATTCTGTTCCACTCCCCCCTGTGGTGGCCTTCTGCAGTTGAGACCCACAGCCTGTTTATCACGGGAGCCACAAAGAGCAATGTCCTTTTCTCTGAGACAGATTGTGGAGCAAAGAGATGGATGAGAGCCCGGGTTTCTGTTTTCCAGGCTGCAGGGCTGATACCAGCCATTTGAAAAGGGGAAGTCAGTACAAAAGGCACAGAAGAACAGCCTGGGGGGAGGAACAGAAGGGCGTGGATGCCCAGCATGTGTGCGGCCAGCTGGACTTCTCCTCAGGCCCAAGGACTCAAGAAGAAGAAAGGAAACTATTGGGGAAACACTTGCAAAGTGGTCACTCCTGTAAATGGTGGAGCATTGAGTCACCCAAACTATACCCTCTTGTTTAGCATAAAAGGGGGCAGGCCTGGGACGCTCTGCAGATGAGAGTCCACATGCTCTCAATGTGTGGATCATGAGGTCAAGGACATGAAGCAGATGCAAAGCACGTTTATTCAAGTATATTGAATGTAGTCTCATTCTAAAACGACAACTTGTAGCTGAAGTTTTCTCTAGTCCTGCCTGGCCCACGGTCAGGACAAATCTCTCACCCGCCAGTCCCGCAGCTGCTCAGGCCCAACCGAGTAAACACACAGAGACTTATATTACTTATAAACTGTATGGCCATGGCAGGCTTCTTGCTATCTAGTTCTAATATCTTAAATTAACCCATTTCTATAAATCTATACCTTGCCACATGGTTCGTGGCTTACCAGTGTCTTATATGTTGGTACTCATGGTGGCGGCTGGCAGCATCTCCTGATTCAGCCTTCCTGTTCCCAGAATTCTCTTCTCTGCTTGTCCCACCTATACTTCCTGCCTGGTTACTGTCCAATCAGCATTTTATTTATACAGGGTGATATTGACAGCAACAACTTTTCCAGAAAGGCTTGAATTATGCAGGTTCCAGTAGTTACCATTCACAGTATTGCTGCTGGATGGCTAAGCCCTGCCCATAGCAAGCTTCCTTTCTGCATTGTATACCTTGGATAGGCACTTGTTTACTGTAAGAAAATGGAAAAGTGGTCCCCAAAGGCTGCAAAAAGTAGTTGATAAGAAAGGAAGGAAGGGAAGGGAGGAGGAAAGAAGAAAGAAGGGAGGGAGGGAGGGAGGGAGGGAGGGAGGGAGGGAGGGAGGGAGGTGTACTGAAGAAATGAAGAATCAGGTGTGCTGATTTCTGGTCTAGTCCCCAAGAGAGGCAAGGCCAGGCTCGTGCACTTGGTTGGGTAGATGTTCCGGTGATCAGTGTGCACAAATACCCAGTTAGTAATTGTATTAGATGTCTTGCCGTCTCTCCAGCACCCTCAACAAAATGTTTTAAGTTCGAATTCTTAGTTTTATGATCAGATACAGAAGGAGCCTACAGTTTTCTTCTAATTGTGTTTTCTTGCTGCTGCCTTTGTACCAGCATCTGGTGGGGTGGGCACCTGTGCCGTGCTGTCTTTGAGTTCTGTGCCCGCATCATTTTCGATTCATCCTGGTTTCTCTCCGACTCTGTAGAATGGAGTACTTAGCTCACCTCTTCTAGGCCCCCACCCCTTTTTTCCTGACATGTTTGTTAGTTACACTTGCCTTTGATCTTTACCTCACCATCCTGAAGGGACACATGAGCATCAGCTGGCGTGAACCACAATTCCGGATTGCTCCTGATGTGGTTTCATTGACTTGTTCTGCCACTGGCGTCCTGAATTCAGCTTCACTGAGAAGAAGCTCAGCGTTAACTGAGCCACACCCTTTCGTGGGAAGTGTACTGTATTAATCTGCTCTCCTCCCACATTATCAATGTCCTTAAATTTCACTGTAATGGGTACATTCTGTTGGATATTTTTATCTTAAGACCTTCAGTGGCTCTTGTTCCTGGAAATTCTCAGTCATTACAACCTCAGCTGTTTCTACAACCCTGGAGATTTTATTCTCTTTGCCAAGGCTTATTTTGTAAAGAATAAGATTTATAGATGTGTTATACATATTTCTTATTAAAATTTCCAGTCTTGCTTTCCTTCTTACGAGCTAGTGATGCCTCCTGAGAAAACCCCTCAGTGTGACCTTCACCAACTCAGTCAGTCACTCTTGGCTCCTTTGCCTGCCTTGCATTCATAGATGGCAGCAGCAGCTGACTGTGGTGATAATGTGTTCCCCCAAATATTGTGCACACTAATACATTTATCTGGGGTCATAGAACAGAACAGCCACAATATTAAACATAGAGGTTAGGCAGTGGTAGCATACGCCTTTAATCCTAGCATTCCAGAGGCAGAGATCCACTTGGATCTCTGTGAGTTCAAGGCCACACTGGAAACAGCCAAGCATGGTGACTCACGACTTTAATCCCAGGAAGCAGTGGCAGGAGGCAGAAAGGTATTTAAGGCATGAGGATGAGGAACTATAGCTGGTTAAGCTTTCAGGTTTTCGAGAAGCACAGTTCAGCTGAGATCCATTCGGATGAGGACTGAGAGGCTTCCAGTCTGAGAAAACAGGATCAGCTGAGGAGTTGGCAAGGTGAGGTGGCTGTGGCTTGTTCTGCTTCTCTGATCTTCCAGCTTTAACCCCAATACCTGGCTCTAGGTTTGTTTTTATTAAAAAGACCATTTAAGATTGCTGCTACGGCTGACACTGCTCTGCTCTGGGATTCCACTTACACGATGAGGGATGTATTCAGACTGCCCGGGCTTCTTGTACCTGCTACCTTCTCATCTCTTGGGGTTTGGGGACCACTAAGGACCCAGTAATTGCAGCTGGTACAGAACATCTGCTATGTCCTGCTTTGATCAGGCAACATGAGGAGGAATCTGCATTATTCCATCCCCTCCATCTGCTCAGAACCTTTATACTTCGGGTTACCGCTCTTCACCAGCCACCAAAAACAAGCTCAGCTGCCTCTCACTGTCTCAAGGTCCCGGCAGTTTCACAGCACATGTCCAGCCTCTTACAGTCTAGGGGTCTTGATCAGGTTTGTATTTTCATTTTTTTTTAAATCTGTAAGTTAAGGAAATAAAACACCCAGAAGCTCAAGTGTGACAGGAGGCAATAGGGAAGTTCCCAAACACAGCGGACAGAATCAGGCAGTAAAGAAAAGCTTTTATTAGAGGTGAGGAAACACACACAACACAGCAAACATAGACCAGCTATCTGCAGAGCAGAGGGGAACAAAGACAGGACAGGATGGCTGGTGAGCCCACAACTGTTATGTGAACATGTTCTGATCAGTCTGGCTTTGTCAGGTCCATCAGCCAGTGCCAGCCTTTGTTTCAAGCTGCTAGGCTTTTGTCTCAGGTCAGGAGGGTGAGGAGGAAGAAGCCAGCCAGCCTGGAAGTTCACCGTCTCTGTCTGTCTGCCTGTCGTAAACTCTGTCTGTCTAAGTCCCTGTCTCTCAGTCCTATCCACCTCCCTCTAATGTCTGTGATCTTTACAGGGTTGATGTTAGAAAGAGACACAATGGGGTTTTCTGAAAGAAACAAAAAACCCTGAATTGTAGGAATATCAAGGCAGAATGTATTTTTGTATGGAAAATGACTTTTTAATTTTTTGGAATGTAGGTATCTCATCCAGTTAAAATGGATAAGAGTGCTAGGGGGCTGGCCTCACAGGAGAACAAGATGCAGCCTTGAGGAGAAGATAGAGGACCAAGGGGCTGATGGCTGGAGTGTGGGGCCTTGTAAAGCTCTGGCGAGCATGGTGCTGTTTCTTTGTCCTTCCTCTCTTCCCTGGACAGTCCCCCCACAGCTACAAAGGCAGAAATACTCTTCCCTTGCCTAATTTCTGACTTCAAGGATCAAATTAATTCTCACATGTGCCTTTTATGCCATCTTCATTCTCTCATTCTTTCAGAGTCAACCTACCGACACCAGGCAACCATCGATGATGAAGTTGTTTCTATGGAGATCCTAGATACCGCTGGTCAGGTAAATATGAATTCAGCTAAGTATTTTCTACATTAAATAAAAAGAGAGATATGTAAGATATGCATAATGTAAAAAAATAAAGCCAAAGAATTTTTCTGTATATGACTAAAAGCTTATACCTTTCATTATCTCACCACTTTATACATTAATGCATATGTAATTTGATCCTTGTGTAAGTGACCCTGTGCTTCAAGAAGGTACTAGAAATATTACAAAACTCATAGACCTCCCTCTATATCTGGGGGGATGCCAATGTATTCATGTGTTTTTTATAGCCAAACATGCTTTGGAAATGCTCAAGTGAATTTAAATAAGCATCTCTATTGAAAGGAATTACTAATATCCTCATGTGCAGGCTGAGTCCTTGAGAAAGAGCTCTGGTCTACACTGCATTCCAAGTCTCTATGACCACATTCAGGTTTGTTTGTGCCTTTCACACTGTCCTATGTGGAGATGCTTGCCTGTAAATCTGGCTGGCAAATTTCCTTTGACATTAGTCAGATCAAGTCTTAGAAAGGATTCATAGTCTCAGTTCCCAAATGTAGAAATGACTATAGGGATGATGATTGAGTGGCCAGGCATTTCCATGGTACTGAGACAATGACCCATGACCTCCAAGAAGACTTGAAGTGTTTAATCTAAGAAATGCTCCTGAAATTAATGACACCCTATCCTTCTCAGTACTCCTTCCGTATACATGGACCTTCACACAGTATTGAACACACCAAGAGAGGCAGAAGCCTCTAGAAGACAGCTGAACCTATGAAAACAAAGCTTTTTTCTCTTTTTCCCTCTCATCTTTTTTCTTCTTCCTCCTCCTCCTCTTCTTCCTCTTCCTCCTCTGTCTCTCTTCCCACACACAATGTCTTGCCATCTCACCACATTGTAGCTAGAGTTTTCCTGCCTTGCCCACAGTCAGGACAAATCTTTGTCACCCTCCAGTCCCACAGCCACTCAGACCCAACCAAGTAAACACAGAGACTTATATTGCTTACAAACTGTATGGCTGTGGCAGGCTTCTTGCTAACTGTTCTTATAGCTTAAATTAATCCATTTCCATAAATCTATACCTTGCCACGTGGCTGGTGGCTTACCGGTGTCTTCACATGCTGCTGATCATGGTGGCAGCTGGCAGTGTCTCTCTGCCTCAGCCTTCTGCTTCCCAGAATTCTCCTCTCTCCTTATCCCACCTACTTCCTGCCTGGCCACTGGCCAATCAGTGTTTTATTTATTGACCAATCAGAGCAACAGATTTGACATACAGACCATCCCACAGCACCACATAGCCAAGGCTGGCCTTGAACATGACATCCTCCCACTCCTGCCTCCCAAGCACTAGGACCACAGGTGTGTGTACTTCCAGACCCAGCGAGCAACACCTTTCAAACTGTGCAGGTTTTCTCAGGAAGGAGTAGTCGCCCCTCTGAGGGTCACTGCAGGAGAATTTTCATCATTACTACTACCACCATACAACACAAATTAGGGCATTGGGGTGTGTGGGTGGGGATCCTAATTTCCAGCTTAAGCAGTGTACTTTATACAACATGTCATGTTTTTTTTTTTTTTCTGTCCCTAGGGTTACCAATTGTCTCTAATCAGAACAGAGAGGATATTAAAACAAATGGGGGTGGGTTGTACTTACTTTCCAACTACTGAAGAAAATAAGCTCGACCAGGAAAACAGCCAAGACATTTAATGACAAGCAGATATGAGGAGGTGTAATTAAGGGATTAGTATGGCAATAGCAGTGTACACATTGGGGTGAGGCCCAGGTCTCCTGATTGCGGGTCTTTCTTTGCCCACAGGAAGACACCATCCAGAGGGAAGGGCACATGCGCTGGGGTGAAGGCTTCGTGCTGGTCTACGATATCACTGATCGAGGGAGCTTTGAAGAAGTGCTGCCACTCAAGAACATCTTAGATGAAGTCAAAAAGCCCAAAAACGTAACTCTCATCTTGGTCGGAAACAAAGCCGACTTGGACCACTCCAGACAAGTGAGTACCGAAGAAGGGGAGAAGCTGGCTACAGAATTGGCCTGTGCATTTTACGAATGCTCTGCCTGCACGGGAGAAGGGAACATCACCGAGGTCTTCTACGAGCTCTGTCGAGAGGTGCGTCGCAGGAGGATGGTGCAAGGCAAGACGCGGCGACGCAGCTCCACTACACACGTCAAGCAAGCGATTAACAAGATGCTCACCAAGATCAGTAGTTAGAGGCCCTGCCAAGATGTGCTGAAAATTGAGAAGTCTTTCCTGGCTCTTCTTTTGCCCTTCCAAACATGAGCAAAATATTCCACTCTTATTCTGACTTTGGGAAATGTCGGGATTTCTCATGGTTCCTGGTCTGCTACATGCTGGGAAGTTCTCCAGTGTCCTCTCGGTCCTGATGCTGTAACCGTCTCCCCCTTTCCCGCTTGCGTAGGATCCGTGCTAATATAGTTTGTAATGTAACCACCAAAGATACTGAAGTGGCTGGGTTCACGGAAGCTAATTTTAGGCATCCCTGCCTTGCTTTAATAAGTTGAAGTCTTTTCAAAGGCGTTTTAAGATTCTGTTTCTTATGGAATACTACAGGGGTCACCATAAAATTTTGTGGTGTCTAGTGAGAACTTGAGAAGCGTAGTTGCGTGATTGGAACGGGAATAGAACTCTAGTTCCCATCTGAAGTAAGGACTTTAAAAAAAATGTTATCTTACTTAAATTGTACAGTTTTTCTTTAACCCTTTATTTCATTTTTAGGTTGAAATGTTATCACTGATTTTTGTTCTGTAATGTAATTGCCCATTTCAATTCAAGTTGGTTCTCTCAATGATCTCTATCAGTCCTTACACTCCCACTTCTATTATAATTTCCTTAATAACAAGAAAAAAAAAAAAAACAAGACCCACAATTCACACACATCCTGCTGTGTCTTGGCTCCCTGAAGCCTGGGTGATAAAAAAAAAAAAACAACAGCAGGAATCTTTGTACCAAAGCTTGACTTCACTGCATGTTAGTAGAGGAATTAGAATTAGAGACACCTGGTTTGTGTATTACTCTATTAACACTGTAGCAGGAAGATAATCCTCTAAATAAGACAATTATGATGCCTAGTTAGTCCTCATTGGAAACCAAGGCTGAATCCCACGCAGGCAGCAGAGTCAACCTCTGATTCAATAAGTTGGCCACATGCTTTCTTAGCCTTTTAACCTTTGGCTAAGGTTAATTCTCTTGGAAGAATTGGGGAAAAGAATGGGTGATTCAAATCATTATCCCTGAACGAGCGTATACGTAATGTGGAAGCTCAGCTGGTAAAAGGAACTCTGTGACTGCCAAGAGTTTACAGCTCTTTTCTCCATTTCCTGCCCCACATATTAATATTTGGGCACTTTATTTTAGAAGAAAATATATATCTTTTACATATGTATGTATTTATATGTATACATATAAGTGTGTATAAAATTTGTAAGCATTGGAGGCTTTAATTCACCAATGTATTTGAACAACCTGGTGTAACTGACTTCGTTTTATGTGACTATAATAAAAAATATAATTTTCAAAATCTGTCAGAATTCTTTGGGACTAGCTTGTAAGTTTAGGGGAGGATTGGGAAGCAATTGAATTGCAGAATGAAAAGTCAGTGAACCCAATTGGAAGAGAAATTAGCTCCTGCTAATAATAATAGCTGCTACTTTTAGAATACTCAGGGTTATTTGGGGTACTTTGTTCATTTTCTCCCCAAATCGTCACAATTATCCTAAGACAGTGCTGTGATAACCATGGTAGAGTTACAGATATTGGGCCAGACAAGAGAGGAAATGATGTCACTAAGTCTACGTTGGTGTTTAGAGGGTAGAGAGGAAGTGATGTCACCAAGCCTATCTGGGTGTTTATAGGGCAAATCCAGAACACTAACTAGAGGAAGTCAAACTTTGTGGTCCACACTGTAGCCCACTGGACAGTTCTTAACCTTGGCTGCAAGAGTGAAGACACAAAATGAAGTGATTAAGGGAAAATGCCTTCTTTATTCTCTTGTTCATCTATTCACTGCATATTTGTTTATATATGCCAAATACATAATTTTATATAGCCCACTTGATGGTGCATGACCCAAACTTGAGGAATACATTAGAATAACCAAACAAAGATGGCAAAATCTTCTCAGTAGTGGAAACAGCTTGGAATGAAAATATGGAGACATGAATATTATGGTGAATGCAGAGTCCACAAGGAGTTCAGAGGGCCACATATTATCATTTTTAGAGGAAGAGGGGATAGGAAAGGTGAAGGAAAGAATTAAAAGTGTGCAAAGAGTAGGAAGCAAGAAAGAAGTCAAAAACTCATATTCCAGCAAGCATACCTGCTGAAAATGAAGTGAGTAAATGCCATGGGGATCGTTTCCATTTGGACAATCCAAAGGGAAAGGAAACAGGGACAGTTATTGGACAGAACTTCTAGGTCCAGTCTCTTTCATCCTCACGTATCTTTGCTAGAAATGTAGCTCAGGCAATCCCCACTAAAGCCTACTCTTAAGGCAGTGAAAACATGAATGTCATTCTTGAGTCAAAAATTAAGGAAGTTGGAGCTGGAGAGATGGCTCAGCAGTTAAGATCACCTGCTGCTCTTACAGAGGGCCTGGGTCTGGTCCCCAACACCCACATGAAGGTTCACAACTGACTGTAATTCCAGTTCCCGGAATCCAAATCCCTCTTCTGCTCTCCAGGGGCACTACACATATGTTGTGCACATACATGCCACCACGCAAGTATGAAACACATGGAATAAAATAAATAAAACAAAAGTAAGGAAGTCAAACACACGGTCGGTGCAGTAACTGTGATAGACATGGGCAGTAAATCCAGGCAAACATAAAAAGTCCATCTTTTAATTAAAGATCACGTGAGTTCACCACTGTAACTTGTCTCATATTCCAAGCTTCTCCACAAAGAAAGATTACAGACTAATGCTACCAATTGTCTGGAAGGTTAGCTTCATTTTGATTACGCTAGTGACGTAAGCTTCATTTACTAGTAAGGATGATTTTCCACATCAAATGATGCCATCCGTGTAGCCACAGGGGGCTGACAAGAGCCCTATTTATTTTGGCATTTCACACTACTAGGAAGAACCAGAGAAAGTATATGTAATAACAATTTTACTGACGTTGAGTAATGAGCAATCAGGTGCTAGTAGTGTTCCTGAATGAAGAAGACTCTCAAGGTAAATGCCTGTGACTGCTCCGACTTAATGTCAAGTAACTGACTCCAGAAAAACAAACAAACAAACAAAAAACAGAGTATGGCTTCCAACAATAGAATAGATCCTGAGAGCTCAGTGATATAGAAATCAGAACTGGAGGAGGCCAAGTTCATCAGAATCTGTGGCCCAAGAGAGATGCTAAAGATTGACAGGCAGACTCAGCCTGAAATAAAAGGTGAAGAAGGTGTCAGTGGTTACTTTCCTCACCACTGGGACCAACACACGAGAAGAGGGAATGCAAGGGAGAAAGGACTTATTATTGGCTCCTAGTTTAAGCGAATACAGTCCATAATGGCAGGGAATGTGACTGGACCTTGTTCACATCTGGACCTCAACCCTCGGGATGACACTGTCTATATTCAGTGTGGTCTTCTGCAGTTAATCCTTTCTTCATCTTCTCTGGGGACTCGGGAATTGCTCTCAGGAACACACCCAAAGGTGTGCTCTTGGTGTTCCTTAATCCAATCAAGTTCACAGTGCAAATTAACCAGAACAAGAGCAGGGTGTCAAGGAATGTGGGGAGAAACATGTACAGGACTGGAAACAGTTTGTGTTCACGTCAACCACACTGAAAGGACCTGGTGATATACAAACCACACCCAGGAGCTGAGAAAACCATTGTGTCAACACACAGGGAATTAGAAGAACGGTGTGTTGGCTATGAGTCTAAATCATTCCATACCACCACTCTAATAGAGCTTTAAAAAGTTTGAAGCTCATCAGACTTAATCCAGCTAACGTTTCTTTGTCCTAGAAAAAATATCCAACATCCTATTATGGAAGTATAGGAGCAAATTCTATATTTGACAAGATTGAAACTCCTATCAGGTTAAAAATTCTATATGCAAAGAGGTAAGAAAATATGCCCTAGATATAGGATTAAAAAGCATTCAATAGAAACAGACCAAGATGAGAGACACCGTCACTATCAAACAAGGAAATTGTGACAGCTTTCCAGATATGTGCTCCATGTGTTCACGGAGGTAAAGAAAAGTCTGAGCATAGAAAGGACAGATGAAAAGGATCAGCATGAGATGAAGGTGACTTTCATCTGAAAGGTACTGTACTGAGTTCGACTGTCATCAGACTGGATACTGAAAAAATGTCAATCAAAAAGAAGACACAGCAGTTGAAACAACCGAAACGAAACAATGAGGAAGAAAGGGCTGCTGTGGGATGTTAATGTATGTCCTGTGGGAGCCCTTCTTGGGTTCCTTGTGGCGTTACCCAGCAGGTTTGCATAGAGGATGATTAGGACCATGGGCCTGAGTGCAGGTGTCTGAGATGGTCTGCACTTGGCTCTACTGGGGGATGGTCTGTATGTCAAGTTGCTCTGATTGGTCAATAAATAAAACCTGATTGGTCGTGGCTAGGCAGGAAGTATAGGCGGGACTAATAGAGAGGAGAAATAAAAGAACAGGAAGGCAGAAGGAGACACTGCCAGCCACTGCCAGGACAAGCAGCATGTGAAGATGCTGGTAAGCCACGAGCCGTGTGGCAAGGTATAGATTTGTAGAAATGCGTTACTTTAAGATATAAGAACAGTTAACAAGAAGCCTGCCACGGCCATACAGTTTGTAAGCAATATAAGTCTCTGTGTTTACTTGGTTGGGTCTGAGCGGCTGTGGGACTGGTGGGTGACAGAGATTTGTCCTGACTGTGGGCAAGTCAGGAAAACTCTAGCTACAAAGGGCATTGACCACAGACTCTCTTGGATGAACTGGCAGAACAACAGATGATGTGATTGGACTCCCAGAAGTAGAGGTGAGTGGAGGGGCAAAAACTAGCAGCAGGCTGGAGGGACGGCTCAGTGGTTAAGAGCACTGGATGTTCTTCCAGAGGACCCGGGTTTGGCTCCCAGCACCCACATGGTATCTCACAACTGTCTATAACTCTAGTTCCACAGAATCCCACATCCTCTTTTTTACTTCTGTGGGCACCAGACACACAAGTGGTACATAGACATAAATGCAGGCAAAACACTCATACATATAAAATAATTTAACAACAACAAAAACAATAAAAATTAGCTGGGCAGTGGTGGCACACGCCTTTAAAACCAGCACTCAGGAGGCAAGGGCAAGAGAATCTCTGTGAGTTTGAGGCCAGCCTAGTCTACAGAGTGAGTTCCAGGATAGGCTCCAAAGCCACACAGAGAAATCCTGTCTCAAAAAAACAAAAAAACACATAAATAAATAAATAAATAAATAAATAAATAAATAAATAAATAAATAAATAAATAAATAAAATAACTAGTAATAATTGAAAAAATAATCGCTGAAAAACCCCAAATTATAAACTTTTAAATCTAAGAAACTCAAAAGGATCCAGAAGTAAAATATTCAAAAATACTAATAGCATAACTGTTAATCAAATTGATGAAAGACAATAAGGAGAAATTTTAAAAGAAGCTGAGGGAGTAAAGATCCACACTACCTCCAGAGGAACAAGGGTAGGAGGAACATTGGAGTGGTGTGTTTTGTTTAAATTATTAGAAGAAAAATAGCTTAGGATGCTATTACAAGTTAAAGTC
Organism: Peromyscus maniculatus bairdii; assembly: GCF_049852395.1. Classification (NCBI taxonomy): domain Eukaryota; kingdom Metazoa; phylum Chordata; class Mammalia; order Rodentia; family Cricetidae; genus Peromyscus; species Peromyscus maniculatus. Next base: position 157,451,509 of record NC_134854.1, on the reverse strand, counting down.
TTTCTCACCAACCAAGGTGAGAAAAGACTATCACCCATGAAGACGAGATCAACGAGAATTTACTGCCCACAGGTTTATCTATGAGGAAAGTTGCAGGGTGTCTTCAGGCAGGAAGGGGATATGCTGACAGCAGTGTGCATCTGCAGAGAACATGAACTGTGCTGGGGATGCAGTCGCTCTCTGTCCCAGTGTCTTTTCTGCTGCTTCAATGAAATACTGAACAAAAAGCAACTTAGGGGAGATTTCAGGTTACAGGCCTTTATTGCGGAGAAGTCAAGGCAAGAGCATGAAGCGGCTGGTCACATGACATCCACTGGCAGGAGCAGAGAGAAATGAATGCATTTATCCAAGGTGCCAAACTTACTTTCTCTGCTCCTAGAGTCCACGGCTTCAACCCAGGGAATAGTGCCGCCTGTAGACTGGGAATTCCCACATCAATTGGATCCAGATAATCCCCATAGACATGCCCACAGGTTAACTTGACCTAGCTAACCCTTTGCTGAGATTCTGTTCACAGGTGGTGATTTTAGGTTGATTCAAACTGAAAATTGAAATGAACCATTGCACTGTCCATGCCCATGGCTAGAGACTCGGTGGCACCTTCTGCCCATAGAGGGCTCCAGACAGGGCACTTGCTGTGAGGCCAGCTGGATGAGCCAGCCTCCTGACACCTGCTGGAAACAAAGGATCCACATGGGTTGTCATTTTACATCTTTTCAGATCAATATTTTAAACTAAAGTAATAATTTTACTTAAATCCCCTTTGCTGAAAATAACTTTCCTATGAAGGAGCTGTGTGTGTGTGTGTGTGTGAGTGTGTGTGTGTGTGTGTGTGTGTGTGTGTGTGTGTGTGTGTGTTGTATGCGTGTGTGCTATGGGTGCACTCACTGGTGCATGCTGGTTTGGAGGCCAGAGGCTGACGATAGATGTCTTCTTCTATTATACCCACTTATTTTTTGAGACAGCATTTCTCACTAAATCTGGAGCTGACCATTTTAGTTGTAGTGGCTGACCAGTGGAACCCTGGGATCTCCTAGTCTCCGTTCCTCAATACTGGGGTTCCTGGTGCTGGGGTGGTTTGAATGAGGATGGCCCCCACAGGCTCAAATGTTTGAACACTTGGTCCTCAGTTATTGGAATTGTTTGGGAAGGACTGGGAGGTGTGGCTTTGTTGGGGAAGATGTGTCACTGGGGTGGGCTTGGGGTTTTAAAAGTCTGACCTGGACCCAGCCTCACTCTCTCTCTGCTTACAATTTATAGATCAGATGTGAGCTCTCAGCTACTCCCCGACACCATGCCTGCCTGCCTGCTACCGTGCCTCCCACAGTGAAGATGATGAACTAAGCCTCTGAAGCTGTAAGCAAGCCCCCCAACTAAAGGCCTCCTTTTATAAGTTGCTTTGACCTTGGTGTCTCTTCACAGCAACAGAACAGTGACTAAGACAGATGCATACCCCCATGCCCAGATTTTGTTTTTTATGTGAGTGCTAGAACTCCTAACTTAGGTCTTTATGCTTGAACAGAGACCATTTTAATACACTGAGCCATCTACCCAACCCCAAGGAAGATTTGAAGGACAAAGGTTACCATTGTAACCTAGTAAGATTCTTAATGATGAGGGCTCCGTGGTGTTCCTCCATGATAGCCCGTAACATGCTCATAAAAACTTTCATCTTGTCATTATCCCTATCTTCTCAGAGTTTGGGGAGCCAAGAGATTATTGCAAAAGTAAAGTATTACATAGATACAAATATAGAAAGACTGAATCTGTTCCCTGAGCTTCAAAGTCAATCTATGTGCCACTGACATCCAACCTACAATTTGTGCTCCTAACATTTCCTGGTAAATTAGCTTTTTGGAATGCTGAATGCAATTTCCCTGGAAAACAATATTGTAAATCTCATCTAAGTTCCCCCAGAGAGTCAGCAGCAGCATACTTAAGCCATATAAAGCACATTGCTTTTCCTCAGGGTATACATCAACTATAGCATCTCAAAAAGAATAAAAAGAACTTTCATCATCCCCTCACACATCCTTCAGTTTTCTGCTGACATAACCAGGCTGCCCTTCCTTGAACTCCTGACTAAACACCTTCATTTGGGAGAAGTCTCAGGCTAGAAATGTCTAAAGATCATGGTGCTATTTCAAATAGCATGGAAAAGTAGAGGGTGATATATATTAGAAAAGATGCATATATACACAAAGCAAGTGTATCTTGATGTAGAAGAGACCATGGGACTCACTGACTGCCCAATTCACGAGCATTTCCCAAAGGTAACTTTCTGAGAGTATATACCACTACCAAGTAACATTGAAAAGGGCATGGAAAGGCAGGCTTGGAGCCCTCAGGAGGCTGAATCAGGCAGATCTCTGTGAGTCTGGGGTCAGCTCAAACAACATAGTGTGTTCCAGACCATCTAGAGCTACAAAGAGAGAGCTTGTCCCAAAAAAAGACAAGGGGTAGAGGATCAACAGGGGACATGTTGTGGGACACCAGCTCCTGCATTTATTTACCTCAGGGACTCTTGTATGTGAGGGATAAGAGACTTAGATAGAAATAAAGAGGAGAGAGAAATGCAGGATAGCCTCAGGTGGGCCTGGATCCTAATCCACCGGCCCAGAACTTTATTCCAAAGGACTATTTATAATAATGCCAAGGGGCAGGGCAAATGACCTCCCCCTTGCTAGTTACAGCCAAGTGTAGACCCTTACAAACACCTGGTACTCAGGCCTGTGATCCAATCATCCTCTTATGCAGTCCTGCTGGGTACAGACACTAGGAAGTCTAGATGGGCTCCAACAACATGTCATCTGCAAAATAAATGGATACAATTGGAAATAGTCATATTAGTGAATTAAGCCAGTCTCAGAAAGATGGATATCATGGGTTTTCTTTTATATATGGTTTCTAGATTTCATATAAGTATATAAAATTACATATGTATGTGTCTCATAATAAGAGTAGAAGAGAGACTATCTAAGGAACAAGGAAGACTAATGGGTGGGTAGAAGGAGGAGGAAAAAGAGAGAGGAGGAATATGCTTAATGTATAGTATGTCCTTATATAAAAATGCCTTTATGTAATGCAATACCAGGTACAATGAATATATATGTGTGTGTGTGTGTGTGTGTGTGTGTGTGTGTGTGTGTGTGTGTATGATGTCTGCATGTGTATGTGTATCTGTCTATGTAGGAGAACTCACACGCCACAGCACATACATGGAGGTGGGAGGATAACTGTGGGTATCAGTCCTGCCCATTTCACCTTGTTTGAGACAAAGTCTCTATATTGCTTGCCCCACAAACACCGGGCTAGTTGGCCTATGAGCTTCCAGGAATCTTCAGTCTCCATATCACATCACTATAAGAGAGATGAGATTAAAAATGTGTACTACCTCACCAACTTTACATGGGTTCTGTGGATTCAATTCAGGTCCTTAGGCTCACTAGCAAGGAGGTTCTCCACTAAATCATCTACCTCATTTCAATATTTTTTAATATGTAAGGAGGGCCACCACCTAGGCTCCACATCCCAGCCTAAAGAAAGAGACACCTATAAACATACAAGAAGCTTCCATAACACTAAATAGATTGAACCAGAAAAGGAAGTCTCCCTGCCACATAATAATCAAAACACTAAATGTACAGAACAAAGAAAGAATATTATAAGTTGTAATGGAAAAATGCCAAGTAACATATATAAAGGCAGACCTATTAGAATTACACCCAACTTCACAACATAGGCTCTAAAAGCCAGAAGGACCTGGACAGATATCTTGCAGACTCTGAGACTACAGATGCCAGTCCAAACTACTATACCCAGAAAAACTTTCAGTCACCACAGATGGGAAAAATAAGATACATCATGACAAAACCAAATTTAAACAATATCTATCCACAAATCCAGCCCTAAAGAAGATACTAGAAGGAAAACTCAAATGCAAGGAGGTTAACTACACCCAAGAAAACATAGGAAATCAATAATTTCACACCAGCAAAACCAAAAGAAGGGACACACACACACACACACACACACACACACACACACACACACACACTACCACCAACCACTACCACTACCACTGCCACCACCAACATCAAAGTAAAAGGAATTAACAACCCCTGGTCATTGAAACCTCTCAATAGACTCAATTCCCCAATAAAAAAGACACAGGCTAACAGAATGGAAATAAAAACAGGATCCATCATTCTGCTGCATACAAGAAATACACCTCACCATCAGATATTACCTCAAAGTAAAAGGCTGGAAAAAAAGATTTTCCAAACAAATGAACCCAAGAAGCAAGCTGGTAGCCATTTTAATATCTAACAAAATAGACTTCCAACCAAATTAATCAAAGAGATGGAGAAGGATACTTTATACTTATCAAAGGAAAAATTCATCAAGATGACATCTCAATTCTGAACATCCATGTCCAAATAAAAGGGCACCTCCATTTGTAAAAGAAACATTACTAAAACTTAAATCACACATCAAACCCTACACATTAATAGTGGGAGACTTCAACAAACACCCCACTCTTACCAAGGGACAGGTCGTCCAGACAGAACCTAAACAGAGAAATAATGGACCTAACAGATGTTATGACCCAAATGGACCTAACAAACATCTACAGAACATTTCACCTAAACATAAAAGAATATACCTTTTTCTCAGCATCTCATGGAACTCTCTCTCCAAAATTGACCACAGATGAGGTCACAATGGAAGTCTCAACAGATCAAAGAAAATTGGAATAACTCCCTGTATCTTATCATGCCACTGTGGTTTAAACAACAATAAAAACTACAGAAAGCCTACAAACTGAACAACACTCCTGAATCACCACTAGAACAAGGAGAAATAAAGAAAAAAATTAAAGACTTCCTAGAATTCAATGAAAATGAATGCACAACATACTCAGACTTATGGGACACAATGAAAGTGGTGCTAAGAGGAAAGTTTATAACACTAAGTGCCTTCATAAGGAAATTAGAGAGATCTCATACTAGTAACTTAACAGCACACCTGAAAACTCGAGAACAAGAAGAAGCAAACTCACCCAAGAGGTAAAAGGAAATAATCAAACTGAGGACTGAAATCAATAAAATAGAAACAAAGAAAACAATACAAACAGTCAATGAAACAAAGAGTCAGTTCTTTGAGAAAATCAACCAAATAGACAAATCCTTATCCAAATTAACTAAAAGGCAGAGAGAGAATATCCAAATTAGCAAAATAAAAAACAAAAAAGGGGATATAGCAGCAGACACCGAGGAAACCCCAAAAAATCACCAGTTCATACTTTAAAAACCTGTACTCCACAAAATTGGAAAATCTAAAAGAATTGGATACATTTCTTGATAGATACCACTTATGAAAGTTAAATCAAGGTCAGGCAAAATTTAAATAAACCTAAACCCTTAAGGAAATAGAAGCAGTCATTTCATTAAAAGTCTCCCAAGCAGAGCTGTCCCGCCACCCACCCACATCTGCATCACCACCACCATCCCCCACCTCCCACCCTAAACCCCACCCCCTCACTCCAGAGAGATGCTCCATACCCCACCACAAGTGGGAGAACTGGCATGGGTCTAGGAGAGCTGGTCCTGCCTCTTGACTAAGGGGATGATACCAGTGGCCCAAACAACCAGCTTGGCTACCACCTAGACCCACATCCTGGGCTCTGGGTTGGCCCACCCTAACATCTACCCCATCTATGACCTGCTGGAATGTGTTAAGGAATTGGTCCTGCAGAATAATAACTGCAGAATCTCATGATTCATGGGAATAGCAGGGTATCAGAGAGGAGTTTTGGTGAGGGTCCAGTGATGATGGTGTGCAAGAGGCCTTGAACCAAACCATGAACATCTTGCAGGTGCAGTTGATTGGACAAAAGGGATACTGTGTGACACGCCACAGCTCCTGAGGCCACTAGGATGAATGAAGAGGTGCTGGAAAGATGACCGAGTGAGGTGTTTTGTTTGTTGGTTGGTTTTGTTAATTTTGGGGAAAGAGTTCTTTGGGGGCATGCTGCAGGGATAAAGGGTAGATGTGGAGGGACTGGGAGGTGAGCAGGACTGGGGTGCATGATGTGAAATTTCCAAAGAATCAATTAAAAACTATGTTTTAAAAAAGTCTCCCAAAGAAAAAAGGTTAGAGCCAAACAGTTTTAGTGCAGATTTCTACCAGACTTTCAAAGAAGAATTAATATCAATTCTACTCAAATCATTCCACAAAATAGAAACAGAAGGAACATTGCCAAATTCATGTTAGAGGCCACAGTCACCCTGATAACCAAACTACACAAAAAACTCAACAAAGAAAGATAATTATAGACCAATCCCCCTCATGAACATTGATGCAAAAATACTCAATAAAATACTGGCAAATTGCATCCAAGAACACATCAAAAAGGTCATCCACCGTGATCAAGTAGGCTTCATCCCAGAAACGCAGGGATGCTTCAATATATGGAAATCTGTCGATTTAACCCACCATATAAACAAACTGAAAGAAAAAACCACGTGATCATCTCATAGATGCTGAAAAAGCCTTTGACAAAATCCGATACCCCTTCTTGATAAAAGTCTTAGAGTGATCAGGGATACAAGGGACATACCTAAGCATAATAAAGGCAATTTACAGCAAGCCAACGGCCACTATCAAATTAAATGGAGAGAAATTCAAAGAAATTCCACTAAAATCAGGGACAAGATAAGGTTGTCCACTCTCTCCATATTTATTCATTATAGTACTTGAAGTTGTAGTTAGAGCAATAAGACCAATGAAAGGAGATCAAGGGGATACAAAAGAAAGAAAGAAGTCAAACTTTCGCTATTTGCAGACGAAATGATAATATACATAATGACCCCAAAAATTCTATCAGGAAATTCCTACAGCTGATAATATGCTCCTTCAGCAAAGTGCCTGAATACAAAATTAACTTAAAAAAAATTAGTAACCTTCCTCCTATCTAGAAATGATAAATGGGCTGAGAAAGAAATCAGGGAAACAACACCCTTCAAAATAGCCACAAATAATATAAAATATCTTGGTATAACTCTAACCAAGCAAGTGAAAGTCCTGTATGACAAGAATTTAATCTTTGAAGAAAGAAATTGGAGAAGATATCAGAAGATGGAAAGCTCTCCCATGTTCATGGATTGGTAGGATTAATATAGTAAAAAGACCATCTTACCAAAAGCAATCTACAGATTCAATGCAATCCCCATCAAAATTCCAATACAATTCTATACAAACCTTGAAAGAATTATACTCAACTTTATACAGAAAAACAAAAAAACTTGAAATAGCTAAAACAATCCTGAACAAAAAAGAACTTCTGGAGTTATCACCATTCCTGATTTCCAGTTGTACTACAGAGCTAATAAAACCAGCCCATTGATGTAAAAACAGACAGGTGGATCAATGGAATTTAATAGAAGACCCAGATATGAATCCACACACCTATGGGCACTTGATTCTTGACAAAGAAGCTAAAATTATACAATGGAAAAAAGAAAGCATCTTCAGCAAATGGTGCTGGTCTAACTGGATGTCAGCACATAGAATAATGAAAATAGATCCAAATCTATCATACCACATGAAACTCAAGTCCAAGTGGATCAAAGACCTCAACATAAAACCAGATACATTGAATCTGATAGAAGAGAAAGTGGGAAATAGCCTTGGACACATTGACACAGAGACAACTTCCTGAATATAACACCAATAACACAGTCACCAAGATTGGCAATTAATAAATGGGACCTCATGAAACTGAAAAGCTTCTGTAAGGCAAAGGACACCGTCAAAAGTACCAACAGGCAGCCTACAGAATGGGAAAAGATCTTCTCCAATCCCACATCTGACAGAGGGCTGATATCCAAAATATATAAAGAACTCAAGAAACTAGACATCAACAAACTAAATAATCCAATTTAAAAAATGAGGCACAGAACTAAACAGAAAATTCTCAAGAGAGGAATCTCAAATGTCTGAGAAGCACTTAAAGAAATATTAGCCATCAGGGAAAAGTAAATCAAAACAACTCTGAGAGTCTGTCTTACACCTGTCAGAATGGCTAAGATAAAAAACACTGAAGACAGCTCATGCTGGAGAGGATGTGAAGCAAGGGGAACACCCCTCCACTGCTGGTAGGAGTCCAAATTTGTACAGCCACTTTGGAAATCAATATGGCAGTTTCTCAGAAAATTGGGAATCTATTTACCTCAAGACCCAGCTGTATCACTTTTGGGCATATACCTAAAGGATGTTCCAGGATACCACAAGGACACTTGCTCAACTATGTTTATAGTAGCTTTCTTGGTAATAGCCAGAAACTGGAAACAATCTAGATGTTTCTCAACTGAAGGATGGATAAAGAAAATGTGATACATTTACACAGTGGAGTACTACTTAGCTGTTAAAAACAATGAAAATTTCAGGCAAATGGATGGAACTAGAAAAGATTATCCTGAATGAAGTAACCTAGACTCAGAAAGACAAATATGGTATGTCCTCACATAAGTGGATATTAGTCATAAAGTAAAGGTTAACCATGCTACAATCCACAGACTCAGTGAAGCTAAGTAACAAGGAGGGCTGTGGGGTGGGGCAGTGCATCAATCTCACTGTGAAGGGGAATAGAATAGACATCGTGGTGGACAGGGAGGATCTGTGGGGGTGGGGTGGGGATGGTAATAGGAGGGATAAGATGGGAGGGGGGAGGAGAGAGTACTGGGAGAGACCATTGGAATGGGGGTCATCTCTGGGATGAGCTAGAAACCTAGTAAAATGGATACATTCAGAAATCTATGAGTGTGACCTAGCTAAGACTCCTAGCAATGGTGTATATGGAACCTTAACTGGTCACCTCCTGTGACCAGGCAAGACTTCCAGTGGAGGAATTGGAATACCAATCCAGCCACAGAACCTTTGACCTACAATCTACCCTGCCTATGGGATGTGCTGGGGTAAAGGTGGTGCAAAACTTGGGGGAGTGGCCAACCAATGACTGGTCTAGCTGGAGACCCACCCCATGTGAGAGAGCCCACCCCTGAGGGCAAGACCCAGAGGTGGGATGGCCCAGAGACCTAGGATAGAACTAAACACAGCTGGCAAAAGAAGTCAATGAAATCATTCCTAATGCTATTCTGCTATGCTCATAGATTGGTGCCTAGCCCAACTGTCATCAGAGAAGCTTCATCCAGCAATGATGGAAACAGATGCAGAGGGGAAGGTGTCAGGGAGGGACTGGGGGGAGAAGAGGGAGGGGAAACTTCTGTCAGGACACAAAAATTATAATTAATTAAAGAAGAAATTAAACTTTAAAAATAAGGAAGAGAAAATAAAGAGATGTCTCGCCGGGCGGTGGTGGCGCACGCCTTTAATCCCAGCACTCGGGAGGCAGAGGCAGGCGGATCTCTGTGAGTTCGAGGCCAGCCTGGGCTACCAAGTGAGCTCCAGAAAAGGCTCAAAGCTACACAGAGAAACCCTATCTCGAAAAACAAACAAACAAACAAAACAAAACAAAAAAAAAAAAGAGAGATGTCTCGGAGTTTAGGAGTGCTGGCTGCTCTTACAGAGGATCTGTGTTCAATTCTCAGCACCCATGATGAGCAGCTCCCAACTGTCTGTAACTCTGTCTCCAAAGGACTCTACATCTTCTCTTCAAAGACTCTCTGACATGGTTTAGGTATGGTTTGAGTGGGTCCCACTGTGGCAATGTTGATTGCTGAAAGTCATTTAGAAGCTGGAGAGACAACTCACTGGTTAAGAGTGAGTACTGCTCTTGTTGATGACCAGAGTTTGGTTCCTAACATCCATGTTGCTCTCAACCACGGGGAACTTAAGCCCAGGGAATCTGATATCCGATACCCTCTTCTGGCCTTCCTGGGAACCGTACACACACACACACACACACACACACACACACACACACACACACACACACACAGTACTTAAAAATAAAATAAAAACCCATACAAAGGACAGGTGGGAACAGGACAAGGAGATACCATCCAGGTTTCTCAGGCAACACCCAAATATCAAAGTAAAGATGCAATGCTTTAGTGGTCTTCCCAGATGAAATAAATTAACAGTGAGTCAACATCCTGTCTTTATCAACCATCCTGACTGAAAGCAATCCATTAAACTCACAGCCGCAAGTGGGGAACAGACATTATGCTGGTCTGCCTCATGCTGACGAGCGACTGGATTGTGACCAGAAATATCATGAACAATTAACACAGCATGGATTGCTCCTCCTAGCTGTAACTACAGGGCAATGGCCCACAAACATACTGGCTTAGGAAACCCACGCTGCACAGCAGCCTGCCAGCCTGCCAGATGTTTCCTCCATGCAGCAAATCATGTCCTTGCTAAAAGGTCAAGGGTAAAGTATGGAGAAAAACCATAAATCCATCGTTCCAGTCGTTCTTTGTCTTGGGAATGTCTTGGTCAAACCTTTCTGGCAGCACACTAATAATAAAATGTCAAAACACAGTGTCCCATTTCTACCCTGTTTAGGGGCGGGGACTTTAACAGTCTGTCGTGACATCACTGATTCTTCTATTCCCCGGGGCAGCGTTTCCCCATATTGGGCCCCCGGGCCACTGTCAAAGAGTTATCTGGGGAGCTGGTTTAAGATTTAAACCCTGGACTCATTCCAGAACTACTGAACCAGAAGATGTGGGCTTGAAGCCCAGAAATGAGCGTTGTAACAAGCACCCCCCCAACACACACACACACACACACACACACACACACACACACACACACACACACACACGATAATCGTGAACACCAAATGATGGCCGCTTGGGCTGCAGCACCAGAGCGAGAGAACACGGCACGCATATCAAGTGTCTACTTTCTGAAGTTTGTGAGCCGTGAGGGGATGAGAGTGATCGCTAAATTGTGCAGGCTTTCTCCCCCTCCCCACCCCCCACCCCGTTTTACTACAGAGCAGCAATTCTCAACCTGTGGGTTGCGACCCCCTAGGCGGGTCAACCGGAGTACCTTCAGGAAACACAAATATTTACATTATAATTTGTAATAGTAGCAAAATTACAGCTGTGAAAGTAGCAACAAAAATAATTTTATGGTTGGGGGGTCACCATAACTTGAGGAACTAGTATTAAAGGATCACAGCATTAGGAAGGTGGGAATCACTTCTTTAGACTATAGTGGGTTTTCTGGTGTGTGTGTGTGTGTGTGTGTGTGTGTGTGTGTGTGTGTGTGTGTGTGTGTGTGTGTGTAATACGTTTTCAAGTGTGTGTGTATATGTGTACATGTGGGTGCTTATTTCTGGGCATATGTAGGCTTTCTGGCCAGTGAATTCATCTCTGCCTCCTCAGTGCGGGATTGCAATGCACCACCATGCCTGACTTTTCAAAGTGTGAGTTGTAGGATCAAACTCAGACCCTTGTTCTTGCAAGGTAAGCACTTACAACAGAGCTCTCCCTTCAACTCTGTTTCTACAAAAGCATTTTAAGAAAATAACGAAAGTGGAGTAAACAATAAAAACTAAAGATATTAACTACTAATCCTCATAGTATCAAAAAACAAGTAAAATTCTGTGTTTAAAAACAATGGTTTGTTTAAAAGTGTACATCTAAGTAAATAATGTTGATACAGACACCGCAACATGATTGGGAAACTTTTTAAACATGAACAAGTGCCCAGTTCACAAACACATACACTCAAGTAAAAAGACTTAGGAAGATGGGCATGGCCCCTGTGCAAAGAAACATGGAAATGCACGAAAATGCCCAGGAAACCATTTAGGAGGCGTGTTTAAAAGAAGAATAGGGTACAAATTAGCACAGCAAATCTCAAGTAAAAACAATACACAGAAGAGAAAACCCATGAAAGGAATGACGTCACAGTGTGGTTATCTTTTACCGCACGGCACGGGGACTGGCTACGGTGCGTGCACAAGAGGCTGCACCCAGGGAACACTGGGACAAGAAAACGGCGTAGATGACGGTCCAAGCGCAGGCTGCCCAGGTATGAAGACTCAAGGTGCCACCTTCCCAGTCACCTTCCCCTTGACTTCCACTCACTCCCTTCTTTGCACTCTCGGATTTCTTCAGGTCGTACCAACTGTTCTCTGTCTTGCTAGGTGTCCATTTGTGCTTCCTGTTGGTGCTGGGAACCCGAGAATTGGCTGCTTCATGACAAGTCAAGTCCTGTTAGAGTTTTGCAGCTATGGTCCTGAGCCCACACACTCGACTGTTTTAATATAGACGTGTCAGCGAGTTCTAGGGGCTGGAGACACGGCTCAACAGGTGAGAGCAGTTGATGTTCTTACAGAGGACCTGAGTTCAGTTCCCAGAACCCACATGAGGACTACTACCTATACATAACCAGGGGAGCTGGTACCCTCCTCTGTCTCTTCAGGCACCAGTCAATATGTGGTGCACAGAGAGATACATGCAGACAAAACGTTCATAAACATACTATTTTATTTTTAAATAAAATCAAATAAACCTTTGAAAACCCAGAGTTATAGCTCTATGTTTTTGTTACTAGCCTGCATGTTTTTGTTATACCTGCCGTATAAATATGCTTCAAGGATGATCGGCAGCTTAGGAACAAAATAACTATAATAAAGAAATCAAGGCACGTACTGTAAATATGAGGTGTCTGCTACCTGGGTAGAAGATCAGTCTGTGGGTTAAAAACTGCGGTTGTTTCCAAGGGCTAGTGAAAAAAAATGGGACAATGTACTAAAATTAGAGTTCCAGCCTTCTGCGGGGCCAATTTAAAGGGCTGGCGTGTGTGAAGTGTGACCTCTGCCCAGGATGACAGCAGCACCTGTAGACCGATGTCTCTGTGCTGACTCTCTCCCAAGCAAGGTTAGATTTAGTTTCCTTAGTCTGACTTTGACCACACATAGCCAAAACCACAGCTTAAAAAAATCTTCAGTTAGTAAAGCCAGTGATTTGTACCTACAGGACCCAAAAGAAAACCATTCTTAAGACTTTTAAAATATGACATTAAAAAATTGATCTGTGGTCTTTCCTTACCTGAAAGTGACTTTAATACAGTTGAATTGGGACACAACTCATATTGCAGGGTTCTGCATCGGTCACAACTTTGAAATATGTAGTTTGTCTTGTTTAAGCTCTTTCCATCTGCTCGTCTTAATATAAAACTTCATGTTATAGTGAATAATTTAAGGTGGAATAATTTATTAAGACAAATAAATCACTTAATTCACAGTTCTGGAGATTAAGAACATGGCACCTACTGTATTGACTGCATCATACCGGATGGCATCACCGTGGGACTGTATGAAAGAGGAAACGGCCAAGTAGTGGTGCACGCCTTTAATCCCAGCCCTTGGGAGGCAGAGCCATGCAGATCTCTGTGAGTTTGAGGCCAGCCTGGTCTACAGAGTGAGATCCAGGACAGGCACCAAAACTACACAGAGAAACCCTGTCTTGAAAAACCAAAAAAAAAAAAAAAAAAAAAAAAAAAAAAAAAAAAAAAGGGAAACGATAAGGACCAAGACAGATCCAAGGGTGTGGTTTGATTTTTTTAGATCAACTAGATTTTGTGAGAACTAGCTTATTCCATGAGATGAGTTTGAATGTCTTCTAAGGGTGGTGTCTATGACTTGCATTAGACCACTCCTGTTAGTACAACAGTTATCACACTGAGGACCAACCACTCCTGTTAATACAACAGTTATCACACTGAGGACCAACCACTCCTGTTAGTACAACAGTTATCACACTGAGGACCAACCACTCCTGTTAGTACAACAGTTATCACACTGAGGACCAAGCTTGAGGCGTATGGATCCTTGGAGAATACACTCAGGTTATCTCTAAACCACAGCTGTGCTGTCCTGTAGCTCAGCCTGCCACATGTGTGTTCTTGGTATAACCCTGTTGAGGCTGTGACTCACATGACCCAATTTCAGAGCTGTGAAGAAACACCGTGACTCCATAATGAACGCCTCTGTCCAGGATAACGGCCACTTTACTGCATTTTATTACATCTTAAAGTGAATGCACAGTCCACAACAAGGATTTTTAAAATCCTTTTTGACACTGTTACAGAGTTTTGAGGGGAAGGGGTATTATTTTGTGCTCATGTCTATGCTAGGGCCCAGCAGACCAGACCAAACTAAGATGGAGCTATTCACATTGTCACATCAGCAAACTGAAATACAAAGGCAATGTCCCCTGAAGACAGGAGGCTCAGAGCAACAGATGTTAAATCTCCAAGTCTACCTGAGTCAGCATTACAAGAACGTCGCCCTGTTTAGATTTCTATAACAAAAGCAACTGTAACAAACTGATGTTTTCAATATGCTTTTCCTCGTTCTGTGTTCTTGTCCCCCCCTTAATCAGCTCTTCTGTATTTCCCAATGCATTCTAAACCTGCTTTCTTCTAGAACAACAACTGAACCAATTAGACCTCACGCTGAACACATCGTCATCTGTCCTCGGGTAGGCCCTGCAGCGCCACAGAAATGTTTCCACTCACAACCCTAGGAAACACATCCATGCCCTTCCTTCCCAATCTGCTGATTGTTTTTTTCAGACTCTGCATTGTTAAAGCATGAAGGACAAATTCAAAAGCAACAAAGCTGTCTTTCAGTGTGCCATAAAGATGGAGAACTGACAGAAAAGAAAAGCTAAGTTCTGTTTGGTGGAAGGAAATGCACAGACCACATGCAGGCAAAACACCCATACACAGAAAATAAAATAAAAAGTGAGAAAGGAAAAACTCATTATTATAAATCTAACTTGTGTTCCTTTCCCTTCTCCTTCATATCAGACACTTAGACAATTGAAGACAAAATATAATTATGGAAGTTAATAAATACTGAATGCTACATGTGTGTGAAATGCATTTCTTATGACATTTCATTTAATTGACAAATCAGGTCTGTAAGTTTGATATTATGTGATAATAATTAAAGGTGAGGGACAAGGCTCGAGGGAAGCGAAATTCTCCCAAAGTCACCCAGCTGGTGAAATAACAGACCGACGGGTGAGCCTTGGGATCTTG